>NW_006799979.1:3003174-3097922 GCF_000485575.1 Poecilia formosa | reverse complement strand
GCAGAAAAATTGTGATTTTTTTTCGACATTAGCGAAATATTAACAAAGTTTTGCAGACATTTATAATGGAATCAGAGTTAATGGCATTAATGAGAAATTCAATCTGTTCCTGAGAGGAAATGATGCAACAGCAGAATATTATTAAAAGGTTTGCAGGGCTGCTCAAGTCCAGTCCTGGAGAGCGACCTCCTGCGACTTTTAGATCCATCGCTGCTCCAACACACCTGAATCATTACAGTGACTCGCTACCAGGCCTCTGCAGAGCTGAATGACATGTTGATGAGGAAATTCAGCCGTTTGGTTCAGGTGTTGTGGAGCAGGAACGCATGGAAAATTAGCAGGATAGTAGATCTCGATCAGAAAGAGAAAATTAGAAAAGGGAAACATGGGTCTCATTTCCTCCGCTATAAACGAGGGAAGCACTGACAGACTGTGCACTGCTTGGTGATTCTTTACAACTCTCTATTTTACATGCAAATTCACAAATTCAAGCACTATGAGCAGTGCAAGAAATTTGTTTCTGCTAAAAATGATTTGAGTCTGACTTTTCCAATTAAATAACGATATGAAATTCAGTTCTTTTCATTCTTTAGTTAAATTCAGCTGGGAAACTACTTTCATACAAACATCCACAAACAGGAAAAAAACTAAATGTCTCGGTTTCAAAAGGCTATACAGTTGATACATAATAAAAAAAAGAAAACGAAACTACAACAGCCTGATGGATCAGAGGACAACCATTACCTTATGGCTAAAGCAAAGCACTCTGAGGAATACTGCAGCAAAAGCAACATACATATGTCTCTTTTAATGGATATCCAAAAAATGCACTTGTCAACATTCTCATTAACATCAAAAGTGCTCAAACAACAGGAGTCGGCATGCAGAGCGAACCAGTCGTGCATTGAAGACGGAGCGGAAATCTAAAGTGTGTGAAAAAAGGGTAAAAGGAGCGAGGTTTGTGTTTGAACGTGCTTTCCTCCTCCTTTTTCCTGCAGCCTTCCTGCCACGTCCTCATCCACACATGGGGGCCTCTTTCTGAACAATCCAACACCGGGCTTTCATCGCTCCTTTGAAACGGTCTACGTTTCTCTCTCGAACATATGTCTGCTCTTTAAAAAGAAGAGGAGAAAAAAAACAAAACAATGGCTGCCGTTTGGATTGTGGGAATGATCCACCTGCTTCGGCATTCTGTTACTGTCAAACAAAACCAAAAAAATAATAAATCGCCGGTGACTTTGAAAAGTCACTCAGACAGATAATGTTTGTTTTTGCTTCACGTGCAGTCTTGGTTTGAGCCAAATAGCAGCATTGCTGAAATCTGACCCTTCGCTTGAAGTGTTTTATTACAAGTTTCCTACAAACGACGATTAAATCGGGTGAAATCTGACGTTTTGTTTGTCCATTAACTGTTTTAATGTGCCTCAGCCGACGTAGCGCTCCTGCAGAACTCGGATGCTACAGAGTGGCAAACTATAAAACTACAACATCCCACGGACGTGTGAGCGCGCACACACTCAGCGAAGTTTTGGTCACGGGCTGGAGAAAGTTGTATGAAGAATACTAATTAACTGAGCGGGCTTTGAATATATCTTGCCATGTGTAGGCCAAAAAGAACCCTGGGACACAGAAACACAGCAGAACTGGCACTGGAAACAAACAGAGGAAAAATGAGGGAGGGAGTGAAGGAGGGAGGGTTGGAGGGACAAATATCTGATATCATCTAGGGGTTGGTCTGTACACATTTACTCAAAAACAGAAACATGAAAAAAAAAGAAAACAGAAAGGTGGGAGGGGAGCGGAGAAGAAGGGAGGGGGGCGGATGGATGGAAGGACAAACGGATGGACAAAGAGGCGGGATTTGGAGAGCAGGAAAGCTAATTATCCAGCTCGTCTGTTGGGCTGCATGGGGATAGGAAGTGATGCGAGTTACTAAAGGACATCCACCCCTCCATCCCCTCCCCATCCACAGCTTCCTGCTGTGCTCTGATGTCAGCTCTCTTTAGACAACATGTGTGCCGCCGACACGCGCCAGAAAGAAACGCTTTGTTTACCCCCCACAACCGTCCATTCTTCCCTCTATACCCTCCATCTTTGTTCTGCGTACCAGCAGGCTCCCTAGTTGTTGAAGAGAACCACAGGTAAATAAAAAGATAAGATAGGCGAGGGAAGGGAGGGTGGTTGAAGGTGGGTGGTGGGTGTTTGGGGGCGGTGGGGGGATCCAGATGGCACAGCAGATGTGGTAACAGCAGCAGCTCTGCTGTGCAGACAGACAGGGAGCGCCGAGCCGGGTCTCTCTCTCTCTGCTCTGCTCCCATCACCTTCCCATCTTCCCTTCGCTTGGCTAGTCTTTATTCTCTTCTAAGAGACTCTATTTCTCTTCTGTCTTTTTTTTTTCTTGTCTTTTTGAGGTCACTTCAACTCAGCTGGAATTTATTCCACTACATATTGTAATGGAAGATTTAAGATCCTGTTCCAGCAAAGATCCCCCCCCCGCTGGGATCTCCTTCCGGAGGAGATGGAAGCCATGAATCTCAAGGGCGGCCGGCTCAAGGTTGCTCTGGTTCTTGTTTTGGTCCGGCTCAACCAGCTCTTATCTATTCTGAGTGCCTGTGTCAAAGCACTGTGGCTGAAGGCTGCAACACCTTCAAGGTGCTGCAGGTCCTGGTGGACCGGGCAGGAAACTAATAATATTTCAGCAAAAAACATGGTGGTGGTAGTATGATGGTCTTTGGTTGTTTTGCTGCATCGGGACCAAAAAAACCTTTCATCATTGACTTTGGACTCAGGTTTTTACCCAATACATCTTAAAGTAGAATATTTAATCATCAGTTACCTAAACCTAAACTTCCTGCACACTTTGTTTATAAAAACAAGACAATGATCCAACACATGTCACCCAGACCATCTCTGATTGGATCTTCAAAACATGAAAAATTAAAGACTTTTGATTAGCCTAGTCAAAGTTCATGAAATCACTGATCATCACAGCTTTTTTTTTATTATTTGTTCAGGTTAACTTTGTGTAATATTGAAGTTTGTTTGAAGATCTGAAACATTTAAGTGTCAAGAAAAAGCCACTGTGACATAATGGAGTGCAGCTAAATTTTAACAAAATTATCTTTTCAGGAGAACAATATCAGCCCCTACTGATAGAGATCAATATTATTATTTGATAGATTTGTTAAATATCTGATCAGTTTCTGGGTTATGTTATTCTGCAATAAACACTGAGTCTCTAATGGATGGTTATGACAAAATATTTGATCAAAACACACATTTACAGCAAAACCTGTGGGTAAAAAGTCAAGATTTTATAAAGTGTGGTTTGTCACTGAAAACCTTCAAATGCAGCCATATGTGAAGATTCATGCCCACTTTCCACCTGCCTTATAACCACCGTAAAGGCATATGTGTGTCTATATTCAGACGTTCTATATTTAGCATTTAATCATCATTATTACTGACTTCTATCCAGCCTACAGCAGCAGTAGAGATGTAGTAATGCAGCATCAAGTAGTTGAGTACGTGAAGTATGAGCATCTGCCAATCTGCTGCGAACAGTAATATATTCACCGATTGAAAACTGTGTGCAAAACAAAGCTAAACAAAATGTGACAGGAGTGTTATACATGTGAAAGCTATTTGAAAACTAACACGAAGCAGTAAAGTGTAAGATAAAAAGGCATGGTGAGGATAAGGCAAATAGGACTGGAGGATGATGCCAAGATAAGAGAGAAAAGTTTCAGAACTAACACTCAAAGTTATTGGATAATAGTAAAGAAATGGAAAGAAAACGGAGTGTAAATCCCGAGCATTGAAGCACCGACCTCTCTGCAGGTGTTGAGCCTCTGTTTTCTGCAGCATGACAGCCAGCTCCTTCTCCCGCTCCCGCGCTGAAAGGGTCACAGACGCCATTTCCTCTGCATGAGCCCGCTCCGCACTCTCTCTGTCCTGTCTGAGGAAAAACGCACAAAAACACCAACAGTTAATGTTCTCAAAGCATCAGCATCAAATGCACTTTTTAACCTTAGAAAAAAAAACCCACCTGTGTACATAAAAACTCCAGACTATAGACTAAAAGCATGATGGTGTCACAACTAAAAGGAAGAAATCAGTAAAACCGAACATGATTGGATTCAGATGATTAAACTGTGGAGAAAACAGAAAGGAAATGCATGTATTGATCCAAAACTATAAATGTGTAAAGCAAAGTATCTGATGCTACCTGGTTCTACGACGCTGACCCAAAATAGTCATGATAGGTTAAAACACAATGGAGTCAATTAAACTTGAAACTAAACTAAAAACATTTCCCATTTCATTCAACTAAAGTATATTTGCTTTAGAGGGACATAATTGTGAAGTGGAAGAAAACGTAATCAATGGAAAAGACACAGAAAAACATGTGGAAGAAACGCCTCTGGTCAGATAAAACCAAAAGTGTATTTTTGCCTAAATTTGCAAAGTGAGGCATAAAAAAAATCTTGTGATGGCAGCATCATCCTCTGGGGATGTATTTCCTTAGATAAACAAGCTGCTCAGAGTTGACGGAGACATGGATCTGGAGTTACATATCGGGCAATTCTGGAAGAAAACCTGCAAAAGACGTGAGGCTGGATCAGAGCTATAATGGTTCAGCTTAAAGCGTACTGTGTCAGAATGGCCCAGTCAAAGTTCAGAGGTAAATAAGATTGAGAATTCGAGGCAAAAACAAAATGTTTGCTCTAAATTTAATCTAACTGAGCCTGAGCTATTTTACAAGCAGTGTAAACATCATCGTCTTAAGTAGTAAAAGCTGGTAGAGAAAAAAATCGGTTCCAGAAACTATTAGCAGTATAACAGACTCTGTAAAGCACAATACGAATTGTAAAATAGGCCATATACTAATTAGGTGACTTGTAAAAGAAATTAAGTGGACTAGAAGTCATTCTGGGGAGAAGTGTAAGGGATGCACATGACTCATTTCACATTTTTATTAGCATTTTCATTGTGAAAACCATTTAACCTCTTCATTCTGCTTCTCAACTGTGAACGACTGTGTGTCGGCTTATCAGATCAAATAAAATCAGGCTTAGTTTGTCAGAAAGTCTTCACCGGCTGCAATCACAAAGTTTTCAAACAAAATGAAGGGTGCCGGCATGAGTTGAAAGCTGTGCTCCAGCGTGCTGAACTCGTGTTTCTGAAACAAGTTGTAGGAAAGTGCAGAAAAGAGTGAGGAAGAGGACGATGGAGGAGGAGAGGACAGATGACACACGAGGGGCTGAACGCTGCCGTCAGCTTGGCGACCCATGGGTAACATAGCTGCTGTCTGCGACACATAAACCTCTGTTTTACTGCAGACTGGTTTCAATTACTGCTGAGGTTCAGAGCCAAGGCTGAAAACTTGATTAAAAATCCTTCTGTAATTAAAAAAACAAACATTTCCAATGATTTGTTACAGAGCTAAAATTGTGCATTTTGTTTTCATGCGTGCAACGGCAGCACCATCAACTCCTGACATATCCGACACGAGTCGGTACAGAACCTACTGACTGAGCAGCAGATAATTCTTGGTTTCATTCAAACCCTTTTAATGATCCGGACTGAGCAGGTAAGATCCAAACCAAGGTAGCATTCTGTTCCTGCTTGAATCAAACTTTACCGTTCAACTAAGTCCAATCGCATCGAGACAACAGAGAGACAGACAAAGAAAGAGAGAGAAGAAAAACTACAAAGACAGGAGGGAAAAAAAAAACACAACACACACACACAAACAAAAAAACGAACAAATAAACAGAACTCTTCCTGAAGTCCAAAGGCGCTAATGAAGAGAGAATTCTCCAGTTTAAGTGAAAACTTTTCTCCCCTACAGCGCTTGGCCTGTATCTCTAAAGTGACCGCGTCTGTCTGTTCCTTCGTGTGTGTGTGTGTGCGTGTGTGTGTGTGTGTTCTCCTGCTGTCCTGCTGTCTGGGGTGTGAAAGCGGGTGGCGGGTGTGCAGGGGACACAAGGAGACTGTGTGTATCTGTACGCGTATGAGTGTGAGTGTATGAACCCCCGCTGGGCTTGAACAGCAGCCTGAGCCACCAAAGCGCACACCAGGGCTCAGCGGGAGACGGCGGGCAGGCATTGCCAGCCATTTGGTCCTGCAAGAGGTTCCAGGGGGCCGTGTATTCGTCTATGTGTGTGTGTACGATGAGCTTGCGTGTGTGCGTGTGTGATCAGGAACAGGGGGGCGGAGGGGGAGCTCACACCAGACCTGTTTACCCACCAATTAGCATCAGACAGATCGCCAGAAAGTTCCAGCAGTCAGCTATAGAGTGGTGGTGATGAAGAGGAGGGTGACAAAAACCAAAGATAGGGAAGCAAAAAAGACAAGAGAGCTAAACATTTGGCATCTGGTTGCTCATGCTTCTCTCCATTACCTTCCAAGGCAAAGAGGACACACAGGATAAACGGATTAAAACGTCTACTTCTTTAGGTTGGAGCACGGGGGGCTGGAGGGAGGGACTGGATCGACTTTAACTTGACTTAAATTCAAACTGAAGTTAGTAAATCAAATTAATGTGGTTTAGGCAGCCCACGCCATTCTGCTCACCCAATTAAAAGTAAGCACAAAATGGCTACCACCAAATGAAAGCATAAAAACAGGCAGCGAAAGGAGAAGTGTCAGCGGGAAGCCAACCTGGAGCAGGTGTTTGGGGCGCCGGCGTGAGCAGAGGCTGGATACGGAGGGCTGGGGCCGCTCAGATCTCCTTGGGCGATAATCTGCCAGCCAGTTAATTGGTGAATGGTCTCTGGAACTTGTTTGGGCCTTTGAGGCAATAGACTGAATGTTCAGTTAGCAGATAGCTGCGCCTGTTTGTGTATGCATGGCCCGCTGCACTGCAGGACAGCTTGATAAGTATGGCGGGAGCTGCATGGGCCAGCGGCCTAAGGTAGGCTGGAATGGCTCTGGGGCTGCAGCCAGGTACAGTGGCTGCTGGGTAAGTGGGAGGTGGCAGAGGCGGCGGCTGGCCGGCTAGCTGGCTGGAGCCGTGAGGAAGGAAAAAAGGGAGCCCAGTCCGCACAGCCTGCTTAAGTGGGCACTATTCAAGCTGTTGCCCATTAGATGTGGGGAGGCCGGGCCTGACCAAGCGCAGAGTTTGCTGCACCCCATGGTGAAGCCGGCATCTCACGCCAGAACCACCAAATGCCGCGGTTCATCAAAGGACGAGCACAAATTAATCTCAGACGGTGTACTTGGAGGAATCAGAAGAAAGTTGCCGATGCCAGACACCCCGACCTCCAGTTACACTCACTCAGGTACAAACACACACAATTCAGGATTAAATGACAAGAAAAGAAAATCACCTGATTTTCCCATCAGATTTTTTATAACATTCTGGATATTTAAGTGCAAAGTATTCATGTTGTTGGACTGGACTGGATTGTCAGTGGGTTGGACCAATCATTAAAGAACATGTTGAATGTTGAATTCCAACTTCTGATTAAGAGGAAAATAAATCACTATCTCAACTATCTAAGATCTAAATCTATAACACTTCTGTCAAACCAGAACTGGAGAATCCCCCTGTAAATACAGGCTCTTTAAAGCACAGCTTGGGAGCTTTGATAACGTTATTCTGTGTGGGAATAGGAATAAAATAGCAGTCGCAATGCTTTACTTGACAACTAAACCGGAGTCCGTTTTAAAATCACCATCTAACAGGTGTGAAATCAACATGAAGATAAACAGGCTGTAAACTGAGCCTGCAGCTCAAACACAAGTTTCGTTCACAGCAAAGAAAACCAACTGCCCTTGGATCCGGATGATTATGGTGAGTTCATCAAGAAGAACCAGAGAAATCTAAATCAATCGAATGCAAATCAATCTGATTTAAGGTCACACTTCTACTATTCCTATGTATTCATCTACAACTTCACAAATAAAGCATCTCATGGAGCACCTTCAAATTATAATCAATCATCTAGAAGCAAGCATAGGAAACCTGTCCAGGCAATAATTAAGGAAGCAGCTAAGGCCAGTGGTACTGGAGGAGCTGCATACATTCACAGCTCAGGTAGGAGAATCAGTGGTAAACCATCTATTGGTTGTGCTGCGAGATGAAGAAAGCCCTGAGAAGTCCTATCTGCAATTTGTAGATGCTATATTTAACGTGTAGTAAAGTTGCTCTGATTGTGCAAAACTCACAAATTATTGCTAGCTAAGCTTGAGATATATATATATATATAAAAAAATGGGCCAAAATTTGCTGTCTAAATGTGGAAATGTGGAGACATTTAGTAAAACGCTTGAAACTGATGAATTCAAAAGTTTATTTTACCATAAATGCATACAAACATTTAAGATTTTAATTGGTAAAATTATAAACTGAGAACCATGAAGGCCTTTCCTTCAAAATTACAATTATGCATTACCTTGTGCTGGTCTACCACATAAAATAAATTGAAGTTTGTGCGTGGGACGTGACAAAATGTAAAGATACACAGGTCTGGACTTATTCCAAAGCATTACAAGATCCAGTTTTGTAACTGTGATCAAATAAAACAAGACTGCTAACATTCCTGTGGTGTGGTGGTAGTGTCATATATAAACCACATCTGTTTGTTCTTAAACCACAACGATGATTCATTCTTGCCGAGCGCCACTGCAGCTATCTGTGACGGACTGCATCACTCAGACCTGCATCCATATTCAACAGTTTGTGGTGCAGAACTACAAAGATGCTTTCTGCTTACAGTATGCGAGTGTGCCTGTTCGCATTGGTAACTGAGACATGATTAGCCAGAGGCCTTGTGAAGGCCTGTCTTCTGGTTCTGCCAACAATAATAAGAGCACGGCAGAGGAAATACAGCGACATATTGAGCGTTTGCTGTGAAGCAGCACACAATAAACATCTGAATTATTTTGTGTAAAAGAAAATCCATGTGTCATTTTTTTTTCTTTTTTCTTTCTTGGTAGCAAACACCTCGGTGCGTTTTAGCACATTTTCATTAAACCTCTGGGTGATGCAAATCAATCACTCTGTGCTCGTTTTCTTTTTTCTTTTTTTTTTCCCTCTTCATGTCGCTGTTCCACCAAATTAAACAAACAAATCAAATACAGGCGGAGCTGGATGGAGCCTGAGAGCCTGTCTGCAGCGTGCCCGGTTCTTAATTCTACCTATCTGTCCGTCTATCCGTCCAGAGCGTCTCCATCTATGCCTGATCTAGTTTTTCTGCTGTTTCCATCGCTCCCTCCTCATTCTCCTCCCACCCTTTTTTTCCTGTAACTAAACTGGCTGTGTCTCTCTCCATCTGCTGGTTCTTCCTTCAGCGGCCCTGCACCTGTTCACACCTCCTCTCCTGTTGGCCACCTCTTCCCCTTCCCCCCCCACCCTCGTCTCCCTCCCTCTTTGCTCGGTGCGATGCTGCCAGGCCCGCTCCTGGCTCGGTTAGCCTCTCTGTCATTCAATCCATCTGTCAGCAAGTCAACTTTGTTTACAGCGGGTGGCCCGAGCTTCGTTTCTTCTTCAAGGAACGCTAAAGGCCCATCTTCCCCCCTGCTGTCATGAAGGTTAGCGGTAAGCCAATTTTAACCCCCCCCCCCCAAAAAAAAGAAGGAAAAAGAAAAAAAAGGCAGAAAACCGCAACGGTTAATTATTATCTCCACCCCGAAAGTTTGGACAATGCTGCAAATCTGATCGTCTTAAAATGCAGTTCGGTGCTTAACGGCCGTGGGCATTTACATGGGGGTAGCAGCAAACAGAGACAAACATTTTGCTGCGGCAGCACACGTTCCCACAGAGAGGAGCCCAGCTCTAGATTGAAGTAATTAGCTGCTGATTGGCCTCTGTCATCATCTCATCTAGTCACAAAACAGACCGAGAGAAGTTTAAAAATCTTAATTGGCACAGGCGACTGATGGTCTTAACACAAGAGAAGCAGCCTGGCAGCGCAGGCATCTGTGATTATTTTAAAAATAAACACGCAGCATACGTACAATATGCTCCCACACCGACCCAATCCACAACGCCGGACTCAACGTCAATGTCAAATCTGTGCCCTGCAGAGAGGGTTGTGGTTAACATATGTGGAAATGTTGAAGGTCAGATTTATGCAAAAAGTACTCATTAATTAGGTTATATTGTAGCAATTTGGACAGTCAAAGAAAAAGAAAAAAAAAACTAGATTTTTGCATTCATGTGACGAGCCATTGCAGAAAGCCTTTATTGTAACTTCAAATTGGCCTGAAATAATGTTTACGACATTATTTGTTGTTTATGACTAGAGCGGGTATAAAACTGTGAATGTAAGTAAAAAACATTTCTTTAAAGTATTGTTTTTCCTACTAGTTTTGAACTCAAAAGGCTTTCAAAATAAATGCATTCTAGAGTTTTTCTGCTTGTCTGAAAACTCAGACAAGCAGTCAGTTAATTTGTTGAAAATGGCAAAAAAAAAAAAATAATAATTATAGAAACAAGGAAGACACTATTGCCTCAATCGGACAATATGGACACTAATAATCAAATGTATAATGATGTAAACATGTTGATACTTGTCCACAGTAATTGTTCAAAGAAAAAGGTCTGTAAAAAAAAAAACAATGTCTACTTTGAGATCTTGAGCAGAAAATGCATCAAGCTGTGGTACCTTTTTCCGTTTTGTATTTATCTCTTTCTGAAAAGTTGAACAGAGTTTTAGAAAAAGAGAAAACTATTGATCCTATTCCAGCCTTTGCTCTGTAATGTTTTTGTGTTCAGCACCTGATGACGTCCCAATGAGGTGGCTTCGCTAAGCTAATGCTAAAGCTAATTCAGTTAGTCATGGAGTTACAAGACAGGAAAACACAGAGAACCGAGTGGAAGCCTAAATGAATCTCTCAAGCCTGATCATCTTAATTAATACTTAAGACCAGTTTTGTTTTTCTTTCTCTACCAGTGACAAAGACAAAAACCATCTTATTATTGTAACTTTTGTTGCTTTTAATTCAGAACTCAAAAGAGAGAAACCAACAAACATCCAGTGACTCCCTGCAGAGACCTGTGGCCAGATTGAGCAGGTTTTGTGCCAGCATGTCTCATCCACTGACCCGAGAATCGGGCAGTTCAAAACCACAGGTCCAGGAACCAGGTCCGGTTCACTGAGAGGTGACTTAAAGTTCGGGTCAATAGTAAAGCCTTGGCTTGAGGATTTCTGGTAATGGAACCTGCTAGACCTCAATGGTCGTCCTCCTTTGAAACATTTTCTTAGACTGCATTCAACTACAAATTATGTCTAAAACTTTGCATAACAGTCCAGAGAAAGAGATGCATTGATAAGACTTGGACCAATAAAGTAAGACATTAAACCGGCCAATAATACTCTCAATATTCATTCTCTGTCCCCTTGACTCACCAGGTTTCTTGTTTGTTGATGTTATGTTTAGTTTTTTTTAATGTCATTAAAACAAATCTGTGTTATGACTAACAGATTTAGTCACAACATAATTATTTCATTTCATTTGAAGTGTCAATGTCATTCTAAAAGTTGTATTGTGTAGAATGGATAAATGTCACCTTTTTTCTCCCTGATTATGAAAAATCATTTATTACCCTTCACACTGATGGATAAAAGAAAAGAATTTGATTTAATAATAATATTTTGAAAGAACATTATTAAGAACAAAGAACATAATTAGGAAAAACAAATGTGCCTGTCATAGCACAAAGTTGCGCTAAAACATTAGCATAACTGAATTATACTCCGAGTGCTGAGCTCGTTTCAGCTGTGTTGAAATTTACTTCACACCTGAGACATCAGTAATAATGTCTGAAACACAACTCACCTTCCCAAACTGTCATGATAACGGGGCCAACCAGCAGGAAGGCACAGGCACCATTTCAGTCTGCTAACCCATCCCGCATTTCTTCCTTTCAAGCCTTCTGCCAATTTCTCCTAGGCCAATTATTTTAATTAGTTTTGTTGCTCAAGTGTCAGAAAGTGAGTTTTCCTTTTAAATGCAATTCAAACAGCGTGTTCTTAAAAAGTTGCAATGTGCATTCAGTGTAGATGAAACAGACGAGGTGTTATACAGACAAAAACGAAGCATATGTTGGTCCAAAGTAGGTAAATATTGTAAGTTAAGTTGACGTTCATATTTGCAGTGGCACAGTAGTTAGCAGTGTTGACAAGAAGGTCCTGGGTTCAAATCCCAATCTAGGCTATTTCAGTATAAAGTTTGCATGTTCTTCTATTGTTCTTTCCGAGTACTTGGGTTTCCTCCTGTAGTACAGAACCATAAAGCTGAACTTAACCAGCCGCTGTAAATTGGCATTACATCTGTGGGTCCGGATGGTTGTTTTTCCTGTGATTTATTGGTGATCTCTGAGAAATAGTATAGTAATCAGATGCTTTCTCATCACCATTAAGTCCTAATGTGGTCTGATTCAAATTCTACCAGGCTGCATGAGGACTGGACCTGCTTTTACACTGACTTCAGATTACTTTTGTTGCAAGTTAGTGCTTTAAAAATAAGTAATTTGGAACAAACAAAATTGAATAAAGTAAAAAATTAAAAATAAACTGAATAGGAAGCGTGGAGTCTCAAACTGAAAACTAAAATAAAAACATTTCTATTTCTTATATTTGATAAGTTCACTTATCCAGTTATATCTGAGGTTCAAAGCACTTGTAAATCCTTAATATTTTGCAAATCTGAAGGCTTAGGCTGACTACATTTCTTGGGAAAATTGCTGTATTTGGTATTTTTTCAAAAAATCAATAAATGTTTTCTTTTTTAGAAATGATATAAAAACGAAATATTTTTTATATTGACTTCAGATATTATTTACCATTACAAAGATAATCCTTTAAAAACCGCTGATCTTTCTGTCAGTTTCCGTTTAACTTTTCCACATTGTTTTTCCTTTCCTGCCTCTCTGTTGACTTTTCTGCATCTTGAGTTTTGCTCCTTCTTCTGAGCATCTTCTGGTACAACCAGATGATGGAGACACCGCAACACAAAGCATGAGACCTGGTTACTGCTGTGGACGTAAAGGGAAACAAAGACAAGGCTGAGGACTGAAGGCAATAGTTTAAACAAAACGCAAGCAAAGAGATGCTATATGAAAGATAAAAAGCCATAAAAAGCTAAAAAAAAAAAAAATACGAGAGATGAATGAGGTAAGAGAGTGACAGTGATAAAAGAAAGCAATGAGGGGAAAGGAGGAGCAGAGAGAGGATCTGTCATGTTGGATGAAAGCTGTGCCTACTGGGCAGTGGGCACTGTGTAAAGCCACTGATGCTGCCACCCACACAGCAGGGGTGTGTGAAGGCACGAAGTTGACCAGATGACACACACACACACACAGTAATTATTTAAAATCCATGAATATGCCACATAATGGAAACAGTGGAACTCTTTTATAATGTACAAACTCCTGCACAACTCCTAAGAAACTGAAAAAATAAAATAAAATAAATCAACCTTGGCAGAAACTAGGTGTAGCAAAATGAGGGATCTAAAAGAAAGAGGCAAGCAGAGGATCAGGTGAAGACAGCAGGAAATGCATGACAGAGGGCTGGTGGACAGAGGGCTGGTGCTCTGTGTCGCTCTGTCCTCCAGCAGTAGTGTGTGTATGTAGGCCAGTGTCCCAGGGCACACTTGGCTGGGGTGGCAACAGTTGTAGCCGACAGATTTGCCTCCACGTTGCCTGAGGTCTCACAGTCAGCGATCTGCCTATTGTTTCGTTACCCGGCCCCACCGAACGGACAGATGACAACAACTCGTTCTGAGAGTCTTCGTGCTTAAAGAGAGGCGCAACTACTGAATCTGAAACGTGTGAACTTGAAAGGTTTAGACACAAATTAAGTAAGTGTGTGTATTGAGTGAAAAAGGCAACGATGTACAACCACAAAGCTTGCAAGACCCAAGAGAGAAGTGAAAGGGAAACCGCTTCGTGATTTAAAAAGAAAACCTTCATGATCACCAAAGACGTCTGTGGAGATCCTGAGTGGACCGATGTGAGCAAAGTGAACTTTATGGAAAAAGCGTTGTCCTTTACGTCTTTAGAAAAACATGTTTACTGAGATGGTGGTGATGGTGTGATGGTTTGGGATGCTTTGCTCCTTCGTGATCTGAACGGCTTGTTGAACGGCTTGATGAAACCTGGATCCTGCTTTCTACGAGAAAATCCTGAAGGAGAATCTCTGGCTATCAATTTTATTATGTTAAGCCTGTGCTCTTTTGTGTGTGTGGCACTAGTGTAAAAATATTTTGAGTGATGAATATGCATAGAAAAAACAGATAATAGAGTGTTGAGGAAGAAAAGAAATCTGGATTCCTAGTTTCACCTAAAGTACTGAAAGTAATTTCCTCAGGATCAACAAATTACCACTGAACCTAATTGAAAATGTTTCATCTCATCCTCATGAACTCAAATAGGGATGAACTGATGTAAAAATTTGGACTGGCTGATACTATTGTTATGGCCAATCACCAATATTTAGCGACATTATATAGATTTCAGTTCTCTTTTGATACCGCTGACTGCACCACTGCTTCTGTGCTTNTACCACTGAACCTAATTGAAAATGTTTCATCTCATCCTCATGAACTCAAGTAGGGATGAACTGATGTAAAAATTTGGACTAACAGTGTCAACAGTGTTGTGGTCAAGACCACCTAACCCGAGACCAAGACAAGACCAAGACCAGAGTGTATCGAGACCAAGACAAGACCAAGACTTTTAGGGTCCGAGACTACATGACGCAATAAAATGTGAAATATGATCAAAATTACTTCTCAAATTGATCTGAAAGATCCATATTCCCATAAAAACACCTAGATATTAAATACTTAATAAATTTAACCAATAAAACTATTTGTTCTGCTTTGCTTCCATCTCTGTGCTACGATCTGCAGTGGTCTCGTGCCATCCCTAAAAAGATAATGCCCTGGGTATTGGTCCATGTTGCTCATGTCAGAAACCACCACTGTCTGCACAACAATAAACATAACAATTGAGGTAATGCCCTGATGCTCAACTATGAACACTGACCAAGGAGCAACAAGCAAGAAGTAACCAAGCACAAGATGCTCACCGTGACTGTTCTCTCCCTCTGTCCCACTACATGAAGCCAGGTAGTCTGACACCATGGCACACGTTACAGCTGCCACTTTGACCAAAAACAATCAAAGAGCAATGTGCATGCTCTGTGTGCTCTTTCGTTCTTGTGTTTTATTTATTTGTTAATTAAAAAATATCAATGTACATAATTAAGTAATATAATGATAGCTACTGCAGTGTACGCAGAGGATTACAAGAACAAAGAAGAGTGTTCTGTCAGGTCAGCATACGCTGTCAGATTGTCATACGCTTAGCACAAACTCTATATCTGTCAGACAAGTCATTACCATATAATTTTATTTAATTAGCAACATAGAACAGATCATACACTTTATTAACAGTTGCATGGCATCCTGACTTAGCGGTTAAGTTGGTTAATGAGTTTTACACAGGCGTGTGTTGTAGCTGACTGCAGCTGCAGCTAGACCTTGCTTTAAATACACTTTGAAACCACGACAATGCATGTATATCTATATAGTTATCATTGTAAACAATTTAATGACTTATATTCGTCATAACTTGTTGTGTATGGTGAACTGACAACTCCTCTGACTGTCGGATTCTTAATGCGCATGCACAGGTATGGTACTCAGTGCTTGCTATTCTGACAGCATATGGTAATCTCATAGAACGACTCTCAGCGACACTCCAGTCCTATCTAATAAGTAAAGAGACGAGCAGATGAATCGCACTGTTCCTGAATGTCCCATCACTATATTGCAGACTTTTGGACACAGCGTTGTCCCATATATGCGACAAGTCAGTCAACATCTCCGCACAATAATTCAGCGCAGTGAGTGACAACTTTTTTTCATCACAATGCTTATGTGTCTCTATACAGCTAGCTTTGCTAACATCACGTCATCGGAGCTTACCTTCTTTGAGCTACTTTTCTAAGTGACGAAAAAAGTTAGACGTTGTCCCCACCGTCTGTGAAAGCGAAGCGCTGCTGAGTTAGCTGTGGCCATCGGATTTCTTATGATTTATACAGCGTTATTCCATTACTGACGATTAGACAGACATCTTCTGCCGCGGAGAGGAAACCACTGCGCATGTATCAGAGCGCCGCGTGCGAGTGAAAGGTGGGGGGGGGGAATTAGAAACAGGTAATTGGCAAGTCACGTTATTGTTTGGATTTTAATCAGTGCGTTTTCCATCCACTGAAAACAAAGGTGTTAACAAATAAAGTGGACAGTATGCTGTATGTTAAGTGATATTTTCACAGTTACGGTCTCAACTGGTCTTGAAATAAAATGCCGAGTCCTCAGCACCCGAGACCGAGACAAGACCGAGACCATGCGCGGTCGAGTCCGAGACGAGACCGAGACTATCAAAAAAATGGTCTCGAGATCGGTCTCGAGACCAAGACCGATCTCGAGTACTACAACACTGATATTCAACACTAATACTATTGTTATGGCCAATCACCAATATTTAGCGACATTATATAGATTTCAGTTCTCTTTTGATACCGCTGACTGCACCACTGCTTCTGTGCTTCAGTTGTTCTCATTGTCACATGACCAAACAAATAATAAATATCAGTTGTTAATAGTTTGATTTATCAGATGATACCGATATGCTAAAAAATTACCAATATCGGTTGAAATCGATCTCAGTGGCGATATACCGAGCATCCCTAAACCCAATATCATGCATCGCTTAGTCTCTCTGACTAGATGCATCATCACACCCAAAGCCTGGGTAAAATATTGAAGTATTGGAGGCAAGTTTCCATCAAAAACAGGAGCAAGAGTTTTAAGCACCTACATCCAAGATACAGCAAATGTAGCTTGATATAAGCTTAAAGTTTAACGCTTAAAGAGTGACGGTATGATCAGAAGTAGGAACAGTCTGAATTGCCAGAGTGCTTTTTTTTTAACTTCCTGGACCATTTATCCTTTCTACAATGTATATTTATATAATATTTATAAAGACTTTGAAGAACATAAGTTTTTATATTGACCTTAAACTGGTTTCCACAAATAAATGACAAAGGTTTCAGTCCCGTGATAAGCTAAGTCCACAACAAGTCACCAACCACGACAGAATCAAAGCAATAAAAAATATTATTTAAAAACATAAGTAGGTCTCAACAGATTGAGTGAGACAGACAGAAGCGGAGAGATGGAGGGAGGTGAGGAGCAGGATGGCAGAGAGGGCACTCTGACAGCGAGGAGGGAAGAACGCAGCAAGGTCTCGTCACCGGGCCAACGGGCCCACCACTGTCAACATCATGCCACTCTGCGGTGCACATACACATACGCGCACACGGCTGGCCCACAGCCCTCCCAGCTGCCCTATCTGTAACTGTCTGATTAGTTGTGCTAAGCAGCCCCTCCCCTGCCAACCATGGTGCCATCTGCTACCCAACAACATGGCCGCCGACCAGAGAAGCACACACGCCCATAAACACACACACAGAGATGCACAACAATCCCTGTACCTGGCACTGCCCTGCTGCCATTTCTCCCTCTCTCTCTCTCACACACACATTAAACTTCACAGACACAGGTGTAGCCCAAAGGTATCAACACATAACATTCCCCCAAAGAGATGCACACAAACTCATCAAACTGCTCGTAAACACACACATCAACACACAACCACGCTCTGAGAATGTGCACGCAAACACACACAAACAGAGCTGCTGCAGAAGGCAGTGCATGTCTGCATGTGGTGACAGAGGTTAGACACTGTTAATGCCAGGTAGCAAGAGCGACGGCGTGTTCAAATGTGTGAGCTTTCGCTGGCAGCGCTCAGACGTTCATTATGGCCCCCGCTCCTCCTGAGCGGCTGCAGCCCGCGTGGCGCCCCGGCCCTTTTATTCCGGGCCGTGATTGGACAAGTGCCTCCCGCGGAGTTGGTTTGCAGCAGTTTTGTTGCGCCCAGATTTCGCTCGCTGCTCAAAGCGAGCCTCTGGCGGGACGAGGCATCTGCTGCCTCACCTTCCTCATTTACACTTCTCCGCCCTCGCACACACACTCAGCTCGATTCACCGCCTTTCCAGGCCTCTCTGTCACGAGTCGGAACTGAGGAGGGGGAGAGAAATGAGAACAAAGTGAAGGTGCAGAGTGAGGAGCAGCGTGGCATGTTTAATCGAGTTCTGTGCGAAGTTTTGCATAGGAAGGTCGCAGCAGATGGTCACGAGATCTGTCTCCAAGACTGTCTCTGAGTGTCCATCTTAGGATTTTAGAGTCTCAGAGAGAAGAACAAAAATACAAAAATTACTTCCATCTTAAATTGTCATTTTGTTTGTTTCTTCAATACTTTCTTCAATAAACTACATCATTTATCATTATTATCATCATCATATCAACTTCAATGGTTAATATCAAGTCAAACAGCTAAACCAACTTGTTTTACTCTTTGACAAAATGTTGTGACATCAAAGTGGGAAAGGATATAATCAATGACGTTTTATACCAACAGGAGAAAGATATCTTAGTCAAACCTTTAATGTCATTTCTGCTTTCAAAACTTCATAAATTTTATTTTTTTATGCAAAACGTCCAAAATTAAATAGTTGTTTTTGTGTGTTGTTTGAAGGACACAAGTCTAATTCAACCTGAATCTGAAGTAGCAAAATGACACTTCTTAGGTCTTTAGACATGAGCAATTAGTAAGTACATCAAAAACAAAAGTATAAATGGGTAAAACGTTAAAGGTGAGGTGTGATGTGGCAGCTCAAATAACTTCTTTTTTCATATTTCAGACAAGTTTCATTAATCCAGGCCCATCTACTTTACTGGCATTGGGTTTTCATTAACAAGTTTGTTTTTCAGCTCTATATCAGTGAATGAGATTTTATGAACTGTTCTTTTCACCCTGAACCCTAAGTTTGGTGAGAGTAACCATCCTACTAATGTTTTTGACCAGCTCCGTTCTCTGCTGTCACTCTCATGAACATGAATGCCTGATTTCATGGGGATAACAGAACTGGTGGAAGATTTGGTGCCTCGCAGATACCGCACTTATCCCGAACCAAAGTAGGCGGCCAGCCATGAATCCCTAACGCATGCAAATGCACAACCACCACTCGTTTCTGTCTGGCATGTGTGGGGACAGAAGTTATGCTGGTCGCTTTTTCAGGATGGCCTTTGGGATGTGCGAACACAACAAAGGGAAGATACGAGGCCGGATGGAGGCAAGAAAAGGAGGAAAGAAAGTAAAGAAAGACTGGAGCAAACAAACAAACCAAACTTTGTAAAGCCCTCTGCTGGGCTGGGGCCGGGACTGGAGCGAGTGTGTGCGCACACGCGAGGCGATGTGAACAGAGTGCTGGGGATTAGGACAGATCCTGGGCTGTCCAACTCACAGCTGGCTGATGATCCAATCCTGGAGCACAGCGCAGCGCACCAGCCGCCGTGGGACCCCCGCGTGCGTGCCTGCATCTGCGGGTGTGTGAGAGCCTGCGTGTGCAGGCATGTGGGTTCAGCTGATGTGCATATCAGCGTGCAAGTCTGTGGAAATGCTCTTGAACAAATACACGTGCAAGTGTGAGTTTGCACAGTGAGGAAGGGAGGGCTAATAAAATTTAAATAGCTGCCTATGCTTCTGTCCACTATTTGGAGGCCAGCTATGATCACTCGGCTCATGAATGGGGAGCGGAATGAAAGAGAGGAGGGAAGAAGTTGCAAAAAGATAATCAAAATCCTGCTTTTGAACTCAGAGGCTGATAAAATAAATGGCTTCCAGCTTAGCTGCAGTGGATCTCACACTCCTGCTACAATCCGCACAGCAATGCATACGAGCCCTCTAAAGCTACAAAGGCTCACAAAGGCTTTGTAGATGGCAAGAACAGAGGGCATGAGTATGAATAAAGTGAATGTGTTCCCCAAAAACCTTTATAAAAACAGAGAAGAGGAGGAAGAAATACAGCATTGCTATGGCAATAGATCGTGACTGGTTGTGTGTTTAAGGTCGACGTCCTGCAGGAAGGTGAACCTTTCCCTTAGTTTCAAGTCTTTTGTCATTTCGAACAGGTTTTCTTCCAGGATTTCCCTTTATTTAGCTTCATTCATTTTCCCATTAGCTCTGAACAGCTTTGCTGAACCTGCTTTAGAAAAATCTCCCCACATCATGATGCTGCTGCCACCACCATGTTTCACTGTGTCAAGGAAAGAGTCATCACAATATGTGCAGTGTACATTTTCCTTCAGTTGCAGGATTTTGCATAAAGGCCAAAAGTTCATCTCAGGCCCCAACTAACCAGATCATTTTCTTTTTCTTCTACACGTTTCTAATGGTTTTCTTTCTTGTGAAATCCATTAATGATAGTTATCCTAAATTCTCCAACCTGAGATGTGGACCTCAGCCCCCGAGTCCTTCACCTGGGTTTATACGTTTGACCTACTTTTTGTAGGTGTAACATATTTAATGATTTAAATGAAATGCATTAAATCTAATTGTTGTGATGTGATAAAATGAAACAGTTTAAGAGATGACTTTCTGACCTGGGCCCTACATTCACTCATTAATGAATCAGTTTCAGGTGGAATGGGTCGGTATTACTAAAGATGGGCTAGTTGGACCCTTTCAGGTTAAAGAAAGACCAAAAACAAAAATTAACTCCCAAATTTACGGCCAGCTTTCATAATACATTTTCCCTCAAGCAGTAAGACATAAAATAAAGTCTTCTTTTTTTTTTTTTAGAAACAACATGATGTCGACACCTCTAGAAACAGAAACTGGATGAACAGAAGCATTTTAATAATGTCTGAAAAGAACGGAGTGGCATCGTAATCCCACTCTCCATTTGTTGCCGTGTAAACAGATATGTTCCCAACACAGACAAAAACTTTAACTGTTAGGTAACAAAATTAATCCACAAAAATAAAACTTGCCTAATTAGTGTGCATTGTAAATTTATATAGGGTGTTTAATATGCAATTTAAATGTACTGAATGTAAGATTTGAGACTTGTTCTGTCAATTTATCCAATTAACTCACAAAAATACTCAACTACTAAAAAAGAAAACCTGGCCGGTCACCGTATAGTTTACGTTTCTTATGTGCACAAAATGCAGGAAGAAAAGGTGAAACAGCAACACATGGATACAAAATGGGGTCGTGTTTCTGAAAAGGTAAACTTGTCCAAGCCCAGGTTTGTCGGATTTTGATTGATGTGATTTCCATGTTTTAAATGTTGCACTGATTTGTTTAAAACACAAGAATAATAAGTTGTTAAAAGAGAAATACTTTAACATAAATTAAAATTAGAAGTGGCCTTTGCTTATAATGACCAAAATTGAATTTTAATGGCTGCATGCAAGGCCAAGTCAACAGCTGTCAAACACCTAGTACGCGTCTGAGGACAGATAAAACTATAAACTCTCTCATGCACATACTGACACACGCGGCGTAAAACGCTTCAGTACAGTGGCTCCTCCAATGCAGGTCAAAGTCATTGTGTTTGCCACATTAATATGCACATCATTCTCCACAGCTGGTGGAAAAATCACACACCCACACTCTCACACACACCGTTCGTTTCAGGCTTTAAACGCACAAGAGCCCACCATGGAGCCAATGTGTAAGTGCTGGCAAGCTGACAGCCCAACACACTTTAGCACAGATTAGAGCAAGAAGCTGAAGCGGACGCCGACACACACGCACCAACACACAAACGCACACCGATCACGCAAACTAGCACCCCACAGCCCCCAGCACCACGGGACACTTCTGCCACATCTGTGCCCATCTCACACACGTCGGCTGTGGGCAACGGGGGCGAGACAGAGTCCTGAGTGGCTGGCGTGGTCTGGCAGAGCTTGGCAGGGAATGGTGAGGGGGAAACAGAAGCCGGCAGAGGACAGGAGAAACAGAGAGAAAAGAAAGAAAAAGAGAGGAAAGGAAAGGAAAGGAAAGGAAAGGAAAGGAAAGGAAAGGAAAGGAAAGGAAAGGAAAGGAAAGGAAAGGAAAGGAAAGGAAAGGAAAGGAAAAGAAAGGAGAAGGGGAAGGAAAGGAGAAGGGGAAGGGCAAAGAAAAGGAGAGGGAAAAGAGAAAGGTAAGGGAAAAGTGTGTAGTAGTTCAAGTGAAATAATTACTCCTTTTATTTTAATCATAGGAGAGGTTTAAGTTATTAAGGAGCATGAGGAAGAATCTCAAAACGTAAAAAACATTGAGCTGGAAGAGGAAAAAACAGATAATCATTCAGATAAATATGTGGAATAAACATCTAAAAACAATATCTGAGGAATTAGGAGGTAAGGAAAAAAAATACAGAAGGAAAACAGACAGAGAGGGCCGGTAGCGCCCGCAGCGAGGACGGGTGCAGAGCTCAGGCGGGTGGCACGGAGGCCAGGCTGTCCAGTGACCATCAGCCACGCTGTTGTGCTTGTGTGTGTTGAGGCGTGTGTGTGTGTGTGTGTGTGTGTGTGTGCGCGCCAGGGATAGGAGAAAGGCTTAGGCGACATTTTGGCTCTGCTGGAGCTGCTGCTGGGCTGGGCACTGGCCTGGTGGCACGAAGCGGTGCGTGTGCGTGTGTGTGAGCGTGTTTATTGCATTATGTTGTGGCATGCTTAACAGGATTAGAGGTGACCTAGTGAGGTCCAGTTGGTACCGGGACCGCCACACAGCGGCGCGCATGCACATTTGTGTGTGTGGCTCGTATAATAGGATTAACCGTTACCTGGTGCGATACAGTTGGTGTGCTGGTCTGAACTGGACTGGGCTGAGCTGGGCAGGAGCTGGGCAGAGGGGAGTGCTGTGTGCCCGTGTGTGTGTGTGTGTGTGTGTGCGTGCGTGCGTTCATGTGTGTGTGTGCGTGTGTGTCTGTGTGTGTGTGCACGAGTGTGTGTGTGAGTGTGGTGGCATGTATAATAGGATTAGGTACTACCTGGTGAGGTGCAGTTGGCGCTGGGCATTTGCCAGCTGTTCTTCCAGGCTCAGAGCTTTGGACTGCCATTGGCTCCCAACCCTTTGGGCCGCCTCCAAACGCTGCCGACAGCAAACCAGCTCTGAGCTCAGACTTTCCACTTCCTGTCCCACAGAGAGGGAAGAAGAGGAGTTAGCGGAGGTGAGGAAATCTTTCACAACACCCGTCTTCTGCCGTCACACATTAAACACAATAAGCCAAGATTACAAACTCATGAAGACTTGATAAGTCAAGATGACAAATAATGGTGTTACGATGCACATATTTCATAAGAAACAAATAAAAGCAATAGATGAGTTCTACCAAAACTATTTAACTTCCAACTCCCACAATAACAGAGGAAGAAAACTGTGACCAGGATTAGAGATAAACTACAAATAAAGTCTGAAGAAGAGTATAGACTAGGCGGAAAGTACTTGATGTCCCTGCATGTGGTGGATAAACAAAAAGTCACTGTTAGGGAAGATGTCTGTTCACAAACTGCTGTGTCCAAGCCAAGTTGTATGGTAGGAAAACATGGATAGTTATGTCCGGAGGAACACTGGAGAGGCAAACAATCCACGTTGCCTGAGGTCTAGAGAGACATTTCTGATGATTTAGGAAACAATGTCATCTGCTGGTGTTGGTCTCCTTGTTTGATCGAGTTCACAGTCGAAGCAGCCGTCTAATTTCATGGTTCCCTCTACTGACAACCTTTATGGGATTCTGATTTAGTTTTCCAGAAGGGATAAACACCTGCCCACACTGTCAAAGGTACCAACACCTGCTTTAAGCATAACAGCGTTACTGTGCTTGATTAGCCAGCAAGACAGCCTGATCTAAACTCCACAGTTTAGAGAAGCTATAAAGTATTTTCAAGGGGAAGACGTGAGATCAACAGTGAAGACAAGCTGAAGGCACATGGGTTTCCTTAGCACCTTTTACAATGAATCACTGACATAAATTAACTTTCTGCTGATTGCCTATTATTTTAAGATTAACCTTGAATTTTATGCACAATATTAAAAGTTTCAAAATAATTACATGCCATCCCCTGGATGAGTTTTTGTGGTGACTGTGGGTCTGTGGGTTGAGTCGTCGTCTTGCGATCGGAAGGTTGTAGGTTTGATCCCTCCTGCCACATGTCAATGTGCCTCTGGGCAACAAGACACTTAACCCTAAATTACCTACCGATCCGTGTAAATGTAGGATCGGTAGGTAAACACCAGGATCCACACTGGTGTTTGAAAGTGTGAATGGGTGAATGTGACTCTAGTGTAAAGCGCTTTGAGTGGTCAAAATGTTTGGAAAAGCGCTATATAAGTTCAGTCCATTTACTGTTTTATGCTACAATTATTAGCTGAAATGATCAATTATTTTAACTCATCTGCTGTTAAAACAACATATATAAAATAGTAAATTCAGAGGCAGGATGAAAACTTACCTGTGCAGCTTTTTCGTTCTGCCTGCTCGTCTTGGCCTTCAGCTCTCTGAGCTCTCGCTCAGCCTCCTCTTTCTTCAGGCTGGCATTGCTAAGCTGATACCGCAGATCCACACATACCTGGAGAAGACAGCAAAACGATCAGGTTTTACAACACCGCCACTGATTTATAATTAAAATTACCTGGTTTCAAACTACCTCTACTTTTAACATGCTTTGACTAGGTCACCAGACCTTGACATCTACTATACAGCTTTTCTCACTACAGCTCTCTGACCTATATAGGAGTGCATCAAAATACTTTTACCTCTCATCTCATCGAGATGCTTCAGTAAACACAACTAAAATTTTACCGAAATACATCAAAACTTAAAATGGTTAAATTCTTCGCCATTGCATTTGAGAGCAAAACCGACACTAAATAAGATGCTCTGCTGCCATCTACTGGAAACACAAGAACATTACAAGTAAACGCCGCTGGTTTCATCTGAGAGTTGAGCATTGAGACCGGCGCCTTCCCTTGATGATTATGCTGGTCATTTTCTTTTGACCGGGGAAAATGACCAGCACCAAACGTGGGTTTCAGTCTTTCTGCCGTGTCGTGCTAAAGTTTCACCTCAACTCAAACTGCGCACTGCTTTCTGTAAAAGCTTTAATAAAATGTGAAGAGTGAATGACGTTTTTCTCAAACAAATAAATCAGTGCACCTTGGCGTTGTCTTGTTCCTGATTGGTTAGCTTGCTGAGCGTGTCCTCCAGCTGATTGGTCAGTGAACTCCTGTCTCTGTGCGCTCGGTCCAGCTGCCCCTCCAGCGCGGCTACCTGCTGAGACAGGCTGGACGCCTACAACACAAACAGTAACTTTAAATAACGTTTAAATGCATAATTTGAATATGAAACATGAAATGATGTCTTCATATTAAACATTGCAATGACATACTTCAATAGAATTTATTGAGATTTGTAATGGATGAATGAATCAATGGTAAAATGCTTATTTTTTTATTGTGGGATGAATTTATTTCAGTTATTTGAGTCGATACTTTGTTGAATCACCTCTTGGAATATATTTGCACTTTTCACATCTTCAAAGTCATGTATCATTTTCTTCTTGATAACTATGTTACAACCCATCACACCGAATCACAATAAAATACACTGACGTATTTGGCTTCAAGATGTACCGTTTGTGCTAGCTCTTCTTTTTGTTTGCGTGCCTCAGCCCGGCCCTCCTCTCGGGCCTCCGCCATCTTGGCCCGCACTGCATGCGCCTCTCTGTCCAGCTGTTCCCTCTGTCGCGCCAGCTCCCTGGATAACTGCTCACACTGCATCTCCACCTACTCGAGTGCAAACGGATGCAGAGAGCTTGTCAGGAGTGGTGGAGATAGAATATATTTGCATATAACTCAGGGACAGTACGTTAAAGAATATCCAGAATGAATCCATGCGAGAAGCTACTGACCCTAGTTTTTTGTAGATTGGCTTCTTCAGCTATCTCCACTGCCTGTTTGACCTGCAGGCAGGCTGACCACTCTCTCTGCTGGGCCTCTTGTTGACTCGCTCGCACCGCACGCAGAGCTGCCAGCAACTCGTCCCGTTCCCTGACGCGCAAAAACGAAACACCATGAGCACCACGAGCTCTCTCTCCTACTGCCAACCTGGTTGAGCTGACTTTGCTTTACTTTGTGAGCCTGTCAATAGCCTGCACATGCAGATTTGCATGAGTTCCAGCCACCACCGCTTCATGCTGCGCACACTGCAGACACAACCCGGCGACGCGGGGAGCTCCGTCGGCCTTCAATGCTTCTGCAACCTGCTGCTCTTTGTGTCTCAGACGAACCTTCACCTCCTCACACTCCTTCTGACTCACTGAGAGATCCTTTCTGTTAACAGAAGCAAAACGTTTAAAAAGGTCAAAGGAAATGACGAGGGAGGGAGAATATGCTACATTCTTCTTTATGATGCATCAAACTGACCGGAGAGAGATGAGCTGAGCCTCCAAGCTTTCAGTCTGGGCCTGGTGGATCACTTTTAGCTGCTCCTTTATCAGGGACAGAAACTGAGTCATGAGATGATGTTTGTGTAACAATCTTCCAGTGAGAACATGCAGCAATTTCAAAGCAAAATGAGCAAAAAATACAAACAAAAAATGAACTCGACACCTTCTAAGACTCTGCTAAGAAGCACAAAGACTCCACCATGTGTCACACAGTTGAACTTTAACAGCATTCTGATGACAAAGGGATGAAGCCACTGCTGACTGATTGTATTAGGCTTAAGTACAAAAGTATTTGCCCCCTTTCAGGTTTCTTTTTTGCCACACTTTTGCATTTTATATCAAGGATTTGTTTTTAACATTGACTAGTAAGACTTGAGTAATACAAAAAGCAGCTTTTAAATAAGGATTTGATTGACTTACGGGGGGCGGGAGGAGCTAGCTAAACCAACCAGGAATAAACAACACTTGTCAGATCATAAATGAACTTTTAAAATTTATTAGAAAACTGAGTTCAATTTCACTGACCACACCCAGCTGACAACTACAAGATCTTGCAAAGAGTGAGTTAAACAATAAAACTTGGTTGGTGATCTGAAATATTTCAGTGTGACATAAAAGTAGAAACAGAAGCAATGGGTAAGAAGGCAAACCCTTTTTGAAAGTATTTCTATGGTTCATGTGGACTGCTTTATGTTGTTGAAGAGGCTTCCCTTTAAAATGCAAAAAAGGCTGAAACACATTTCTATGGACTTGTAAAGTTTAAAAGTGACTGGAAAACAGGAGAGAACACAATATATGTCCTTACCAGGTCATTTTTCCAGGTGTTATGCTCTGTTTTTGAGTTTATCAAATTGTTGTTTTGCACCTAAAGAAGCCAACAGGAAATATAATGAAGCCTCTAACTAATATTATTTCATTACTTTTAAGCAATCAGGATGATAATTATTATTATATTACCATAGAATTGTGGATTGGATAATCTTTCAAAGATTGATCCACGATCCTGGATTTGAACTCAGACTGCAGCTTCTCATTTTCAACCACCACCACTCTGATCCGCTGCTTCAGTCCCTGCAGCTCCTCCTAAAGACACAGAGTGCACAGTAAACTGGTCAAAACGTAGGCAAATTAGAATTTGTATTAGAAAATGTACATATATATTATATATAAGCATTTTAGGATGTGTATAACTCCTTCAAACAAATGTCATATTTGTCGTTGGAGCATAACTATTTTATTAAATGCAGCCTTTTGAGCATGTAGGGAAAACTATATTTCACAATGTGACATAATTGTTTTGTGTGCCAAGGCAAAAGCCGCCTGCATAAAATATTACCGACAAGTTTGTCAGTAATTTCTCCCCTTAGTGAATTTGTAAAGCAAAAACAAATATATATGCAATTATTTTTCCTCCACTAAAAAATTGTACCAAAATAAAAGGTAGGATTACAAGTGTGAGATTATTGTATTGTCTTAAAAGGTAAGCTTACATTAAGGATTTTGAAAAAAAAAAAAAAAGTTTTAGCACAAACCTTGCAGAACTTTACTTCAGCTTCCAGGTGCTGGATGTACTCAGACTGGTCATAATTCATTGGAACCAAGTCCTGAAAGGCTGGTAAACTGGACCTGCCATCCTGACGCACTTTCTAAGGAGAAGAAAGACAAAACAGAGTCATAAAATGACGCACCAGTGGAGAACTGAATTTACAGATAACTCTGCAAGATTTTCATCATACGATTATTAAAGAGGCGTTTTATTCTAATAAACACTTCATATTAGGGAATAAAATCTGTAACAATTTAATGACACATGTCTACCTTAGATGGAGATTGCTTCCCTGAAGGGGATAAAGAGGTGGGGATTTCTCTGCCTTGCTTCAACAGGAGGCTCTTCAGCTGGTTAACTGCACACACAACAAACAAAACCAAGCCTCCAGTTCAGCTCCAACAACATGACCATTAATCTGAAGTGGCGCGCTTCAAGTACAGTGTCGATGGCAGACAGCAAATTTACAGTGTAATAGTGACTCGCCTGCTTCACTCTGAGTCTTGTGACTCCACGCTGTCTTGTCCTCCTCAGCCGCCGTGAAGACGTCACCTGCAGCGGGTCGGACATCCTCTCCATCAGGGTCCAGCTGGTCCAGAGCACTGCTCAGCTGTTGGAGGCTCTGGTTTGCCCATTCTGAATAAACACAAAGGTGAAAAGTATTTATTTATTTATAGAAAATACAATTAGAAAACACAGGAGACTTTAGAAGCTGAAGGAAAAACAAAAATGTCACTATCCTTCTGGATGGTTTGAAGGGATTAAAGTATCATGACTCAGAGAATAAATAAGCTAATAAATAACTTACATACCAGGGTTTCCCCCAGTGTATTATAAGCCTGGCTTCCCGCCATGCTTTACTAGCCCCGCCGCCAGTCTAAGCAATGCTTATGTTTATGTTTCTAGGGGGGAAAAAATCTCTTAGTTTTTTTGTTTTGTTTTGTTTTTTTAAAGCCAGGCTGCAAGCGTCTCTTTTGCTCTTAGCATTTCACTAGCAGAGCAGATTTATTCCTAAATGATAGGTTTATAGTTTATGCGTTTAAACCCGACAGCGCGCGGACCAATCACACCGCTGGCGCCTCTGCGCTTTGCCTCGCGCGCTGCCGCTGCTTTACCTCAGCGGGATCGCGCGCGCCTCTTTTCACTCAAACTGGACACAGGCTGACCTGTATGGCTATTTACATAAACCTACTGTGAGGATTTATGATCCTTTGGAGAACTCTAGGTAAGAGTTTAAAACCTGCCGCGTTAGCTCTGGTTGCGCAGCTCAATGTGAACCGCAGGAATAACTTGTAGCGAATTCAGAGGTCGCATTGTGGAGCGGTGAGAATGATTTATCTTTGTGAACGAACAATTATATGCGGCGTTTACATCTCAACACGCGTGTGGCTCTGTGTCTGTCTTCAAAGTTTATGTCTGTGGTCCCGGTTGGCCGGAGCGTTTGTGGATAACGAGCAGCGCTAACCACATCATGCAGGTTCAGCCTGGTGAGGAGCTTTCGCGCTCTCCTCGGAGTCACGCATCACGCTGATTTTATATTATTTTATTATTATTTTTAATATTATTTTTACGGTTACACGATGCATCAAATCATATAAAATGCGTTGTCTACTTAGAGTTAATATGAGTGGCCGCAGGACATCTGAAAAACTCGTCCCATAAACTCGACCAACCAGAATAGTTTCTGTGACGCTTATTAAAAACTCAATGGAAGAGCTACTAAAGCCACATTAGCAGCATTGAATTAAATCTCCCGTTTGTTGCGCATCTCTGCAGCAGATTTAACTCATCATGCAGGGCCGGTCCAAGGCTGTATGAGGTCTTGAGCATAATCTGACTTAGGGGCCCCTTTTGTTGCTAAAAATATCAGCACCTCTAACAGCTTCTGTGTTAGATTTAGTGAAATATGGGAGAAGGGAGTAGTTTAATTGGCCAGCCTAAAAAGCAATAAGTTACAATCGCAGTTTACTAATTTGTATTTGTAAATTCATAGATTAAACTCACAGCATCAGATTGTTGCTATGGTAACAAACAATCTAACTATGAATATTGTTATTTGAAGTTTTACAAAGTAAACTTCCCAGCTCCTTAAAATCTTGTATTTAAATATTAAACAATTTAACATCATTTAATTTATGTATGCCTAAACAATTGAATACAATTTAAAAGCATTGATAATCTCAATAAACAAGTGTTACATTTATGTATCTGTGGTCTGTTTTAAAATATTAGCATTTATGGGGCCCCTGATGGAGCCGCTGACTTAATTTGGATTAAAAAACAGAAGTGCAAATTTGTTGTTTTTAGAGTAGTTGTGGGTTTAAATAGCATTTCACTGGAGATCTAACATAATTACACAGTAATACTTTTACATTTCCTGTCACCTTAACATCTTTTAATACAAAAACACGGTGGACAACCGGTGGACCGTCTTGGCATCCCGACCACCAGGCTTAGCAAGTTTTCTGGAGGAAGCCCTGCATACATTTGGAAATGTCTTCTTTATGTACATAAAAATAAAAGTACAATAATCAGAATTTGTCAATAGATTATTAAATAAAAATAATATAACTTAAATGTAACTTAACATGTCTGATAAAATTATTGTTAAAATATTATCCTTACAGTGTAGCTTTACTACACCACTGTACTACAGTGTCATAGTTTTTCAATTTCAATTATTTATATCATTGAAAGATTATTATACTGTCTATATGTTCAGTGTATGTTCTGCATACACTGAACATATAGAGAATTAAATGTGTTATTCTTTCTTTCCAACTTTAATATTGTACCTAGATGGAAAAATTCTTATTAATAAGAATGGATAAATAAGTCTATTTACTCTATGTTTATGTCTGAAGAATGTGATTATAATTCATTCCAAGACTGATATAAGACGAAATGAGATCGGATTTGTCCATTATTATCATTATTGAGAATTACTATTATTAATTATAATAATTAATGTTGTTATTATTAAGTCATGCCTTAATAATACGATTTTCTTCTCCCATGTCTCTAAAAGGGCTCAGTAGGAATCTCTCAAATGAGTTCAAATATTTTGAAAATTATTCACTCAGCTCCTCTAAACTCGTATTATTTCAAGACGTCGCATTTTCTGAAAAGAGCTTTGTTTTTGTAAGAGAAAAGACATTAATGAATCACTATTTTTCGTGGAATTAAAAAGTATTTTACATCCTCTAAGCAACTGACGCCAAACATTAACAGATATCTCACTTTGAAATCATATTTTTTGTTTAACAGCTAAAACCTAAAAATTTTGTCCAGATATTGTTGCCAAGCAAACCTCCTCGTATTCAACTGCAATGAACTCTGCTTATAAATAAACGCAGAGCAGTAATTAGCCTTTTAACAGATTAACAACATTTTGGCTGCTACTTAGGGAGTTAGCAAACGCGGCTCAGCAAAGTGTTAGCTTACGCCTCAGCTCCTTTTGCTTGGCTCCCAGCTGCTCTGCCTCTTCTTCATCCGAGTCAAATGGTTTCATTGAAATATTACCGTCAATAAACCACATTCAGACAGTCAATAAACCTGCTAGGCTACATACAACAACCCAACAACAGCCATCATTCCCAACACGTCATAAAGGTAACCAAGGCTCACGAAGGCGGTGTTTGTTATTACACACTAGCTTTTTTACAAAAGCGGTATTCTTCATTCATATGACAGTCTACATCACCGCCCCTCCCGAATTATCACAGTGTGCTGTCGTTCATTAAATGAAGCATCCATCTTCTGGCTCGGTGAGGTTCCCACTTCCTTAAACTCGAAGTAATGATGGGAGTTGTAGTATTGTCAGGTCGCTGAATTCTACAGATTATATGGCAAGAATGTTTCTAATATTTTTCTAGGTTAAATGTGTGTTAAAAAAGAGCGACTTAAACCTTCCTAAACATCAGAGTTAATGTTGCCTTTTATTTAGGTAAGCTTTTATTTAGATAGAAACGTATTCTGGCTTATGTTTGCTTGCTTTTTTTTAAGTTAACATATGTTTTCAACTTTTCTTAAATTTTGCACAGTGACACCACCACAGGTATGATGGCTTCAAAATTATATTGCTCCATAATAAACATGTACATGCAAACTGTTGAAGAATAAAACAGAAAAAAAACAATTGCAGCAGTGCCCCCCAACAAACTACTAATGAGGCCACCAGAGACCACACGAAAGAATCAACCAATCAACAATATCTCATCTAGCCCATCGGGACATAGGTCTCATATGAAGAAAGTGACAGGTGTGAACAAATCTTAAAGTCTTCACTTTCACATTGCCCCCTTGTGGTAAAAAGACCGCCTTTTCAACAAGCATGAAGGATTTCGGTTTAAGTAAATTTTAGACATTGGCTAAAAGAAAAAGTTGATTTAGTAACACTAAAAAATCGTAGTCTAAGTGCAATTTCAGTAGAAGCTAAAAATAAAAAAAATAAAAAGCTTATAATAGACTTGTACACTTTCCATCGTTCCATCTTACAATAAGTCAATAGGGGGCGCCATCACATTTATACCTATATCCACAAAAGTGATTGCTGATGGCAGAAAATGCTATGATGCCTTCTGTGATTATTACTGAGGAACACTTCTATATCAAACACTGACAAGCTGGCTGAAAGAGTAAAAATAATCTGAACAACTGCTGTCTTTTGAGAAAGATCGGTAGTCTGCTTCTAGAGAACCAACCACACAGTAGTCGGAGCCGCTTCTTGCTCTTTGTGGACTAAGCCGCCACCAGCCACCAGGGGGCGCCAAAGCTAAATCTTCAATCTCCAATGAGAATTTAAATAAGCCATACTTGCATATAATGCTTGTTTTTTTAAATTATTATTGTATCTGTTATATTTATGCTGTAAAATTCAACTGAGAAAAAAACAAATCTGTAAGAAGAAAAAAGAAAAAGTTGCAATAACCTGGTTGCATAATAATGCACAGCCTACTTGGACTTTGTTGAAGCTTTTGACTCAGTTTCAGTAGTAAGTCTTTTGAAAAAGTTTTTCAGCTTCCTACATTTTAAGATGACAATACTGTGCAAAGTTTTCCAAAACTCTCAGACTGTGAATCAATAGCTTGTTTTCCGTCTTCTCCACATAACATGGACTCTGGCTGGGCTCAAAATGTTCATATCATTTTTATCATAAAGTTACTTTGTTGGTTTTTATATGGTAAAGTTGAAAGTACTCAGGGGACACATGACTTTGATTGTTGTTGTTTTTTTCGTTGTTGTTTTTTGCAAAATTGCTCAAACTTTTTTTAGTTTTTTTTTATTATTTCACCTGCTCAACAGTATGTTACTGAAATAGGGAAAGCAGTGAGAATTCTGTGGGAAACGGATCTGTAAATCACTGTTGATCTGAATATTTAAGGATATTGCATAATATAGATTTTGGGGGGTTTATGATCTTTTCATAGGTGTGTGTGTGCGTGTGTGTGTGTCTGTGTACACTACATATACATATGTTCTCTTAGTACTTTGCTTTTGTGCAGGATAAAGGTCACACTACATGAAGAAAAAGTTTTGAAACTTCTTATCGCGATGTAATTTTTCTACATTACAAAACTTGCCATTTTGACAGGGATTGTGACTGTGACCTCCACCCACAGAAAATTTAAAGGTTAAGACCAAAATACCTTTTAAATACAGGCTGACAAGTGACTGTTGTTTTAGCAGCTTCATAATTGTAAGCAGAAGCTGGTTATTGTGTTTATTTCCTGACTAAATACAATATCAGTTTTCTTTTTGCCCAGGTCACCCTCACAGCTAGAAACAGCCCTGCTGATAGCAATTAATTATGTAAAAACAGCTAACAACACCTGCCAACAATACAATAATTTTTGACATTATGTATGAATATTTAAATATCCAAATAACCTGATTATAAGTATAATGTAAGGTTTGATAGGCCAACCATCTGTTTGTCTATCTATCTCTTGTCTTTACCCTTTGCAGGGTTGGTGCCAATCTCCAGTCACCATTGGACAAGAGGCAGGGTAAACCTTGCGCAGGTGTCCGGTCCATTGAAGGGCAACAGAGACACACCGGGCAAACAACCACATATACACACACATGCGCACAGACATACACACCCCTAAACAGCAATTACAAAGAGTTAACCTCAAAGTCATGTGTAGGATTGGAACTCATGACCACTGTGCAGACTGTGGTTTGATTTGGAAATTCGTAATTTCATGTGAGGTCACATTCTGGGATGTGTTACACAGTTAATGCATCCTTAATTGGTTTCTTAATGCTCTTAAAAAGCTGATAGCATTCTAAATTATTAGGTTACTGGCAAAATGCTATTATATAACTGTCTCAAAAACTTTTTATTATTGGCAGGTATGACATGACCCACAAATACAGTATTGGTAAATGCATCTGTTCTTATTGTGCTGTCCTAACTGTAGTTGGTTTAGTCTCTTGGCTGAATATGGAGGACTTCTACAACTTCTGAAAACTACTCCAATCTAAAAGACACAGTCTTTAACGACATCATGATTGGATGAATGTCATGATGTGTGGATGAGGTGGTGAGGAGAGACGCAGAGACCCAGGTTGTGATGAAGATGATGATTTAATGATAAATATCCACAGAACAAAACAAAACAAAACAAACAAAAAACAACACACAAAAACACACGAAAACACACGACGAGAATTTGACCAGAGACAAAGACAACAGGTGGGTTTAAATACACAGGGAGGGTAATGAGGGAACGAGAAACACCTGGGAACAATCAACAGGGACGACAGTGACTCACAGGGGAACAGACTAATAAACACAGAAAAACCTCAAAATAAATACACAGAAAACACGGATCACTACAATGAACCCTTAAAGAGCTGTCATGTTTACACTGAACAAACCCCTATGTGAAGGGCCGTAGTTATTTACACTTCAATTTGAGCTGATATGTGGTCCGCTATTAATGATCCTTCCTCTGAAACAAGCAAAAAAAAAAAAAGGCGGAACATGCATGTTTGGTCTTTCCAGTTAGAGTAATCTGAGTAGTCACATTGAGTAAAAACCAAACCATTGTTCGCTTTAAAAGGTATTTTTGAAGAAGGAAGAATCCCTGTTTGGTGTTGTCTCTTCTAGCCTCTAGCTTTGTTGTAAAAAGCAACCTTAAACCTTAAACACTAACATGTTTTCTTCTGAGTCTGTTTCACACAGAAACGTCTTTTTTAGTGCACTTCCTCCTACCTCCGATTTCTATGTAAATAATCACAAATAACTGTCTATTGCAAGCTTGAAAAATGGTTTCAGGGTTTGTTAAAATAGCTAGGGTAATTTTGAGACGGAAGTTGTTTTAAAATGGTAGAAGTTGACTTTGGTCTTGGTCCGTCTCAGACTAGCGGTGAGCTTTTACCCCCAGGATCAGCTAACCTGGAGTTATCCTTAATGAACATATCAAAATAGTTATCTACTACTGGTCATGTGTTTTCTTCTTACCATTTTTTTTTTAGCATATCCTCAGGTTTTGCAGCAATGTTTTGCAATTTCCTAAGTGTTGCAAGGTTTTTTAACTCTGGTATATTTTGTTTGAAAAGTCCTCTTGTTATGCAATTTGCAAGGTTTTTTTTTAAATGTTTTATATTTTCCTAAGTTTGGAAATAGTCTTGCAACACCGTCTGGACTAACAGGCAGCAGTAAGTATTTCTTGTTATTCTGATATCCGTTTCTTTGACATCCAAATATTCCTAATGAGTGACTTGATAAACCTCTATTTTTATTCAGTCACTGGCTGATGATCAGTTATTTAAATCTGTTAATTTACCTTCATTTTAGGTTCTGTGACTTTCTAATTATTTTTAATTTTTTTTAAATTCACACTTATTTTGGTCCCTCATTCAAGGGACCAAATCACACTGTTAAAGCTCCATTTTAATTTTTTATTTTTTTGTTGTTGTTTTTTTACAACAATGGCCAACATTTGAGAGCAAGAATCTGAACACAAGAGTTTTATAGACTAAACATCAAAACTTCCCGCTTCTATTAAAAAACAGTCTCTTTCTGGTCCCTTCAATAACACAATTGCTATTAAAGGGGGTTTCTTTGTGTGGTGTCATGTAGTGGAAATTAATAGCGAATGCGGTTGACAAAATGGTCAAAGTTACCATGGATACACCCTCTTCCTATTGCACAATACCAGAAAACCTCCTGTGGAATAAGCGGTGACTGTACTTTTGATTTTTGAGACATTTCTCTTTTCAAAAGAAGAGCCAGTGAGTCAGAGTTGGGCGCATTCATTCACAAAATGACATTCTTCCCTCAGCTAGGTTTGACATTTTCATTCATAGTTTATTTCTGACAGCTTAAACACTGAGCTGAATTGGACATGTGAAGCTTTTGTTGCTGAGTAAATTTCAGTTTTGTACAGTCTCTTGACTTCAAAGAAAATCAAAAGAAACGTGCTTTTGTTCCATACGTAACTTTGACAGCGAGTTTGTTATCATAAATTGTGTCGCTAAATGAACCCGATGATCCCGAGCTGCTGTGCTCTAATCCACCATTTTTCCTCACGTCTGTCTGATAGCAGCAGCAATAATATATGTAGGCTGAAGTCTAAAACGAAGCTGAATTAGACATTGTCTCTCAATATTTTTTTGTGCCTACTTGTTCTCTGGTGACTTTGATGGATTTTGTCTACACTCTAAGTTTCATACCTACATTCGCTGCCACAGTTGCTGGTTTCTGTGTGTCCGTATAGATACAGCTGGCGCTCATAAAATGTACAATTTTGATTTTCCCACATACACAGGACTCAGCATGCATGTGGACGAAGAAGCTCTGAGCAGATGAAACCATTTTTTTCTTTCTTGTCTTGTGCGAAATACCTTTCAAGCACTTGTTAAACTTAAATTGCTCATCACCCTGCATTCATACAGCTTATTGTGAAACATAGGGGAGGTAGCATCATGCTGTGCTCTTCTTCAGCAGAGAGAGGGAAGCTGGACGGAGTTGATAAGAAGATCTATTTAGCTACATTCAGAGTAACAACAGAGGAAAATCTGAAAGATACTATAAAAGACTCGAGATCTGCTTCTATTTTGTCTTGGAATGGCCTAGTACAAGTCCGGACCCAAATCGACTGCTGTTCAGACATGCTGTCTATCCAATCTGAGTCATCCGGTTGTTATTACAGCAAAAGGTAGCTCTGGAAAGGAGCTGACCACAAATGTACGTCACACTTTACATTTTTTCTGGTGGAAAAAAAATTATTTTAATTTCACTTTACAATTATTTGTTTTTAACACAAGCATTTTGTTACTTGTGATGTATTTAGCTTAACATCTTTATTCCCAACTTTCTCTTTGCGAAAGAAATCTTTGATGTGAATTGGACTGACCTGGTTAAATGGAGGCTGTAAAGGGATTTTACTAATGTGATAGACCACTCTGTCACGTTACAGCTCCAGAAATATACACTGAACTTTGCGGCCGTGGTAATGAAAAGGTTCTGGGGCTATAAATATTGTTGTTTGCTTTTATTACAGCAGTTAGATTGGAAGTTTGAAAATAACTTTTCAAAGGAGGCAGGCTTTTGTTGATTCAGAATATCACATCCTGACTAAGACGAAAACCCTCTGAGGTCAGGTGGGATTACTCACACCAGGGGTACCTGCTACTACGAAAGCACAAAAAGTTAAAGCTGTCAACGCCAGGCCAACTTTAATGACTTCATGGATTACAGCTCTCCACACAGCACATTTTATGAAACGTGTAAATAAACTCAAAATAAATAAATCTTGTATTGCAGCAGCTTGATTTCAAACAAAAAAAGGAGAAAAGGTCAATCTTACATTATCAGGCATATCAGCAGTTATTGGTTTCCCTGTATTTTGTACAATCTCTTCCTGAAAGTGGAGCTGCACAGTCGTCTGCTGTAGCATTTCACAAGAAAAAGATCTTAGATGATTTCTGTTTACACAATCGGTCTCGTTTCCTCATCAGTTACTTTACTTCAGTTCATCCAATTCCAGATTATGGAGACTGAGACTTAAGTAATAAATTGCCAATCAGATCAGATTAAATGTGCATATTGCACATTTCAAAGTTATGGCATAAAACTGCAATTTGACCCCTGATCTCATCAGAAATGGAGAAAATAATTAAAACAATATTTTAATAAACAACTTTAGCGAAAGTGAGAATACATTTCTCCACAAAATGATGTCAGAGGATCCTATATTTTGAAAACAACTCGCAAGATTCAACCAAAATTAAAACACACACTTTTCAACAATTTTAACCCTCCAGTAACTTTGATAAAGATGTATTTGTAGTACTTATGTCACTCATTTGAAGTGCGTGTTCTCATATCTGTTGATATACTGCTCAAAAAAATAAAGGGAACATTTCACTTTAATTTTGTGTGTGGCTCCAAATCCAGGCCCCCATTGGTTAATAAATTTGATTTCCATTGATGATTTTTGTGTGATTTTGTTGTCAGCACATTCAACTTTGTACAGAATAAAGTATTCAATGAGAATATTTCATTCATTCAGATCTAGGATGTGTTATTTGAGTGTTCCCTTTATTTTTTTGAGCAGTTTATGATCTCTATGCTGTTTAACATTCCTGCTGAACATTAAAAAACATTAACCAGCACACAAAGAGCAGTTTATCAAAGTCCTGGAAACGTAGACTGAGTCTTGTTTGAAAAGTACATTGTGTGAGTGAGCACACCTTGAACATTTACTGGAAAACAGTATTTATTCTTCACTTCCTGTACCGCTCAGGATGTTCTGCAGAAGGAGACTTAGATGGAATTATGACATTGAAAACAAATCCACAGTTTTTCACGGGAAAGTTTCACATTCACAACAACCTTGAGGTGACAGCCTGGAAAAAAGGAGGAATCTAAAATTCCCATCAGTGAGTCACATGAAAGCACGGCGTGAACCAAGTAAGTGATTTCAGTTTCATTGTCTTTGAACAAAATGCAAATGGTCATGTAAAACTGAGTTCACACACCTGAGTCCTATCTCTCTCTGCGCAATCTCATCTTTGATCTCTGCAGTTATGTAGGTAGTCCAGAATCGGTGAGATAATCCATTTACATCATTGAATTTCACAGAAATCTGAAGCTGAACCTCTAGCATGGGTTTAATCCAAATCCTCTTGTGGACCCAGGTTAGCTCTAGAAAAATCTAATGTTTTGACTCCAGACTACGAGCCCAGAGGTAAACATTTGAGTTGATGGAAAATGTCCTTTCCCGATGTTACTCCTAAATAGTTGGGATCTTGATAGCGTTTAAACGTTGCTATCTGGAGACGTGGTGGCCTCAAGCTGCTGCTCTTTGCCTCAGTGAATTTTATTTGGACTAAACAGTTCAACAGTCTTAATTATTGTACCGACTGTAAATATGAGCAGCTATTTTCTTGTTGTCCTTTCCTGACATTTAAAGATGAACACTCATCTGCCTTATTCGAACGATTTCTTGTCTTGCCTATTTTGAAGAGAAGTACCGAGAAGCAATTATGTGATACTCAAAGTCCAGGTTAACTGGAAGTAACGCACTACTAATCAGAGGTTCAGTAAACCTGCTCACATTCTTCAGTTTGGCATCTTGGTGTGTGCGGCATCACCGAATTTAAGTTTCTAAATTACATCCTGTCACTAATTGACTGTTTTCAAATTAAGGTTAATTTTTTTTTCCCCCTCCAAGCTTTCCAGTGAGATTTAAGACTCCTACGATAAAGGATGGATTTTATTTTAAGACTTTTTCCACATCTTGACCATGGGAGCTAAAAGGTTGCTCATTAATAAATTCAATATTAAACTGAAACTGTTTTGATCGCCTCATTATTTTAATGTTGTATTTTCCTTTTAAACAAGCTCATTTTTAACTTCCTGCCATATTACCTGTAATGAAATGTATTACAAAAGGGTTCTCACACCGGACAGAGGCGCTTATATGTTAGGCAACACGCTGCTGCTTTTCTTGTCAGAGGAACTGTGCCTTTTTTCTTTCTTTTTTTTTTTTTTTTTTTAAGTATTTGCATGCCGGGGTATTTCCAGGAAACCACATCAGCCAACCACATGAAGCCTACGCAAAGCCCTGCTGTCCCACTGATCTTAAATGTCCCAGTCGCAGCCTTTCTAACCAGTTCCCCAACTCTAACGGACAGATCTCCCCTCCCTCCAAACTCCCCCTCCCACCAGATAATCTATTCCTCATAAGTGAGCGCTCTTGTTTTTTGATATATATATGTATGAGGGTGGGGGATCCCTTTTTTCCCATTACTATTAAAACACATGACACCCTAACAATAGCCTGGGGGAAAAAAAAGAATAATAATGTGAAAAAGTACAAAAAAAGTCACCATTTGAACTTTTCTTGATGGAAATTTGTAACAAAAGAGAAACAAACAACAGAGGTGGAGGGAGGAAGGGTAAAAAAAAAAGAAAGAAAAAAACCTAACTCAGGTCTGCATTCAGTAAAAATGGTGCATTGTGCCACATCTGAACCAGGCCTCAGTCATCTGTTATCTGATGTTTTTTTTTTCTGCAGCACCCACAGCACTTCCTACACTGAAGATGGATTCAGTATGCTGATTTTTTTTTTCTTTTTGTAGAAATAGCATTGAGAAATAAACACCTTAGGGGAAATGCTACAAGAGTGCAACATTTGGGCCTCAGACAGCATGAAAGCATCCTGCAACGTACAGCGGAGCATGCATGCGTGTGCTACATGATTCAGGAAAGGAAAAAAAAATACACTTCTTCCTCTCAACCAGTCACACAAACACTGCAGGTGCAGCTCGAGTGACTGAAAAGGTGACAGAAAAGCTTGTTTATTTAATTTAGTTAAAACTCATGCAATTCATTTTACGCAGTCTATCCTCATATTGTGTCTTTTCATTAGAGAATTCAGAAAATTTGATACCAAACGTAGTCAGTGTACAGCTTGTCTAACGGTAAATTTGTGGTCCCCTCAAAGTAACAACACAAATTGTCTAAACCAGTGGAAACAAAAGTGAGTACACCCCCATGTGAGAATGCCCACATCGTGCCCAGTTAGCTGTTTCCCCTCCCCAGTGTCATGTGATGTGACTTGTTACTGTTAAAAGGTCTCAGGTGTGAATGGGGAGCAGGCGTCATCACCATCGCTGGAAGTTCAACATGGCAAAAATCACTGAGGATCTGAAAAAAAACCAGATGGCCTAGTAGGCCAGGGATCCTCGACTCCAGTCCTCGAGAGCCGGTGTCCTGAGACTTTTAGACGTCTGCTTCAACACACAAACCAAATATATAAGCAGGACTCTGGAGAACTTGATTGGAGGTGATTCAGGCCTGGGACACAACTAAAATGCTGCAGGACACGAGCACTGGAGTTGAAAACCCCTGGACAAGGCTGCCAGCATGCCTAGGTGGGCCCCATATGGGGGAAAGGAGGGCAGACATATGGGTCCCATATGGGTTTGTCCGCGGGTTCCACAGTGGCTCATGTAGGGCCACAGCCTACGTGGGCCCTACATGGTCCCTAAATGGGCAAACCCATGTGGGCCCACCACCATATAGGGCCCACGTAGGGCCCATGTGGGCTGTGGCCCTACATGGGCAAACCCATGTGGGGCCACTGTGGAACCCGTGGACAAACCCATATGGGACCTATCTGGTCTGCCCTCCTTTTCCCCATAGGGGGCCCACCTAAATGGCCTCCACCCTGAAACTGACCTGCAGGACACAAAACAGCACAGAAAAGGCCTCGCTGTGGTCGACTAAAACAGTTGAGTGCTCAGCGTCATATCCTGGGATTGAGTTTTTAAAATAGATGCCTGCATCACTGTAGAGTCGGATGGTGTCAGGTGTGGCAGTAACCAGGTAAGGAGTACATGGTGGAGGGAGAGTCATGGTTTGGGGTTGATTGAGAGCTGCTGGCTGTGGGAAGCCATGGATGCCAACGTACCACAACGCACTAGAGCAGAACATTATCCCCTCCCTTTACAAAATGGGACCCCAAACATACCTCCAAGACGACCACTTATTTGCTAAAGAAACTGGCCGAGCATGTCAACAGACCTGAACCCTGGTGAACATTTGGGGCGTCCTCAAATAGAAGGTGGAAAAACAAAACGTCCCCAATGTCCACCAGCTTCACAATGTCGACATGGAAGGCAATTCCTGTGAACCTCCAGTGAACTCCCTGTCCGAGAGTGCAAAGGAAGTGATGCAAAAATAATGGTGGCAGCACATCAAACACTCACTTTGGGTACAATTTGTGCTCACTTTTGTTGGCACTGGTTTAGACAATGAGTGCGGAGTTATTTTTATAGGATAGCTAATTTACATTCACACAAGCTGTACACAGACTACTTTTGTATTTTCAGTGTTGTCCCATAAAATATAAAACAACACGAGGGGTGTTCTCACTTCTGTGAGATATTGTGCATTATATTAGGTGATGAAAAGCCAAAATACTTCATAAGCCCTCCCAAAAAAGGCTTTTCAAAGCCAAAATGTCTCACAAGACTGATATGCTGTATTTAACTGAACAGTCGCTGTTCAGAGCATTGTACATTTCTGATTGGAAAGTTGAGTGGAAGGAAAGTGTGGTGGAAGAAAATGACAAAGCAAAGAGTTGGAGGCTGATTGAGTCCATGCCATACCGCATGGATGCAGTAGTTTATACAAAAGCAGCCACAACCACCATACAGTAAATCTACTCCAAGTAGTAATGTACTGACATTTTTGTAATAAAATAAATGATCAATCTAACACTGTAATTTTTAAAAAGAATTTTGAATTGATCAAAATTAAATGCCTGAATAAATGAGTGTAGGTTTCATTTTTTGATTTGAATTTATGAAGTAAATAATTTTTTATCATTTAATTAAGCACCTCTACCATGAAAGCATCCACACACACACACACACACACACACACACACCAACAACAACAACAACAAATAGAGTCAAGAACCACAATAGTCAAGAGTTCTTAGTAAAAATAATTCATATTTTCACAACATATAAATAATTATTAGATCACACAATACAGATATTTTGATATGAATAAATACTTAACAAATAAAACCAGGCTTTTTTTTTTCATACAATACCCTATTGTCGAAAGAAACTTCCAAACCATTTGCATGTTTTGTTACACCTTCTGCTCTTAAGCCGATGCTTCCTCTACCGGTGGAATGTCCCTAGACAAGTCCTAAATGCCTCAGCAGCTTAGACAAATTATGTGCAATTTATATGATCTCCTCCCAGGCAACTTAAAAAACAAAAACAAAAAAACAAAAGCATAGAAAACAAAGTAAGAACTGTCAGAACCCACCTCCAAAAGCATGTCAGGGTGGGTCCCGATGAGCCGACCACTAGTTGGGTCTGTAATTGATTAAGGTTCGTCTAGAGGTGATTAAAGCACACAGAGATCTACGCACAAGCCGTCAGCGCGTGTGGGCTGGCCCGACAGCTTCAGTTACAGTTGAATGAAAAAGGCAGACCGAGAGCCTGGTTGTCATTTCTACACTAAAGCCACAGATGGACATCTACAGAGGAGTGGGCGTTTGGCGGCGGGGACAGAGGGGAATGACTGCAGCGGCTGATGTCACGTCGGACTTTTGATAAAAACGTGTGGCGCTTCAGGTTGTCTGCATTTCTCACTATTCGAACCAGACAAGGCATTCGTGGGAAAGATTTTGGGGGACGTTCATGTGAGGTCACATGGAATTGAAGATGTCTATATGTGGCATCAGAAGTTAGTCTAGAATAACCCAGGCTGGTCGTTTTAAGGAGGTAACAACAACTGTTTTGATGGCACATGTTTTTTGATATTTTTTTTTCTTCTTTTTAAACCTTTTTTTGTCTTTTGGCAAAAAAAAAAGAAAAAAAAAAAAAGAAAAAAAGAAAAACAAACAGATATATCAAAATCCATTAAAAACTTCCAAAACCAACAAAAGGAAACAGAAATGTCAGTTTTGCTTGAGTGTATCATCCAGATGCACAGACCTGTGCATTGTTCTGTTTGTGTTGTAAAATGAGGCATCGGGTTGGAAGGTCCTACAATACGGACTAGGTTCCATGCTCACAAAAGCATTTTAAAAAGGTGGGAGAGCCGATCCCCCATCCTCCCCCCCGTTATGGTCCATAAAATATCAGAACTACTTAAAGGCAAAACTTATCAAGGATCAGCCCCGATAAACGCGCCGTCGCGGAAAAACGGCACGGAAAAACACATTCAGATTAAGGAAACTCGCCGGAGCGGGCGACGGGATTGCTCTTGGAAGTTCGGGAACCGCCGTCGTCCCGACTCGTCCAGCGGGAGCGGAGAGAGCAATGCGACTCTTCAGGGATTCGTTTACCTACACGCCACCTCAGGCTGGGGTGTACAATCTCACAGGAGCTGTGTGTGCATGTGCAAATGTGTGTGTGTATGCGGTGGTTTGAGATGGATAATTATCCAGACCGAGGCGTATTTGCACGCTCACACCTATCTTTTGTGGGAAACAATCCCCTACTGACAGGACCGGCAATACTACATTCGTGTGCATGATGCGTATATGCGCGCGCGCCTGTGTGTGTGAATGTTTCTAGGTGCTTAAATTGTAAGTAAACATGGAAACAATGTCCAAGGCAACAGATCTGTGTTGAAGGAGGAGGAAAACTAGAGGAAGGAAAGGAGAAATAGTAAGAAGGTGAGTTCTGTCTTTGCTGTGTTCCCTGCCTTCTGATTGCTGACAACAGGATGTCGGCTACAATGGGAAAGGCTCGTGTTTCTCTACATGTAGCACCAAAACTAGCAGGGACCCGCCCTGTCTGTCTCGCACCGTTTAGTCACATGGTTCGCTTTTACTTTCCATTTGAAGCCATCTGACTTGCAGAAGGGACGGTAGTTTGTGAGGAATCGCTTGAAAACGAATATTTGCTTTTCCACTTGCTGAGCAACGAACGTTTATTGTCACTAAGAATTGTAGGCGAGTGATCTTTAGGCAAAGAGGGCATAAACGAGATAGGCATGGGCTGGTTTCTGGATATCAGGAGTTATAAACACAAAAAGTATTAAATTCCATTCGTCCCAAACTCAAAAGGGACACGGAGAAACAAAAATAAAGATCAGAAGTTCATCATAAGTAAGTGCTAAAAATGAGTTTTCAGAAGAGACATTGATAAATTTGGACCTTTTAGGTAATAAGACAGGGACCTTGAAAGTCTGGAAAAATGCAAACATAATTCCATTCTTAGTTTTCCTCTTTTCATTCTTATCCAGATTTGAAAACGTTACGCCTCTACCAAAAGATAGCATCGATTTGAATTTCATAGTAAACTAAATATTTTATCAGCTATAAGAATAATTGCTGCTTATACATTTGAAATCACAGAAAGTAGATCTGTTCTAAACGTTTGTGTCATTTCGTGTGAGACTGCTGTACGTCAGCTCAGTTATATTGTCCAGTTCTCACAGCGGCCCATGCCTGATGAGAGACTTTTTTTGGAGGGGAAGCTAAGATAAACAAAGTTGACCTCCAGACAGGAGGAGCGTTGCATCGGCTCAGCTCGTCTCACTTCTGCTTCCTACTTCCACAGACGTGTTTGCTGGGATTTCCCAACTACTGCATCTCTCACTTCAACAGAGCAAAATGCTAGACAGACAGGCAGACGGATACACAGATGGGTTGAGACAGACAAACAGACATGGTAAAAATCCTTGGCTGTGGTCTATAAAGCAATGTCAGATGCTTCTCGTTAAGCCAATATACAATCATTTTGTCCGGCACGGTTCTCTACGTACCTCTAAATACACACTGTACACAAGGGTTAAGTCAGTTGCTCGGACATGAAGCCAAACCTCTGGCCATGTAAGAGCACACGGCGAATCAGATGATAATAATTGCACAAAGAGGTATTCTGGAGGCCATGTCTACTGCAAAGTAAAAAAAAAACTAAGCAAAACACACACACACACACACACGCGCACACACTCACCACCACCCCCCTCCCTCGTACACACACTCTCTCTTCACATTCGACATTGGGGGGGAGGGGGTTGATTTTTCAGGCCATAAGGTTACTAGTTAGTCACTAGCTAGTTAGTTAGTTGGTTAGTTAGTATCAGAGGTGCATTGACTGGCATGGGGAGCCCACTGCAGGGCGGTTGCTCTGGCGTGCTACCGATGTGTCGTCGTCGCTGTGGTGTGCTGCGCCGCGGTCAGCCGCGGTAGATCTGTTTGAAGTGGTCGCACTCGTTGCAGTAGCCCTGTTTCTCTTGGTTGGCATAGTGGTCGCAGCCCTGCGTCCGACACCTCTGCTTGGATTTCTCCTTGGGCGCCTGCGCCCTCCTTCCCGCCTCCCGGCCCTGGCCTCGCGTGTGGCACTCGGGGCAGAGGTCCGTGCAGCCCGGGGACACGTTGCTGCAGCCGCTCCGCCGGCACTGGGTCTGGGTCTGGGATTGCTGCGAGGATCTGGGTTTAGCTGCTCGGTCGCGCTTTGGGAACAGGAGGAACAACGAGGCCGGTTAGAACCCAAGAGATGCTACAGTGTCATTTGCAAGTATTAAACCATGCATCATTTTGTCTATGTCAAACAAACCCCAGTAAATTATTACGGATGCAACTAGCTATTATTTTGGTAATCAAATATTCAGATTTAAAAAAATTGCCTTTTTTAGTCTGAATACTGTAACGATGAACTGATTACTAAATTAATTGACGATTTTTTCAATAATTGATGAATCACGATCAATCATTTCAGCCCTGTACTAAATACATTAATTGTTTTTGCTTTACTGTAACTAATGGGGGAAAACAGCAGAGGCTGCAATAAAAAGATGCTAAAAGTAAAAGGTTAACAACAACCAGGTAGGGCAGGTGCGGTCGACACGTACCATGACCAGAGGAGGGGAGTGTGGTGTCCGATGTGCAACTTGATTAAGACGTGCACTTTGCTCTTTGACGTAGCACTTGTCACAGTAGCCCTCCAGCATGGCCTTGCCAACCGCAGCGCACCCGGATCCAGACCCCCGACACCGTGTGGCGTTCTGGAAGCCTGTCTCCAAACCACGCCGGCTCTGGACCGGGGCAGGAGGAGGAGGAGTCAAGCCTGGAATATAAAAAAAAAAAAAAGAAAAAAGAAAAGATGGAAACCCATGTTAGCAAAAATGTCGCTTTGACAAGACATTTTCCACATTTGAAAAACAATGCGACTGCATCACGTCGAGTCAGGACTTACGGTGGTTTGTCTGATAGTCTACATAGCAAATAGTGCAGAAACCCAATTTCTCCGGAGTCCCAAAGAACTGGCAGCCGGATCTTTTACAGCGCTGGGCCAGAGGAGTCTGCCAGGCCGACGTGTGTGCTGGGGTGAGGGTGAGGCACGGCTGCTCAGTGTCTCTGGCCTGGATCCAAGCCGAGGCCTCAGTCCTGTGGTTGCCCTGCTGCGGCTCCCCCCTCTCCGGAGCCTGCTGCCTCTGCATGCAGGGCGTACACAGGCCGTTGAATATCCTGAACACCTCCTGCCGGCACATGCTGCATCGCTCTGTCTCCGCGTCGCAGCCCCCCCACTGGGTCCACCCGGAGCCCTGGGCTGGGTGGGAAACAACTGGTGCCCCGTTGGGCCCCGGGAGTCCTGTGGCGGCCGTCCCGGCCCCGGGGGGCCCGTGGTTCTGCCTGGCGTTGAAGCAGCGCTCGCAAAGGCCGTCGTGCTCCACGCTCAGGGTGAAGAGGCAGCCGGGTGTTTTGCACTTCATGGCGTGTGTTTCGCTGTACAGGCTGAGGCTGGGGGCGGTGGGCGGGGCCGAGCGGGGACTCGACAGCACCACGCCCCTCCCGGAGGAAGAGCAGGGCGGACTGCTGCTCCTGGCTCCTCTGGCGTTCACCTCGGTCTCCGCTCCTCCCATCATCCCCAGTCCTCCCTGAATGCCGGCGCCCTTGGTCTGGACCACGCCCTCTATCCTGGCCCCGCCCCCTGTAGTGGCCTGCCGCTTCTCGAAGCACTCGTGACAATGAGGCTGCGTGTCCACGGAGACGTAGAAGGTGCACCGCGGCGTGGCGCAGCGGATCTCGATGAGGGAGAGCTGGGAGACGGAGAAGGGAGGCGGTCGCTGCGGCTGGGCGGCCCAGGCCTGCTCCTTGTCCTCTTCCCAGCGCTGATACTCGTGGTTGACGAGCTGAAGGTAGTCCTCCATCAGGTTCATGTCCTCGGGAAGGTTGCCCTCGTCCAGCCTAGCAGACACACAGCATGGCCTACGTTTAACATCAAACCTTCAATCAGCTCGAGGGACCGGACTTTATGAATCCTACGTACTTCGCAGCTTTCATGATCCACGCAGTTTCGTGGCCCAGGCCGATGACGGGGATCTCTATGAGGTGCAGGTAGTCGTTGAGCAGTCTCTCTTTCTGCGGCTGCTCCTTCTCCATCAGGAAGTGAACCTTCAGCTCATCAAAGCCCACCCGCTTCGGGTTGATCAGCGGAACGGCTCGGATCTCTGCAAAAACACAAGACCGTTTTATTTTTCTCTGTTTTTTTGTTACCACCAAACCTTGGAGGGTTTCCTCTGGGGCTTTTTCAAACCACGGTGGTGGGTTGTCTGAAATATAACATATGATGCCCAAACTGTATTAATTAACCACTACCGTCATTCAAATGAAAAGTACGTCAACATTAGGGGCGTTTTTACAGGCCTGAAGTAAACAAAACATTCAATTTAACCTTCCTTAGGCATCTTTCTTTCGGCTTTTCTCTCCCTCTACTTCGGACTCTGAAGGTGTGGTGGCTTTTATTTTGCCGTGGCGATGTGCCACAATCAATTACATGTTAGAGGAAACCCTGCTCTGGCTGCGTTACACCCATCGGTTTGATTTTACTATTCATCCTACCTGGGCCGCTGTCTTTGACGGTGATGAGGGGTGCGAAGTGCTGGGAGTCATAGCCAAGCACTATCGGGTATTTGTAGCACTCCGTGGGCGGCCAGTGTAGAGGCAGATAAATCCCGCCCACGTTCAGAGGGGAGATGGAGGAGCCAGATTTCATACTCCTCACCACCTGGTCTGTTGATGGAAATAAGACAAAAACTATTTAGCCGAACTAATTTTAAAAGTAAGCTGAAGACAAACATTTTCATTCATCTTACATCAAGGAGCCATCAATTAGATTTGCGTTAGCGCAAAAAAAAAAAAAGAATCTTAAGTCTTGGTTTTAGGTTTCAGCCAGAGAGCTGAGTACCTGCGATGACGACTATGGGTCGGCGGAGGATGTTGGAGAGGATGAAGATGTGAATGTCCTCCAGGGAGTCGAACTGGAGCCCGTTGCTGCTCGAGACCGGAGATGCCATCTTTACAATCTTGTCCCACTCGTCCTCCCAGTTCTAGGACAGTGCAAACACAACCAATCTGGATGTAAAAGCCCATCCACTTTAAAAAAAAAAAAAAAAAAAAAAAAGGGGACCCCATCGAGCCGTGGTCTGGTTTTCGTACCATGGTGGTGTATCTGAGCCCGGTCTGGGTGAACTCTTGCGACTGCAGCAGCTCCGCCTGGAAGCGAGCTTTAAACACAGCCGTGTCCGTCTCTTTCAGAACGCCGTGGAGAGCTTTCCGGAGCACCAGGTCCGTGTCCTGGACGCCGAGCATGTACTGGGAAGCTGCGTGCAGCAAGCAGTTCCCATCTCCTGCAGACAGAAACACACGCACAAGAGATTATTAGCCTTTCATTTTGTAAATGGAAATGAAAGTTCTCAAGAGTATCCACGCACTCATTCAAATACTGGAGACCGACTGAGGCCTGCGTGCACGCTAATGTGCAACTAAAGTCTGGGGATTTCCAGGCCGCTGGGCCAATCATCACTATCTGGTTTGTAGATTATAACTTGACCCTTGCAGGTCTAAAAGTGCACACACTCGCACTTCAAATAGGATCCCGTCTATAAAAATACTTGACCTGAAAAAAAAAAATCTGTGAGTAAATAATTTGCCTGCTGTCCCTCTTCAGTCTGCTCGCCATCTAATGACCAAGAAGTTGCTCAAAAGGACTGTTTGTATGTGCAACTAAAAACCCTGGAATTTTATTTCGTCTCCTTCGGCACTGCTGGGTCTTTTCCTCATTGTGAAACAGGAGAGGCTGTATTTGTCAATGTGCGCAGCTCTGAAATACCCTGTTGTCACACTAAACACAGGAATTTCCCTGAGTTAACTTCTGCTTTTTTTATGCTTGGTTGTGTGTGTGTGTGTGTGTGTGTGTGTGTGTGTGTGTGTGTGTGTGTTTGATCCCTCCTCTGATCCCAGCTCATCAATGCAACTCAGCAGGTCCTGTACTTTCCACGGAGGCGTGACTTGGACAAGGAGGAATGTTTGGGTTTTTTAACTACTGTTATCAGCCGATGAGGGCTTGTGATTAATGGGCCCTCAGATAAGGTGCGCCCTCACGTGTAATGCAAACACAAGGCATACATGCAGGTCCTGTCATCTGTACGTTTTGTCTGCTTTTTCTGTTAGCTCTCAAACGCTCCACTCTACATAAGGAAAGTAACTAAAACCACTAAAAAAAAAAAAAACGTTGATTTTTCTTTTTGTAAATAAGCCAATCTTTGTATAAGATTCTTAAAATGAGCGTTTGTTTTGAGCAAGAATAAGATCCATCAGTATTTTAGGGGCAAAAAAATACAACCCACCTATTTCAGACTAGCAAGCTGTTGTTGCATTTCGGTGCTCTTGCATCACTTAACAAAAAAGAAAAAAAAAAAACATACAATGCAGAGTTCTATGGTGTAAAGAAGAAGAAGAAAAAAAAGAGGACATTCTCAACAAAGATGCATCCAGACGCAGGTTGGCTCAAATGTTCTCAACCTCGAAAAACCTTTTGACCGTGAATCGCGTGAGGATGCCTGGCGACCGAAGATGAAAGGCGTCAAGCTATATATAGACGCTTCCTCTGTGGCGAGCTGGGGCACTTCCGGAAAACACGCCAAGCTCGACCTTACCCTGTTTCCATCCAGGTGGCAGCAATACGAGCGCAGGCCGGCTTGCTGGTATCAAAGTAAACCGAGGTTTTAAAAGGGAGTGACGGTTTCAACAGCACTGCTGCCACTGCTGCTCAGCTGGCTGCAAACGGCTTCTACTTATAAAGCAAACCGGCCTGAAAACACAACTCAATAAGCATTATCCGTCTCTCGTGTCGATTGTAACACCTTAACTCATTATTATAGCTAAATATCAATATGTTATATGATTTTTGCGTCAGTTAGCTTATTTGGTGTTTTTAAAATAAAAGATCAAGTTTTATATTAAATTTTTAAGTTCTCCAGTTGTTCGAGGAATAGAGTAACGCTGCACATTTTAACTCTCATATTCAAGAAAAGACAAAGTCAGCTGTTTGGAAATATTTCCCGTCAAACACACAAAAATTCACAAAAATGTGAAAACTAAACAACCTCTTCAACGAATTGCTCTTATAATGGTACTGCTACGTTAAAAGTATTGGCTAACTAACCAGCTTTATTTACTACTTCAAGTGTTGCAGAGTGGCAAAAACTTTAACTAATCCATGCAATAAACACTTGAAATCTACAACTGAATTTCATCAGGTTGTTGTTTGAATTTTATCACCTTATGTCAAAATAAATAAATGCAACAGCTCAAACTAAATAATTAATGTGTTGTATCTTTTTTGCAGCACAATAACAAAATATCAGCTTTTCTTTGTATTAAATAAAAGCAATTCAGATCAATGCTAATAAGATAACGTTACATATGGGACACCATTGGTATCAGGACTCGAGCTTAAACACGAGAATCTCATATTGTGACCCGGCACAACTTAACCATGCAGGAGCTCCAGGTTTGTGTGGTGACTTTTGAACTAAAGTCAGAACGATGCACATGAAAATCCCCAAATCTGTCCAAATCCCTTAAGATTCACACCAGATGGAGTGTTAAGAGCGTTGTCTCCGCTGCTGAAGTGCGAGGAGTCAGTTTATTGTAGCTGAACCAATCCTGCGTGAAGGGGACACATGACAGACATGGGATGCTGCTCGGGGAAAAACCCTCGGAATGCGTTCTAGACGTTCAAGAGGAAAGTCACACTGAAATTTAATGAGGTATCGCAGCGCTGGGATGGAAACAGGAAAACGGATGTGACTCGGCCACTTGAATTATGCCGGAGTTTGTGATGCTTAATTTGATTTATTTGTACAAACAAAAATCCCTGGGGGTTTGAGGTTTTAGTACGGTTTTGACACGAGTCATAGCCTGAGAATACGACAGGATTTTCAGGAGCTAAAAATGTTTGTACCGGAAGATGTTGGACGTTCTCTGAGGGACTTCTTCCTCCGTCACGTTTTCTCAGCTGAGGTCCAGTGACTCAGCAAACGTCAGTGGGATCCTTTGTGAATATGTGTGTGTGTGTGCGTGTGTGTGTGTGTGTGTGTCCGTCCTCTGCTCAAAGTCATGTCTAGGTCTTTCAGAGTTAGACTGTCCAGCTTTAACATTCTGCCTCATCAAGCCAGGAAATTCCAGTCAGGTTACTTACTGGCAGCCAGAGGTAGCCGGGTTCGTCATCAATAAAAAGGGTCTTTCTGAATGAGGAACTATCCTCTGATGAAAGTGGCAGTGACTCATTTGGGTTATTACTTTAAAAATGAACAATGACCCTCTAGGGATAAAACATTCAGTAACTCGGATTAGATCAGAAGAGGAATTTCTCACATGAGGAAAAACAAAACAAAAAAAAGAAGACATTTTGTTTTCTGCTGCAAACTTAAACCTTTAACTTGTAGCGCGGACTGATTTCCACTTCCTGTTTTTGTCACGAACGCTACGGGCTGAAGATTTTTCTTTGAACGCCGTTCTTTCCCCCCCCCTCTCTCTTTTTAAAACAGTTCACCAGACACGCAGGAGATTCGGTTCCGTTTGATTGGCTTCTGACTGAAAAAAAAAAAAAAAAAAAAAGTCAAACCTGAGTCAGGCAGGTGCGCGGCAGCGCTTCATCAGATTTACAGGCCTTCACACACGCCTAAACAGAAACGCAGGGGACGAACCTGCCGGGGCTGCAGCTACTGGAAATACTTTGGTCTGAAAGATCACCAGCAGTAAACAACATTGCTGTGGGTGACGCCGGTGAAGTTTCCAGTGCAGAAACTACGATCAGAGGCACCAGGGGCCATTTGTGTGAATGTTTGCCTGCGCCGGGATGTTCCCGAGCCGCAGCGCGCACGTAACAGAAAACATGACTTAGCAGTGGGGCGCAGAAGGCCTCGGCAGAGGCTGCTGGATGAGTCTGTCTGAAAGCGGAACCCGTGCACCTTGATTGTTGTCATTTACAGTAACCCTGCTTGTGAGTAATGACATCTGAGAATTTAAATATCAAAAACCCACTGACTCATAAGCCAACAGCTTCTGCTACAGAAAATGAAACAAAGGCCCGCTTCACGTCCTCAGCGGGGAGTCGCAACAAATCGCAGTTGTTCCTAAAATTGAGACTTCCACATTTTTGTCAAAGAAAATAATCTGAGCCTCATAAAGCCTCACGGGAAGTGACGGACAAACGCCAAACATTGTTCCAACTGAGTCGTCTTCATGGTTTCTTACCGTTGGTGCGCAACGGCACCATCTTCTTCAGTTCTCGACACCAGTTGAGCTTCTTCTCCTGCTCCAAAGAGGCCTGCATGGCCCGGTCCAGGATGGCGGCTTGCACCACCTCCCTGAAGGCCTGGGGGAAGTGGTTCATGGCGATCATCTCCAGGGTGTAGCGGTGCATCCCTCGCAGGTGGTGCATGAGGCCGGCGCTGGCCGCCGGCTTCACCACGTCGTTGGGCACGCGCTGACGGATCTTCACCGCTTTCAGCAGGTTGGACACAAACAGGAATTTGGGGAGGAAGTTCTGGCCCTGCGACATGGCGGACGGGTGGCCGGGAGAGTGGAAGGAGGGGAGGAAGAGGAACGAGGAGGAGAGGAGGAGGAGAAAGAGGAGGAGGAGGAGAAGGAGACACCCAACTGGCGATGATGGGACAACGTGAAATCTGGGCACAAGAAAAGAAAGAAAAAAAAAATGGGAGAAAAATTGGTTATTTCACAACGGCAGCAAAGATCAGAGTCTGGTGGGAATTTTTTTTTGTGGAGATTCCCCTTCCTCGTTAACTGAGACACAAAACTCATTTTAATTTACAGTTTTACTCGGGAAACCACCCATAACACAGAAACACTTTACCATTGAGTAAATGAGGTGCTTTTTCATGCTTTCAGATGAGATCCTGTTCAGTTAAACTCAATAATACTACTACTAATAATAAATAAAAAGAATACACAAAGAGCGCTTTATAGTCTTTTCTTCTAATTCTCCTTTTCGCCTTGATGGTTTCTGAGAGTTCCGCCCCCTCCCGCACCGCCAACAGGGTGTCCCACTGTCCCACAGAGCTCAAAGCTTCCCAACAATCAACTGGTGCTTTCCAGATTTCCCCAGGGCGATCCAGAGTTTTCCAGGCTGCACAGAAGGTCACAGGGCCTCAGCGACCGTCGGCCTGCGTCAAGGTTTGGTTAAAGATTACCGGGAGTTCAGTAAACACACAGCAGGCTCCTCAATGTAGAGGAAAGATAAACCAGTCTTAGTGACACCACTGGTCAATGTATACCAAGATCTATAGTTGTTTTTATTTAAAAAGGGTAAAGCAATCATAAATAATTTGATATGTTAATTATTAAAGCTAATTGCTTTTGGTTGGAAATATCAAATAAGGACACGCCAACTCCTCGAGTTTCCACTTGTAGCTTTTCCTGCTGTTGACTTTCGCTCTTATCGAGCAAGTGGTGGCTCTCCCACTGCAGCAACAGGTGGGGGAGGGGAAACACTACATTGTTTAAAATGTTTACTTAAAATAGAAACAAAAAGCTAAAGCAGGGCCTGTCATGTAACACAAAAAAAAGGGGCAACTTTTACTCTTTTCCTTCATGCCTTTTCTTAGTATCGGCTAAAGGTGCACGGTTGAGTAACGTTTCTCGTTTTTCTCGTTTTCGATGAAAACGAGAAAAACTTTACATTTCCAATGGATGGGAAGAATAAAGAAAGGCGTGATGGTCCTTCAGTTTCAACACCACGACTTTGGTCCCAGCGACAGGTTGGAGAGGAGAGCCACTGCGAGACAAAGCTTTGCTCTCTCCATCACCCACCGTGGTTTCTCAGTAAAAAGATTTTAAACTGTAGAAATGCTACGATGGAAATTTTTTGTAGATATCCATCAATAGATTTTGTTGATGGAAAGTTATTGTTAGTAATGACAACTTTGGTGTGCATCTTTTTCAGTTCCCTTGAAAGTCCCCTGATAACGATAAGTGGCTCCCGCTTGCTGCAAATGTTACGAGGATTATTTATTCGAAGTTCATTTTTAATATTTAAATTTAGTGTACTTGTAGTTTTAAAAGTGATAAAAAGTTAAACCAAGGGCAGCAAAGCAAACTTTCTCTAAATGCTTTGCATATGTAAAAATGCAAAGCTGTTTCTCACCTAGTCACTGATTAAACAATTGATAAAATTCTATGTTTGGTCTTCAACACGTCGAATAATATCTGCTTTAAAGGAACAATTCAGCTAAAATAGGATAAATTCTTAGCTACCAGTTGATAGGTAGTAAAAAGTTAATGCCAACCATTTAGTTTTCACGCCACGACTGCTCATTTAAAGAAGCAAAAATGTTTCCTAGTCATCTCTTTCTCTTGTAAGCCTGCTGACCGGCAGTGTGCAGCAACATGTGGGGGAGGGGCATCAAATAGCCATCAAAATCTCAAATCAGACATTTTTCAAAGAATCTCAACTAAATGACTTTAAACTGCATGGATGGTAAGACGGAATAATTTGTGGTTTAGAAACCTAAAATAAACACAACACAGATTTGCACAACTTTTTCAAACTTTGGTAAACACCACAGCTACGTTATAATAATTGATTTTTATTGCTCGTTAGAAAGAAAAAAAAAAGAGTTACATTTTACTTTTGAAGAGGAGTTGAGCAACACAGGCTTTAAAGAGCTGCTTCAACAAATTAAGCAGAACCTTCAGCTTCCACTTCACACACAGGAAGTAAAAAGTACTGGTCAGCAAGTGAGCCTTGACTTTCGCTGACTTTTTTAGCTTCGTCCTAACCTACATCCTCACATCAACAGGCTGACAATGAGTCAGTGGATGCTACTGAAGTTCACAACCACCTGAAGGCTGGGGGAGCCTTCAGTCTACAAACAGGAGCAGCAGCAGGTGCAACAACAGACTAGGCCCTGCTGAAGTCAGTCACTTTCAGGGAGCAGAAACCAAGACAGCTGGCTGTCAGGAGGCACGCTAGTGTTGCCCAAACAGGCAGACTTTAGGCTAGACACAGCGGCGGACGCTGCGGTTTTAGCATGGCTGGCTACACGTACACATACAAAAAGAAAAGAAAAAAAAACACACACAACACAACAACAGGAGACTTTGCTGACGTTAAAGGCTTACGTAATTGCAATGACAACTACCTTTGAAACAATGTAGTGATCAGCGGCGCTTCGGAGCGCGGCTTTAGAGACGAGAGCGGCGGCGTCGGTATATTTGTCCGTTTAAATGTCCCCGTTATCCGCTCGGAGGGGGGACGTTTTTGTAAACAATGGCTGTCAAAGCCACTGTCGTGAGCAGGCTTTCCTCCATGTCCCCAGAAACACACGACCAACACGTTACTCAAGGCCCCAAAACATGATGTGTCCGATAAGTCCCAGCCCCTCGGCGGGGAAGGTAGTCCAGGCGAAGAGGCAAACAGGGAGAAGTGTTGTCTTACCTGTGTAATATGTCGGGGGGGTGATAACAAAGCCTCCCGGATGCTCAGGCTAGTCCTCTCTCAGCCACTTCACTCAGCCTCACCGCTGCGGCTCTCGGCGCCATTCAACCCTCTCTTTTCCCTCCACTATAACATCTAATACAGAGCCCTCGCAGCTCGAAGAAGCCTTTCGAAAGACTGTTCTCGTTCGCTAGCGCTAGTTTTTTAAAAAAGGAAAAACTCCAAGTCAAGGGGATTTCCACGCGGGGACTTTCCGTCCACCCATTTTGCTCGCTTTTCTCAACCTTGGCGTGCAGTTCCACCCCATCGTCGCTAGGGGGCCTCCATCTGTCTGACTCAATACTGAAAAGCATATCCCACCTACTGAGCACAAAGGAGCCTTCACTGAATGAAAGAGACAGGTCGCGTCACACTCTATTTCATGAGACAGCCTTAGAAATAAATCATTAACCCCCAAAAAGACCAGCCTCAGCAAATGACTCAGGAATACGAAAGAAAAACCCTGTAGTTCATTAAAAAGCAGGGTTTGACTCGCAGTCTGCTTGTGTATGTTTGTGAATGAGTATTTAATAGTTTGACTAAGGATTTTGTGATGATGACGATGATGATGATATAATACTGTTTTGACTGTTTGGAAATTATGCTCAGAGGAATTAAGCCGGACTTTTTACAGTCATGCAAGACCCAGAGGTGCGGTTATCATTAAACTCTTTCCTCTTTTTTTCCCATCAGGTTGTGGGTTTCTCAATCATTTAGTGTTTTATGCATATCCTAGTGCAGTTTCCTCTTACTTTTGTAGTTCACATTGAGCTGCATGAACTACATGTCCTAATATAGTCAATACAAAGCTGCATTAATGTAACACTCAGAGTTTTTATACAGCATAAAAAATATTCAGCATTTTCCAGATATGAATAGGCGTAGAAAAGGACATTATAATAGGACAAAATATCTATATTTCCAGATTTGTATGTCCCATTCCATTGTTTAAATGTTGTTTTCAGTTATTTTTATCATTCTTTAATCAATCCGTACACACTGTTTTCTTTGTTATCCAACCTGTTTACTTAAACTCCTGTTGAACTTTTACGTTTATATGCTCTCACTTAAAAAAAAAATGGGCCAGGACTGGGAGCTTTACCAATTTAAATGTCGAAAATGTTTTCATCTTTTAGATCCTATTAATATGTAAAAACCAAAAAACAAAACTTCCCTACATGTTCAGAAAGTGTGTACACTTCGTCTTCTGATCTGTCGGTTAAAATTTCTCACGCATACGCGACTTTTTAAGAGACACATCCAGCATCCAACCCATCCGAAAGTGCTGCATAAGTTAAATGTGTTGAATCCCACTCACATAAAGGTAGGTTTTTGGTTAAGGTGGTTAGTAGGCTCTATTATTAATGACTTAGATGTCAGTTTGTGGCGGAGCTCACCAACCGTCTCACTGCGGTCTGAAACTGAAGAAGCTACTGTGCTATTGTTCCAGTTCTCACATCTGGCTCTCAGACGCCACAGGTGATGTGAGTGTTGTATAACACAACAAGAGAAACAGCTCTTTATTTATTTTTTTTATAAAGTGGGATATTTAAAATTAATTCAGTAAAAGATTAAAAATAAACTTTTGGAATCAGTATTTAACTTGTTGACGTTGGTTTAATAAAGTAGCATCTAGTCTTGGCATTAAAAGTAAAAACAACAACAACAAAAAAAACAAAAAAAACACAACAACATAAAAACAAAAAATAATAGACCAGGTCATACTGTTTTGATTTGTAAGAAAATACTTTAAAAAAAACAAACAATTTAAATCTGAGTATTAAATAAGTGAGTATTAGCATTGTTTTTATTTCACAGCTTGATAATGCTGATGTAAATAAAGTTAGCAACAGATTTCAGAAGAAAAACTGAACAACGTTCTGTTTAATAAATATCTAGCATGTCCTAAAATGTCAAACTTATCCGTAGCAGCTCAAGCTCAAACCTTGTGTTTCCTCATAATGGGTTATTCTGACCCCTATCCACCTGTTGACTTTGTATCCAACCAATGTACCGACTCATTCCTCATTTTCAACTTTCCTTTCTCCTCCCTGTGGAAAGCCTCCTGACTCCCTGAACCAAACAAACACTGGAAACCACAGCCCTCATGTGGGGAACAGAAACCAATCACCTGACGAGCATTTGTGAGGAATGAACTCACCAACTCACCTTTCAAAGCTCAACTCTCTTTGAGTCACCTTTTATGCTGTAGAAATAAATAAATAAATAAATAAATAAATAAATAAATAAATAATGATTGGGCAGACAAATCCTCTATAGACTTCATTTTAAAAAATTCCACACTGGGTCACATGCTGCTGAGTCACAGTCTGCGATCAATACAAACTTGTTATGGCAGCAATAAAAGCAGCGCATCACAAGTACGTGGAAACCCCCCAGAGGAGACGACTGACCCACTGATCTGCTCCAAATCAGCAGCTGTCGATGCCTGTCGGCTCACTGATGTAGAAAATTTGGAGAAGAGTACAGCAAAAATATAGCTGGAGCCAGATATTTACATACGCTGTGTTAACAGATGTGGAAAATGTTGATTTCCGTCTCACATAAGATCAAACTAAAGCTTTCCTGTTTCAAATCAGTCAGGATTATTTCTGTTATTTTTGTTTACCAAATGTGTGAACAATGAGTTTTGATAACTTTTTAAGCCTTATTCAAATTCAGAAATTGAAAAACATCCTTTTCTGACTTTACAGCATTTGGCAGAATTGCTTTCTAAGCTGTATAAGTTGGGTTAAATGTTTTGGGTGTCCTTTTTCAAGTTTCTCATAAAAGTTTGCTGTAATTTTGACCCATTCCTCCGGACAGAACTGGTGTAACTGAATCAGGTTTGTCGGGCCACCTGACTCACACACACCTTTTCAGCTCTACCCATATCTTTTCTTTGGGAATGAGATCAGGCCTTTGTGACGGCCAAATCAAACCATCAAATTTGTAACAAATTTTGAGGTTATAACTTCCTCCCTGCCTTGAGATGTTGCTTTAAAACTTCTACATATTGTTCTTTGCTTATTATGCCTCTTATTTTGAGATACAGCAAAAGATCCCCACGACATGTGGTTGACCTTTAGTGTTCGTCAGACTTTCACACAACCCCTGTTTGTACTCCAGACAGAATTATGGGCATGATGCCTGGTCAAACACTTTCATTCTAGTTTTATCAGACCACAAGTCACTTCTACAAATACTCAGGTATCTGACTCAGTGCATTTCCAATATGTTGTCAGCATTTCTCAGTTGCTTTTGGAGCGCTGGCCTCTGCCTGTCTGTGTGGCCTTTCAGCCCAGGTCGGTTCAAATTTCACTGTGGGTAACATTATACCAGCATCAGCCAGAACCTTCATAGAGACCTTTGTCGTCTATTTACACATTGACAGCAAAACATTTCATATCTAGGTCACAGAACCCGTCGATGGCTCATTGCCTTTTCTTGGCTGCTTAAGTTTCTCATTATGTCACACAAAGAAGACGTAAAATACATTCAAAGCCATTTTGCCTAAGTGTTGAGAATTAACCGAGAAGCTTACAAAGTCATGACATCATCATCTGGGATTTCTTGAATTCCTTATAGGTACACAAAATTCACCGTTTCCTCATATAAGCACTCTCACAGTCTACAGAGATGTTCCAAATTAGCTCTGGATATAAATGTTGAGGGTGAACACTAAACACCTATCCATATGGAAAATACCAACAAAACACCAGTCAGTACAATAATATCTTCAACAGTTCCTACTGCAAGATATAATGTTCGATTATTTCTTTTAAACAGTCTTCTGGTAACCTCACTAGACACTAACCAGTTATCAAAAATGTAATAAAAAGTTTGAAAAGGTTTTGATTTCAAAAATAAATTTAAAAAGTCACACTGTTTTGATTATTTAAATCTCTTTAAAGAGATGCCAGATAATGTTTTATTTAGCTATACAGCAAGACAGTGCTGCCTCTCCATCAGCTCTTGCTGCACACTGCCAGTCAGAGGGATGAACTTTACACGGACTTAAAAGACTTGTATTTTTTCCACATTTTTCAAGTAGCTTATGTATTATACATTTACACGAATGCATCCATGCATGTTTCAAAATCACTGTAGAAATATCAACGCTCTATGAAAACTGGACCTACCAATATGTATTGCAGAAGGAATATGTTTTGAAACAAAAACAACATTGACAAATATACTTAAAAAAAAAAACATTACGTAAATGTGAGATAAAAACAAATGTCCTAAAATCAAAATGATGTTCACTTAAGGCAAAAAAACGCAACCTCAACTATTTACACGGTTGCCAATGTTTCTTGGCAAGTTGCAGAGTTTAGCTAGCAACAAGGTGTTTGTATTATTCTACTCTAATTGGTCAGTCCTGTCCGGTTGGTTAGAGCTAATTTAAACAGGTTAGGATAATGTTACAAACCTGGCTTAAACTAAGACTTCTCAATACATTTTCAGTAGAGCTTATGTTAAGTTGGCCCACTGTTACTATTCCTTCTAAACTGGCTTTTGTTTGTTACTAATAGTTGGCGATAATTGGACAATGACTTCAAAACTAGTTTTGGAGCAGTTAAAGTAGATTAACATTCTGCTGGCAGGTTGGTTTCATGCCAGGAAACCAACCAAATCAATAAAACTACTAGTTCCGATGAGAAAACTAGCCAAATAACCTTCCACAATTCAAACATGTGCATCTGAGTCTTGTCTTCAAAAAATCACTGCAGTTGTGTAGTGCACACTCATTCCACACCCAAAAAAAAGAGCGGATCAAATGCATCACTGAAAGTCCAAAATGAATACAACATTTGTGCCAATAATGAGTGTATGTAAACTTTTACCTGGAATTGTACGCATTGCTAATTTACGTAAAGCGTTGGAGCAATTGCTCTTCTGCTCTTAGCGCCGTTTGGCATCTTTTAGACTCAGAATACATTGGCTAAAGTTGCTCATCAGCTTCTCATTAACGGATCATTCATCTGATTCGGGTGTGTTGACATCTGAAGTTTGCAGGACAGTGAAACAATCACATCTAAAGGCTTTCACGTAACACATAGCCATTTGGGGCTTTCTTTAAGCTGTGTGATTGAGCAAGCCAGTATTTTATACCTGATAACAGAGGAAACACTGGTTGTTCCCCATGACAAAAAAACTTTAACCAGAAATGTACCACTCAGGTTGTTCCCGAGAGGCATCAGACTTGAGTGTTGCAAATTTTCTATAAGTCTGTGGTGAAGAGTGCAATCTTCAAAAGTCAAATGTTGGAGTAAAAGCACCAGAGCCAGTGACCCAATTGTCTGAACCTACTTGGGAAATGTTGATTTTGTCCGAGGGACTCCTCTAGTTCCTGAAAGTCACCCAATGGTACAATAGAAAATGTTGTGAAATGAGCTGCTCAGCGAAATGGGCAAAACTAAACATCCTCTGTGCAAATTATTGTCGAACCACCAGTGGAGAGCCTTTAGACAGAAACTTATTTAACTTTACTGCACTACACCTGGCAGAGGAGGATTTTAATGCCCACAGCAACACGTTTCATACCATGACCGTCTCTGGAAGACAGTATTCTCCTTTGGGATGAGGATTCAAGACATTTCTGTAGATTATTCAAAAGTGACTTCTGTAAGAATTTAAATACTCTAAATAGGAAAAAAGTGTGACTCTGACCCAATTTCCTGTCTGACTAGAGATTTTGCACGTCTTTCTTTGCAACACCCTTAGAATACTGCATGCTCTTGTTCTTTTATGAGCTTTACAGTAAGTGTCCCATATTGAACAGTGTACAATGTTACATCCTCCTACAGCGTTTCATGTTCCTCTTTCTTTAAAGACAAACACAATTAGCATACCATTTAGCTGGTTTTTTTTATTGAACAATGTCACATGTCAGAGTAAAACTTCCTCATTGATTTAAAAAGGAACTGTGGAAACTGGAATTAAGACCATAAAGATGCTGGCAGTCCATTTGTCTGTCAGCTGGTAATCCAAACAGTTTACCTTAATCTATACAAACCTCCTAATACATATATACACTTTGTGCAGAATTACCAGTCAAGTGGATATTTTCACCATTTTTAGGCAGATTTATGAAGTCCAAGCTGGATAAACTTGACTACATAATGGATTTAAGAGGAGCAAGTGATGCGTATTTGTGTAATAAGTGAAGGTGAGACGTAAGTAGGTCAACACCCTAAATCTAGATGTTCATAATTATTAAGCAGCTTTATTCCTTTATGCAAAAGGAATAAAGCTTTTTTCTCTTAAAAAAGAGAAATTTAACTGACTCTGGAAAGTCAAAAAGTACCACAAGTCTCACAGAGAGATGCAGAACTCTTGATATTGATAAGATATTGGGGTGTGTTTGCAGACCCACCAAAAGTTTTGTAGCAAATAGTCAACAGGGTCACTGGAAAAAAGATGCAAATTAACAGCCAAGGATTTGAGAAGAATCCAGCGTGAAGCTACCATGGACTCATTATCTTCCAGGTCTGTCGTTTTCCACAACCGACGACCTACGTGGAGGACCTAGAAAATGTTCATCGCTCAGAGACATGACATAAGTTAAAGTGTCTAAACTGATTAAACAAATAACTAATGAGTGATTTTTCAAAGTTTTTATGGATGAAATGAGAGAGACTCTTAATGGACCAGATGGTTGATCCTGTGGTTGGATCAGTAATGGGGCAGAGCTCCACTTTGAATCAGCAAGGTGGAGGTGGGGTAGTGTATGGGCTGGTGGAGCAAAAACTGAAGATCAACAAAGAATTATCTCCAAAACATACTATTAGGTTTTAGAAGATGCTTCTTTCAAGAATTGGCACAGGAAGAAGTTTTTGTGATTTCTTTACAGGACAATGCTCCATCACATGCATCCTGGTTCTCCTCTGTGGGGCTCATCAGTAGAGTCATTAAAGGGGAAAAACTTATGCTACAGCCCCCTTTCTCAGCTGAACTGAACCTCACTTTAACTTTCCGAAAGGTTTGCAGTTTATTGACATTTTGGACGAACCTTTATTTGGCGATTGATTTAAAAAAATAATCCTAAAAAGCAAGACTTGCCTAATAATTGTGCGCGCAGTGTATATAAGCCTTCTGGAGTCATCCGTCTCTTGTGTTCTGACAGTGTGGCCAGTCCCTCAGAGTGACTTCTGAACCCAGATCGTTCCATCAGAGCCCCAAAAGCCTCGGGGCTCCGTCCCGATATGAGGTGGCAGAAGAAGTGGGGAGAACCCTGGGGAGAACTGTGATGAAGAACATCTAGTGTTCTTCTGGCTCCTCATCTCACTTGGAAAGCACCTCAGAGGCAGATCGAAACCAACCTCCACAAAGACGATACTTTGTGAGACAGCTTTGTGTGTGTGTATGTGTGTGTATGTGTGTGTGTGTGTGTGTGTGTGTGTGTGTGTGTGTGTGTGTGTGTGTGTGTGAGAGGAGGGGGTTAAAGCTGACATCACTTTACTATTGATTGCCTTCCAAATACATTTTTGAGGGCCACAACTCAAAGGGAAATGGGTTCAAGCTGAACTGCAGAGAAGAGGAAACCAGGGATGAAACTGCTGAAACGCTCATCAACACTGACCTCTAGTGGCCATTTTCAGCAACAGAAACACAGCATTTAGAGATAACGTTAGCTTTAAAACCCAGAATGTGCCATCGTTATACTTGAGCTGAGTGTTTTATTTTAAAGAAACCACTATTTACCCCACAATGCACTAGATGACCAAAAGACAATGACCAAAATTCACCATTTCACACAGCAAATGTTATTTAATGCAACAAAATAACAAGAAAATGCTTTTGTGTATTTGCTTTAAGCTTTTTATTTGTAAGTGTTGCATATTTTTCTTAGATATCACATCCTTCACCTGACTAGATATAATTTTCTCATCTGATGTGCCAACTGGAGCACTGTGACAGCAAACAACAATCTTTATTGTAAGAGCAGGTGAGTAAAGGTTGTATGTAGCTCAGTAGCTGAAAAAGTACAAATTCTTCAAATAAATTAATCTTTTGTTGCAATATCATGATTGTATTCTGAAAAACAAAAAAGGTAACATTAAATCAGTTTGGAAAAATCAGCTTCAAGAACTAGTTTTTATTTTATTTTTTTTATTTTACTAGTGACATATTTATTACCATTCATGCAATTGCCATTTTGTACAACCAACTTTTCACCAAGAGGACAGCAGCTGGTAGGCTGGAGCAGACAGGGACAAAAATCTTTGACTATTTGGATCTTCCAGAGTTCAGGCTCCTGTTTTCATTTCACATCTCCACATTTTCAATGGTTAAGACATGAGGACTGAGATGACCGTGAAAGAAGGTTGGATTCGGGTCTAGTAAAGCATCTTTATGCTCATATGTTTCAGATCTTTATTCACTTTAAAGACACGATGATGATCCATTTCAGTTTCCTGCTAGAGGTCGGGATATTTTTATTTAAAACGCTCTGGTATTTCAGAGTGAGTAATGCAGTAGGCTCTAATAAAGTTCCCATTGGGAACTGGAAGAAAACAGGCCCGCAGCATCACAGAACCTCCTCACATAGAGGTGCCTCTTCACATTCAAACTTGGGTTTGTGCCAAAACCACCTGCAGTGTTTGTTGCAGAAAAACTAAATTTTTTTTTGTCTATTTGATCGAATCAAAGCACAAAGTTCCAGTGAAAGACCCAGCAGAGTTCAATGAACTCTGCATGTTTACATTTGCAGTGACTTTTTTGTTGTTTTGTGGGGGGGAAAACTCATTTTGTGGGCGTTTTTGACTCATATCTGCATCAAAAAAAAAAGTTGAATTCTCTTATTATGTCTGCTTGAAAAACGATCTCACCATCGAAACAAGCAAATCACAGAAACACACAATTGAATTAAGGATTCCTCCAGGGTTTCCACAGAAAACACCTGGGAAATCACCTCTACACTGTCGCGCCTCCCAAACAACCACTGGGCATGTAAATAGTATATAACAGTTGTTACTGATACCTGGCGAGCCAAACATACCTCTCTTTTCTCTAGTTCCTTAACATGAAGCTTTGGAGGTAATTTTTGGCATCATTCTCCACATCGGCTTCACTGTGGGCTCTGCTAAAGACACAACCTTACCTAGCACAGTGATTAAAACAATGAGGCTCTTGTGTGAAGACATATTTACAGGGAAACATCAAGTCATGTGTTAGTAATTAAAAGTTCCCAGTCTGACCATCTTAAACAGTAAAGTCTGCTTAAAAAAAACAAAACAAAAGAAAGAATGAAAGAAGTGTATCAGGTACATTTATTTGATTCTAATTGTTTGATGATTATAATAAGGGACTTTGTGTAAAATAATTATATCTTAAAATGTGATTTAATTTCTTTATTTTTTTTTGTGCTTTTTTTTTACTAAACAAATGAACTCAGAGCCTAGATTTTCCTAAAGTGATCAATGGGATTATGCTACTGCAATAAAAAATGAATTTGTGTCAAGACATCTTAAATGTCAGTGTTGCCATTGCAGATCTTAACTTGTTCTGTTGATTTATTTCAACTTAATAACAAAACAAAATTAAACATTTGCTCTTTACATGACAGTGGAGCCGTTCTTTTGCAGTATTTCAACTCTATTTCTTCAAACAGCGCACTCTGCAGTCACAAGGAAAGATGATTGAATTGATCTAAAATATCAACACCGATACCAAATAAATATCATTATCGGATCGATTATAGTGAAGTAAGATCGATACTTTAGTTTCAAATTCGCTCGTGAAATTTTATTTTATTTTTGCATTGTATTTCTCAAAAAGTTTTTGTTTCGATCTGCTCTCAAATTATTTTTTACACTTCTGTCGAAAAAAAATGCACACATTTGTTTTGTTTTTATGTTTATTTTTAAATTATTGTTTTTGTTTATTATGTTAATATATTATTAAAGTATTTTGAAGACACATTTAAACTTTATCCAAATTTTGTCCCAGATTTCAACAAAATAATTGAAAAGCCACAAAAACACTTGAAGGTTAGAAGTTTGATGAAATATAAAGCCTTAATAATAAAAAATATCTCTATCGATATTGGTGATACTGGTGATGCGTACCAGAATGATACCAAAATATGCATAACCATTAAATTTTCCAGCCTTGTTAAAGACTTTTTATTCAGTAGCTACTTGTTTGATTGTGTGAAACTCTTACTCATCTAGATTTAATTTCATGTCAGAAGTGACCCTGCTGGCTGTTTTTTTAATTTTTTTTAGCTCTTCCAGTTCTTTAACTGGCACTGATATGTTTGTTAAATCAAAATCAAAAGAGTATCAATGATCAATATCGTAGTTGTGGTAGCAAACTCTCTCAACTTCTTCATTTTGTGTAACCGAGATTAATTCGTATTGGTCCCAAAACCAAGAAGTGGAGCTTTACCTCCTGAAAACCACTCCAATCTATTTCTATAACTTTTATAAAGTGTCTAACTCCTCATTATGTGAGCTCTTGGTGGTTATTTAAAGAGACGTTAATTATTTACCTGGAAAATGAAGGTCAAAGGTGGTGCACCATCAAAACTCTTCCTGTAAGAAACGTCTATGAAATTGAACATGAAAGCCTTTCTGATGAGAATAACTGTGTAAACAAAAAGTGAATACAAAGTGAATTTTGTTTTTGTTAATTGTTGCATTGCCACAGGAAGTGCTTTAGACAGGCGTTTCACACAGGAAGTTCATTGGTTGTGCATTGTCTTTTACCACAGTTTCTATATATCCATTTAATAAAAACTTATGAAGTTTTGAGACTCGAGCTGTTTTAAAAGATCAGCTCTAAACTTAATCCTCTTGCATCAACTAGTATTTATACTAAATAAAGATGCCAAGCAGATAACACAACCATTAGCTGCTAAAGTTTCTTTACACAACCTCACTCCTTCATAATCACGAAGTATCATTTCAAGTGGTCATATTATCGTAGACCATGTAGTGTTGAGGAAACATGGTGTGTTGTTTTAAAGCTCTTATGCATTTGCTGAGTTTTCAGGCGTGTGCACATTTTCTGTGTGAGTGTCTCTCCCCCTCCTCCTCCTCCTCCTCCTAGCCCCATGTCTCACCTTGATGTCACTTTCCTTCCCGTCTCCCCCCCGTTTTTCTCTGGGAAAGCGGAGCCGTCGGGACACGCCGAGCAAAATCTAATCGTCAGTCAGTGCTGTGTGAAGGTGGGGCTCCTCTTGGGTGTGTGTGCTTTCCATTATCTATGACTCTGGTCGGGACATTCCTATGCTGTGCATCATCTGTTACTTCATAGGAGTGGTGACAACCCCAAGCAGAATAATAAAACACAGAGCAGGAACCTGATCTGTATTTAAGAGTTCTGACAAATTTTGTACCAACTCTTCTTTTCGATATTAGTTTCTATTTTGTACCGACTCTTCTTTTCGATATTAGTTTCTATTTTGTACCGACTCTTCTTTTCGATATTAGTTTCTATTTTGTACCGACTCTCCTTTTCGATATTAGTTTCTATTTTGTACCGACTCTCCTTTTCGATATTAGTTTCTATTTTGTACTAACTCTTCCTTTCATTCCTTATGTGACGTTTTCCACCCCAGACCAGCTTTATTACGTCCTCTAATGAAATAAAATGCGGTCGTAGAAGCAGTCAAAACATATTTGTCTCGCATTTTAAAACAACACAGTCAGTTTAAGGTAAATAAAGAGAAAAAAAAAAGTACTTAACTTCTTCTACATAAAAACTCTTTATTGCTTAAAAATACACAACCTACCAAAAATACCTCAGAGTACAGAAAGAAAAATATTAGATTTCTTTTTAATACAGTAAAGCACTGATGACTTACAGTGAAAAACCCACACTGAACACAAACACTTATGCCCATTAATGGTTAAAACTTCTACCAAAATGATAAAATACATGAAGCTAAGCAGCTCCGGGCTGGAGAGGCAAAGCATCAGTTGAAGTACCGACTCACCCAACAGCAGAGTTCGTCAGAAATTCAGGGTATAAATCTAACAAAGAGGCCTGATCATGTCTGAGCAGATTGGTGCTGGCACGAAGCAGACAGCGTGAGTAAAAACCAGCTCTGCCACTAGAATGAAACGCTCAAGGATTAACCACAGAGAAAACACAAAGGCACAGTTTCTTTTCACACAGCGAGTCATAGTGTTGGAAACTTTGGTCAGTGTTTTATCACCAAACCAGCAACGCCTCTATGGCATTCTTAAAATTCAGGGAAAAAAAAAACAAAAAAACATAAAGATCATATGTAACTGACATGAATATAACATTAAAAACAAAATAATCTAAATGCATATTGTTCCCTTTGAACCAGTATTGACATCCTTATTGAACAATGGCAGTGTGGATCTTGTAATATGTTTCAGGGTGTTAAGATGTTTTTTTTTTTTTAATTTTGGTTTTGTTTCTTGTAGTCCTTAAATATAATTAATTGATGTAATAACAAAAAACAATGAGGGATCTGGAGTATTTCTGTGACAGTTTAACTAAAACATCTGCACCAATGTGAATTCAGAACATCTCTAATTCTACTATAGCATCAAGACAAGTCAATTGCATTCAAACGCAGCACAGCATTTCTTGCCTTTACCACATAAACGCAGCAAAACAAAGAAACAGACTGTAGGTTTATTAAAAAAACACTTTTTTAACCAACATGTACGTTTCTGATGGTACAGATTACATTCAGCCTCTTCAGGCCTTCCTATCCTTCGTCTGCCAGGCTAAACTTGCAGAGTTAATGACACTATGGAGACCCAATATTTGTCAAATTACACGGTACAATGTAGGGTGATAAACATTCATTTATCCTGTGCAAAAAAAATAATTCTGGATTGCTTGTGGTTTATACAAAACTAACTCTTTTAAAGATAAATGCACTTGGGTGTTATTGCTTTGAGAATTACAGTGTGCGAAATTCTGAGGAAAAAATATGGAAAGTGTCTAGCTTTGTTAAACAAAAAAAAAAAAAGGGAGGGGGTTGAGATGCTGAAAAAAATCTAAAATCAGGATCTGTGTGCATTAAAGTTAGGGTGGTCCCCAGTTACAGTCCACTTTGTTCAGGGATGGTAGGGGAGGAATGCTTCCAGTGTCGAACAAAATTTTAGTTTTCAGTGACAGAGAGAAGTGGGGGTGGGGGGGACTACTGTGACTGGGGGGGGTCGGGAGATTCTGTCGCTACTAACGAGTGATACAGTAATCGATCTTCTCATCTCCGTTTATCTTTGGTATGCAAGAAGAAATGCAGCAGAAGATGAAACTGCAGCCCAAGCAGATGATGGTGGCGCCCCACCCGAACCCGTAGGCCCAAGTGTATTCGTATTCGCCCTCGAAGATCCTGTCGTTGAAATTGACGGGGTAGATGATCAGACCGATGAACTGGAGGAGCGCTGAAGGAACAGGCGAACATGTTTGATCAGTGTTAAAGACCAAGAAGCAACTTAATAACCCTCATCAAAACAGTAATTAAAAACAGTAATTAAATACTGTGAAAGTTTAGCTAACTTCCATAGCTTCCTGTGAAAGTTAGCTAAACTTTCACAGGAAGTGAAACTTTCACAGTATTTACTTTTACTTACAGTATTTAACTAATTAACTAACTAAAGTTAGCCAACTGTAATTAGCTAACTAACTTTCTAGCTAACTTTCACAGTTATCTAGCTAACTTTCACAGTGGCTCGGTTTCTGTGAAAGTTAGTTTAGCTACTGTCTCGGATGAAAAAGGCAGTTTTCCTCCTAACAGAGGAATTAGCAAACACCTGGTGAAACTGCTAGTCTACATGTGAACTGTTTCTCAGTTCAGTTTCATCGTGGAGAAGCATCGTTGTGATGAAGTGCTGAGTGTTGGAATTTATCGAGGTTCTTAAAGAGACAGAGACCCAATTTTAGGGGATCAGTTATGATGCAAAGTTATTTTTGAAAATATAGAAGGTTTTGATAGTCATTATGCTATCAAATGACGCTATGTGTCTGGATAGCACTTAATGCACCCTGTAACATTTTATTATTCATTTCAAATTATTCATACACGTTGAAAAACATTGACTTCATTCTTAGTCACACAGCCATCTGGGCAGGCAGACATCACTGCTGCTGACTTCAGCAGCAGAGTGTGGAAAATACCTTCACGTGACTGTGTGAGAGCCACTTAAACAAATTAAAATGTGGAGTTTGTTGATGGTCCTTGGCTGAATGGCCATCAATCCATACAATCTTTCTTTAGTTAGCAGTTTGGCTGTTTCTCAATAAAATCTGACAGACATTTTCTTAACCGGTAAGTTAAGTTTAGGTTAATCAGAAACACCAACTTTATTGTACTTCCGAGTTTAAGCCGAAACTCTGCCTCTGACAAAACAAAGTGGCAGACTTTTAAACACTTTCCATGTCCTGCTAGTTTGGCCCTGTGACGCATGTTGAGAATCGCATTTCTGTTTTACTTTTTGTTCCCACGCTCTACCTGGGATCACTCATGTCAAAGAAAACAGATTAAGCCAGTTGTTGCTATGAGAGCATCACACCAAACTGGATGTTGTGTTTAACCCTCTCATTGTCTCTGCTGCTCCCTAATCATCATCATATCCCACTTAATTAGACAGAAGTTATCCTTATTTCTAATTCTAGCATTCAGTTGCAGTCATTCCTCCTAACCTCCTTCTTTTACATTCATAATATTTCACCCGCTGTGGTCAGTTCACTGTTTATAGTTGAGCAAATTTCCAGAACAATGCTCACGTTTGACCTTTCTCCTGACAAACATCCTTGTATTCAATCAGCAACAGTCTCACAAGTCAGAATAAAACCCTGTCAAGTTCTTCCGCCCCAAAAGACAAACCGGTTTCTGGCAAATGTAACTGATTCGGATTTAAGTTTAGATAGAAAATAGAAGAAAAAGTTAACAAAAGTTTCAAAAACTAGTTGAACATGGGAGCGGATCAACAAATACCATTAAAATATATCTATTTTCATTAGTGAACATGAAAGACTTCAGGATCTGCAGCAGGGTGTCTTTTGGCAGACCATTCAGTACATATTTATGTCTAAATGTTTTGATACGCAGCAGTCTCTTTCACTCCAGTATATTCAGCTTTCATGTGCTACAAAGCAGGGATTGTTTTTCCAGTTTTTGATAACAAGGATGTTCTTTTCTTATATATGAAGGATTGTGGAAAGTTTGGGGACGGTTCAGCTGACTGAGTGGGAAACCACGCAATACAGCGCAGTTGGAGTCTAGGCAAGTTTGTAACATTGGTGTACGTAAGGTCTGCAGACTGAAAGCTCACACTACCACAAGGTAGGACGGATTAATTAGTAGCACAGATAGAACACCGGCTGTAATGCCTTTAACAAAGTGCATCAACCAAATCACGTTAGTTGATGCACTGTGTTACTGTGCAAAGTGATTGCTGCAGTTTTTATTCTACTTTACTTGAGTAGATGGGATTCTATGTCCATGTCAGTGGGTGGATATCTTTATGTTGGAGAGATTGTGTGAGATACTCTCTCTCACAATCTGTCCTTATTATTTAGGAGTAAACTAGACTCAGAACAAAACCCAAACGAACAGAAGAACCACGTAGAGTAAACAATAAAAGACCCCCGCTGATCTCTAAACCAGAATCTTCCTGTTTGTAAACAGCTGAGTACCAAAATTTTGTTACTTAATGATCATGCAAATATGTTTCTGTGCATGTGTGAGTAAAGCTTACCAACAATAAAAAGCAGAACTCCACTGGCAATGAGAGGGCCCGAAGAAGGTTCAGTACACATGCTAACGGCGCAGATGATGAAAGCAAGGACAAGGATGATGAGGCCAACAATCATCAGAGCTGCCACGGCACGAGCCCAACCTGTAGTCCACAGGAAACAAACAAACAAACAAAAAATTATTAACTTTCCCAAGAAGACAGAATTTCAGCTAGATTCATCACATAAAAGTCAGCAGCTTTAACTCTCAGAGTTCAGGAAGAAAATATTAGCAATAAAACACCTCCAGTTTTATCCCCAACTATAGTAAAATATGTAATAAATATCCCCTAAACATAGTAAAGAAATATCCCACAGCAAGCGTCTTGTGAAACAGTTTCGTAAATAAATTTTTTAAATAAATGAATCTGCGTGCGGAACGCATGTCAGACAGTTTGTTCCTTTGTCATTGCTGCGACACGTTCTCATGCAAAACTGCATGAACTCATTGAGGCTGATGGAGAAGGCTTGTGTGCTTTCAACACGTAGACGCCACACCCGCCTATTTTGCTGATGTCTACTTGAAATTGCACCTCCCTCTGTGTGTTTGGGAACGGGACGAACAGTTTGAAATCCAACCAAATAGCCGTAAAAACTTGGGCTGCTGATAAGTGAGCAGATTTATGACTCATATGTTTTTCCCCAAACAGATGTCACCTGCAGAAGGAGTAAAAGGAAAGGATCCATTAATGATAGAGCTGAGTTTAACGTTGAGCTTTAAAAAAATAAAGTAAAAGTGGGGCCCAATCCAAAAATCTACTGCTAATAATCGAGTTGTTCTGTATTTTTAACAAAGCTGTTTTCCTGTTACCGGATCAACCCACACCCTTAAATTATTCACAGCTACGTTGCTCACTCTGTGTTCAGGTAATGTCTGACTTGCTGCAGCAACAGGCATTTCTTCCTCATACATGAACACGCCCAGCTAGTTCTACTAGTTTAGTCCTCCCGCGCCCTGCGGGATGTGGTTAAATTGCATGCAAGCTCATCGACGACACTGTTCAAAACTGTCAAGTTAGACGCATCGTCTTTACTCTTTACTTTCTTCCCGTTCGTGCATTTCGGCAAAAGCCTAGGAGGAAAAACTTCAAACAATGGCGACACAAATGTAAACTTTCTGCCTGGTAGTTAGTAAAGTGACTGCAATTTCAGCAGCTTTCTAATTTTCAAAACAAACAAAAAAAACAGCTAGGAGAAGCAAAAAACACGTCTTTTTTTCCTATAACCCAAAAGCTTAGTTTATGGATAGATTGCACATCTCTAGTTTAAAACTACCTTTCACATTCTTCATTGCAATACTAGTGTGTTAGATGCAATATTTGATAGGATATTACATTTCAAGCAGGTGTTCACACTCTGCACCTAGTAGGCCGACTATCTCCTCATCTCCTGTATTGGATGTAAATCTGTAGTAGCCAAAGCATTGGAGCTTACAGAGGAAGCAACAGTAAAGGAAAAATTATCCAGAAAATGTGGGTTAATTGAATTATTATTTCAATTCTCTGTAATAGTATAGCAGTTAAATGTTTTCCTGACATTATGCAACCCTATTTTAAACTAACATCGAGTAAAAACTGGAGACCCGGTGTGACGGTTGGTTTGAGAAAAAGACTAGAAGGAGCATCATCATCCTCTACTGGCAGCCATTTTGAAATGTGCAACAATCCGATAGGACGTCACTAAATCTAAAATGGTAAAATAAAGCTGCAACTGTCTTCTTTTGTAGTTGTGCTTAGGTAATGTGTTTTCTTTTTCATTTGTAATTGTGCTTAGGTAATGCTGTGTTTTCGAATGTGTTGCGTTTTTCAATTTGTAGTTGTGTTTAGTGATTTGTTGATGTTTTCTTGCCCTTCAGGGCCACCGTACATTTCCCCTCCAAAATTAGCTATTCTATTTGTTAATACAGGTCGGACATTGTAGAAAGCGAACAAAGACTCATTTTAATGGTGAAAATATTTGATTCTGCAGTCACGAATGTGAACAATAAACAGACAAATGAACAATTACTCTTTGTTTTACAATCAATATTTTAGCCACTAGAAAAGAAAAGCTCTAAAGACAGATGTGATTTCTTTAGCAGACATTTTCTATTAAAGAATTAGTACAAATTTAGCCAAATAAGATTCAAAATTATAGTCTGGCACAAAAACACAAAATCATTTTATCATAATATCACAATATTTGTAATTCTTTATAAAATTTTAGATTCAAATCTGTGACATCGCAGTAGTATTAATAATAATAATTAAATCAGCAATATAAAAACATAACTAGAAAATATTAAAATAAAATGAGTTGTGAAATTTTCTGGGTGAAGTCTGTTCCCGTTTTCATTTCTAACTTTATGTCATTCAGCTGTTTACCGTACGTTTTCTCCTTCCAATAAAAGAGTAAGACTTATGTTGCCCTTACGCACCTTTACACAACAGATGCCACTATTTACACACCAATAAAGCTGCAGCTTTGCAAAGACGTGTTTGTTCATGAACATTCACACGCGATTATTTCTTTTTTTTCCTTTTGAGCAAACAAAATTACGCATTTTCAAAACTTTCGGACATGTTTAGTCCAGTTTACAGACAATTGCTTAAGTATATCAAAAATCCAATCTGCCAGCACAGCACAGGCGGTTCTAAGTTTAAATCTTTCCGAAATGGAAAACGTTCGGTACAACTCACAGTACCCGTCTTTTATCAATCCAATTTTTTTTTTTCCATTTGAATTTCATAATGAAGAGGACCACAAACGTCTGGCAACTTCCAGGTAAGTTTAAGATGGAACTAATAAACAATACCCGGCAGCCATGAGTCATAATGAAGATGTGTTTACATAATTTGTTTTCTTTTTCCAAACACGCCCTCTTATTAAAAGCATGAAAACATGTTGGTTCATGTTGTTCTCATGCCACATTATCTGGACGAGCAGCTCCTCCTCCTATTCAGCGCTTTGACACTGAGGGTCTTTGAAAACATTCTTATTCACACACTTCAGCTGGGCTCGTTTCCTCGGCCTGTCGGGTCGACCCTACAAGTATTTCAACCATTAAGACCTCCAAGGAAAAAAAACAACTCTCTCTTATCCAGCAAGTTTCTTTTTTTCTTCTTCTTCTGGCAGATGTTCTTATCTTTTGCTTTACTGACTCAGGCAACAGAGGGGATCGTCCCAAAACAGCAGCAGAGGGCAGTTCAAACTAAACACAAGTTCATGAAATGTGGTAAAAATCAAATACCGAGGCTGGAGCGGCTGATGTTGGTTCTGTGAAACTGGCTTACAGACAGAAATGGTATGAGAAACCAATTAAAAACTTCTTGTTTTATTCCAATGTTTAGTGTAAACTGATAAAGATGACAGGCCTCTCAGATGTTCCTGCCACAACTAATGAATGTTGTCATTATGTCCTGTGTTTATTTCTCAGAGAGATAATTGGGTTGTCGATCATTAAAAAAAAAAAAAAAGTCCGGGGGAAAAAAAAGCACTAGAGCCTAAAATATAAAATTCAACATATCACAATGACTTAAGAAAGTATTAATATCCCCAAAACAGTTTTTGCAACACACAGTTGTGCATAATTATGAGAGGAAGTTTCTGCAAGGAAAAAATCTTAAAAGTGTGGCGTGCGTAGTCCGTACTTTTGCTCCGGTTAACAGCTAACAACATGTTAACATGGAAAACTTCACTAAACTGAGGTTTTGTTTTTTCTTATTAACTGGACAATAACTGGACAACCAGTTCTGTAAGACTTGCATGATATTAGCATGATCCCTGATTGCACAAATGTTTTCTCACTTAATAGTGTTTTAAAGTTCAATGTGATTTAAAATTTTAGGAATACCGATTGTTCGAACAGAACCGCACTAATTAATAATCATGCTGTTGCTATGCGTATCTGTATTCATGAACAACCGAATGTTAAATTGTGAGCGTGGACTCTTTGTGATATATGATTAAATGAATATGCGTGGATGTTCTCAGCAGATCCCGACGTGTTGCAGCTTGCCGTTTTCAAAAGTGAGTGACATGTATCGAGTCGTGATGGAGGAGCAACATCGCTGCGTTTGATGGTAAGAAAAGGGTTCGGAAAACTCAAACACGAACCTGCGCAGCAGACAGACGTCTGTTCTGTTCACAGCCACTGTCCTGAGTGTGTGACACTGAGGCATGTGTATCTGACTGGCCCTCTCCACTGAAGGAGAAACTATAAATATGATCATATCTGATTTTAGCAAGTCAGCCTCTTTGAAATCTGCTTCTCATCTGCATGTTGAGCAGGCTGGTACAAACCTGTCTTCCTGCTTTCTTGGCTTGGAACCAATTCCAGGCCGAGAATTGGTTAACGGAAAAATTAGTCTGCAGATGACGATATTGAAACAGAAGCACTGAATTGTTTTTTCTGTTTGCGTGTGTGTTTCTTTGGAGAGGTAAAAGTTTTTCTTGTCAGCCTGGCCTCTTTCATTGAGGTAGGGAAACACAAGCTTCACAGCAAATGTCTAAAAAGCTAATGACTTGCCATGTTGTTTTCACTCCTCACAGAACCACTGTATTTTAACTCAAGAATAACTACCATAGACATGAACTGGTTCATAAGTCAGAGTAGACATGCTGCGGGAAGCTTGCTGTAAGAAGGATGGCTGGTGGCGCGACTGTAATTTCAAAAACCACAACCGTCCAAGTTTGAGAAAGTGGAAATATTTTTCAAACACGAGTACATCTTTTTTTTCTTTGGTGACATGGAAAATGGGTGTTAATAAAGGATTTGAAGTAGATTCTTCTTTCGGCCAGTTGACGAGCATTGCGCAGCAACAGGTAGGGGAGGGGGACTACTGTGTTACTGTGAGCTCCAGACAACCAGAGAAAGTTCTGGTGACTCCATCACTTTCTATGACATCTCATTAAAAAGCTAATTAATAAGATTTAAGGAACATTTTAAAGGTTTTGAACTGTAAAGATCTTAAAAACTTGATATACCTTCATGATGATAGCGTCTGGTTTGGATTGGTAGCATATTTTGGAGTTGACGTGTTTTCACATTAAAACCCTTTTGGAAGAAATGTATTTATTTATTTTTGACATTTTGATCAAAATGTTTTATGTTATTCTTTCTAACATACTCATTTGAACACAGCCCCTTTTGAATGTTTTTAGTTGTTTTATGACAACCCCTTCTCACCTCAAATTTATAAAATATAAACATATTATCCCTGGAATACTATTTATTTCCCAAAAATGCAGTCACACCAATCTTTTGATCCACGATTGATAAGTCAATTCCCATCTTTTGACAGATCCTTAAACAAAAGCAAAAGCCTGAGATGCACCAAGAATCAACCAGTTCCCCATGACTGGCTCTGTTGAGCTATAAGGATCCAAAACTGAAACATCAGCAGAAAGTTTCTCTGCTCATTAAATCCATCAAAAACAATAAACTTACATCAGTGTTTGGCCTGTGAAAGCATCAACAAATAGCAGGTTCAATGTTTTTTGTTTAGCAAGAATCAGTTAAAGTGTATTATAAGCCTGGCGGGCCACCAGGGTTTTCTTGTGCCCCCACCACGCTAAGCATTGTTTTTTTTTTTTTTCTTTTAAGTCTTTTTAAAATGTTTGCATTTTTTAAGACTTTATAGTTGATGTTCAGGTATTAATATTTCAATCTCAATAATCATCAAGTCATATTTTAAAATTGCCTGTCAACTTTAAACATTTTTTAACTCAAAAACACGACGGGCCGCTGGTTGAATGACTGCCCTAGCGCTCAACTTAGCAAGTTTTCTGGGGGAAGCCTTGTTAACGATACTGGTTTTGACACATTAAAAAGGAGGATCTTTGTTTGTTTTCGTGTTTAATTTGTCTCTGTGTCGTAGGAATCTACAAATAAAGTATTTTGCAAAAATGGAAAACTTCAAGTAAAGTAATAACTTTAGAATAATACAATAAATCTTAACTAGTCTCTTTGTGAAACCCCCCTTTCTTTGCTATAAATCTCTGAGGGGAGTAAAAATAAAAAAAAGTTAATTACAGAGGAGAGACCAAAGTTCACTCTGGCTGACTGCCTGCCTGCAGGACCTTCCCAGCCTGAGGTTTTTGGTTATCTCAGGCTTTCTCAGGTTACAGTTTAACGCAGCTCAAACAGCAGTTTGTGTGCGTCCCTAAAAACAAGACTTACTCTGGTCCATGAGGCTCGAGCAGTCCGACTCTTCACCCAGCCATCGGCAGTCTTTCCACATGCTGGAGTAGTGAGTATTCTCCCGGTCCTCGATCCACCCGGACTGGGCCGCGATGGCAATAATGTCAAAAATTATGGCGAAAAGCAGCAGCAGGGGCATGACCCACTTGCACCGTGGGTAGGCGAGCCCACAGCGGAACATTTTTGATCAAAGGGTGTACGAAGAAGGACGGGGAAAAGAAATTAAATGAAATAAACCGGGAGTCCGTTCGAGCTGCGTCTGCTGGTGTCCTGTGAGTCTTTTCACGCCGCGAAGAATCAGACGGTGAAAGTGCTGACGGTAAATAAGAAAACCTGCCCCACCCGAATGAGAAATGTAGTCGACAGCCAGGACAACCCTTTGGAGAAGGGTTGGGCTGCAGAAAGGTAGTCCTGCCCCCAGTGTCAGGTTACACACGGCGACTGAACCCTTTTAAAATCTGAATGGATGAAAAGTAAAGCTGAACTCCGTCCAACACGCGGCAGGTATTTTAAAGGCGCAAGTTGGTGAGTTATGAGGGACAACAGAGAGACGAAAAAACATCAAACAGACGGACGCTGTGGCGCAAGGAGCTGCCACAAGATGGCGGACTAGCTCCACAATAAACTCAGTTCCTTTGACACCAATAATGCACATTCTAACACACAAAAGTTGGGATAAAAAGAAAAAGCTACCTAACTTTTAGGGACACCTTACATATAAGTAAGTAGTTTAATGAAAAGAGCGACAGGTGACAGTTGAAGGTGTCAGGACTGAGTCAAATGGGAGTCTCCCAAGGGTGTGACATTTTAGCAAGAGAAAGGGGAGTGGTGTCACGTGGTGGCGTACACCAGGGAATCGTCAATCAGTTGCAAAAGCAACAAGAAATTTGGTGTTTCGAAATATACACAGCAAGATGTTATGAGAAGATATGCTCCAGATAAATATCTCAGACATGACACAAAAGACATATGTGGGTTCATACCAGATGGTTGTTTTATATTTTGGATATTTATGCTTAATTATTGCTGCCCGTAAAAATACCCCCACACAATTTGAATTTAATGGAAATGCTGTCACCCAGGCATCTAATTCAACATTTTGCTCCTCCTGTGAAACTTGCTCAAATCTTGATTCTTCCACATGTTTTTCTGCTCAAGAAGAAAAGTACACTTGCTGACTGATGTATCCCATCCCTAACAAGTGTGATGACAAAGAGATAATTAGTTTTATTCACCCCACCTGTCACTGGTTATGATAACATGCCAGATCATTACACACAGAGCCCTATTGTAAGCACAGCTTTTTAATTGCTGAGTCCTCATTGTGTCAGCTTTGTCTGAGTCTGATGGTAATAAAACGTGGACTGCTCCCTACTGGTCACGGGTGTGTCTCTCACAACTCCTCTGCTTGAGGAATTGTAGTTTCTAACTCGTGAGAAATTGTAAAACGAAGTGGAAGGTAGAAAGGTGAGTCACAGTGCAACTGCGTTTTAGATTTACTGGTCCATTTACTGTCTAATCCTCACCAGTGGTCATGTGATAGGGATTACAACCACAAGTGAAGGAAATCCAGGTTTTGTCTCAAAGTGGTTAGGCTCACATGTACAGCAGTTTCTCTCTCCAGACACACAGAGAGAGAGAGAGAGATCTGGCTCCTGACCTTGAATAAACTGAATATTATGGATAGAGGAAGGATAATGCAACAAGAAAATCATTTGAAAATCTACTGGGAAAATCTGGGGCACAAGGTCTACATACAGATAAAACTAGTTTCTTCCTATAAAACCAGAAATACCTTTGAGAAGCCAGTTTTATAGCCTTCTTCACTTTTAAAGCTTGTCTTAAAACCCATCTATTTTACTTGGCTTTCAACTCTAGCGGGATCTAGTTTTAATTTGTATGTTTTTGTTTTTAAACTAAGTTTTTATTTTATGTTTTTTTTATTATTATTATTATTATTGTTATGTTGTGTTTTGATGTACAGCACTTTGTATCAGCTGTGGTTGTTTTAAAGTGCTTTATAAATAAAGTTGGTATTGTATGGTAAGATTAGGACATTATGCATAATTTCACAGGAGAAAAACTTGCACACATCGATCACGCTGATGACTTTCGCCAGGTGGTCCTTGGTATTTGATAGAAAAGCTATGTTGGTTTGCATAGCTACAAAACCACAGACACACCAAATGCTTGTATGTTTTTTCCTTAATCTGCTGGAGATTTAAATTGGAGCGGTGAACAAGGATTTGCCTCTCTAAGATTTCTTACAAGTTGCACTGACGCTGCTCTGACTGTTTGCAACTATTCAAAAAGAGGAGCTAACCTGTAGCCTTATTGCACATTGTGAGGGAAATAACTTAATGTCTATCGATGTTAAAGTGAGGTAAATTAAGCAGCACGATTGCTCGACCAGTAAGCAGCTTGGTAAAGGAAATACTTGTAAATACTTTCTTCTAATGTGGAAATTCTTATGGCCGTTTCTTTGTCTGTTTCATGAAACAATCAGCCATTATGGGTTACATTCAAGACTAAAGAGTTGATGAATTGACCTAATACATTCCTAACAAACAAGTAGTTTGCATGTAGATGTTATGCTTCTTTTATACTTCCTTCCCAGTTGCATATTTATTTAGATCCGAGTATAAAAAAAATCAAAATAAAAACTGTGCAGTATTTCTATCTTATGTTATAAATTTGCCCTTACTGTGCGCTCTTATTTATTATTTTACCTTCGTGTGAATCGTCTTGCCTTCGTACGTCTGTCACTTCTCTGCTGGTAAATTTGAATTTCTCCTTTGAGGGACAATGTAGGATGTTTTTATTTATCGTCGTTTTATTTTTTTTTTATTTATTCTATTTTCTCTATTTTCTTTTTTGTCTGCACACTTTGCCTCTGTGTTTTCCTAACCGTTCAAACAATCCAGAATTGCCTGTAAGCGTCTCTGTGTTTTGTATCTATGATAACAAAACAACTGTTTTTAGACTTGAAGGAGAATGTGCATGTGGAAACAAGAACTACTGTTTTTTTATTAGCTGCTTACCTGCAATAAGACTCAGCAGAATAAGGGTACAGTTTTTGCTTCACTGTTGTTTTAGTAATTAAATCAGTGCAATAACAGAAAAATGCGAGCTCAAATTATCTCATATTTATTTAGAAGCAAGATATTTATTTAAGTGTGCATGGTCAGATTAATAGATATATGACCAGAACAGACGACTAAATATAAAGCAGAGAGATAAGCAACATAGTGTAGTAAACACAGAAGAAAACCCAGGAAGCTACAAAAAATTAAACGCCCAACAAACAAAACTTTGATAAAGAGAGAAAATCTGACTGGCCTAACATAAAACAAAGCAACAACAACAAAAAAAGTAAAATACAGAGCAAGGTCAGGCAAGCGAAAAGAGGGTAACAATAAAGAACTGATAAGAAACAAAGCAAGATATGGCAGAGTAACAGTACAAGTAGCGCTAGAATGAAAAAGGAAGTGCTGACGTGAAGATCATAAAACCAGATAAAGGCAACTGAGGACATCTAGTGACAATCAAAGGAAGTACGATTTACACAGTTCGTTAAACCAAGGACAAGAAGCAAGATCACTTGACAAAAAAAAACTTTAAATGTGCAGAATAATAACAAATCTCATCGCAGAGTTTCAGCAGAATGGGTTTTATTAGGAGCTCAAGACCGTGTGGAGCACTACCTAAAACAGAAACCGTAAGACAAGTCCGCTACTGATATACAGATTAAAAGCAAAGCAACAGTGATAATAAATATGCACAGACATCGAAAATGTGTGCAGGTTTAAAAAATATGCCAGTACATTTGTTTAAGGGTTATTTCTATCTAAGTCAAAGCTGCTCACCTACTTACAGTACTTATTGTTATCCTCAAAAATGCAGGAGTAACATGAGATTACAACAAACATGCTTCAAGGTTACGTTCAGTTTGTCTACATTCACAGTCATGCAAAGTTGAAATGTTAGAGTAAAATGTGGCAGCAAATGCCGTAAAACATTCAGAAATGTTTAACATACTTCAAGAAAATTTAATGACCTGTGTTAAATAATAAAATAAACCCATAGGAAATACTTAATTAAAAATTACAACAAAGAAAATAACACCAATAAGAAAAAACACAACACCAGACATGACTCTTAAACAAACATGATTGACTTTAGTGCAGTTTTGGTTCAGATGTTGCTTCACTTAATGGTAAAAATTAAAGCTAAGCAGTACAGACATTATTATCTAAGTCATTCTATTCTACACACAGAGTGATGTGCTTATGTTCATTTTAATTATTAAAAAACACTTTACTGATTTACTGATTTACTGATTATTTGACATGTTTCTCACATGCTTGAACAGATATCAATGTGATGTTTGCGACAAAGTTAATTTGCTTGTCTCATTCACCAAGTTAAAAGTAAAATATTAACAGCATGAATTAAGAAACTAGTTAAATATTTCTATTCTGAAATATTCAACATTATTTAATATTTATCTACATTCAAAAATGACTATTTTTAGGCACTTTTTCTAAAAAATTTAGTTTGATGTACACAGTAGCTGTAAACCATAATAATCAAAATGAACCAAAATAAAAGCTTAGATCGATCGATCACTCTGTGTGTACTGAATTAATATAAAATATGTATTTGTCAAATGTTTTTATTAAATTGCTGGAATAATATTTTTCAGATGCCGTCGTAATTGTCTATGTAGAACAATGATCAAAGATTAAAGAAATAATAATGTTAATAAAAATATGCCAACACATTTATTAAAAATTGAAAAACCTCTCTCTCTGTGGTGACTCAACAAAAAGTACACATTATCAAGAAAGTTTCAGCAAGGCATGCACTGTTGTGTTCAAGACTGAAACAATGGTTTGGCTTCAGTCACTATGGGAACAAAATCACTGCTGTGTAATTAACGTACTTCACCACGCTAACCTGTACTCACAGACTGAGTACACTGAGAAAAATGAATCTGTGATGAAGTAAATTTAACATATCAATCTGTGAAATCAACAATAAAAATTCAACTTAGTATCTTTACACAAATAGATGTAGTATTGAGGTCAAAAATATTTGTTCAAGATACAAGACACTGTAATATTTTCCAGAAAATAAATTGTTTAAGTGCCAAGAGCCTATCTTTTTAAGTTCATCCACACAACAAAAATAATCTTGTTATCTTTACTGTGTTTCATCTGGCATTTCAAAACACCAAATATTACCCACAAGCCATCAGAGTTCCCAAGCACCAGGGGACCAGCGGTATGATAAAGTACACTGATAAAGATAACCTGCTCTGTCCGCTTAAAAAGAAATTAGGTTAAATTAAGTTCATCTTTAACATTCAGCACATTTCCAGATGTTTCTCCGTTTCTGCTCAAGCAAACCTGAAAAGTTTTGAACATTTGCACAACAGATTTCTGGAATAATAAAAATAAATAAAATATGGAATGATAACACCATGATTTTTTTAATGTACGTATGTTAATAAAAATAATGCTGTTGGTATTTTGTTAACCTACGAACCACAGTTTTTTTTTTTTTTCTTTTACAAGGTTTAGCTTTGCGTAATCTACCTGACAAAATTAAGTTCACTTTATTTGGATTTCATGTTCCACGTAAAGTAATAAGTACTTTAAACAAATAATCTTGCTTGATCAGCATAAAGAAATTATGCAAGTAGTTGCCTTAATTTTTTTTTTAAGTCGATAGAGCAGAATAATTTTTTTTTATCAGTGTAATATTATACAAGTATACAAAAGACATGCAATTCCAGATTTACAAGGATGTTTTGCCCCTGGGCTGCAAACCATTCTGGTGATCTACCCACTAAAGAAAAAAAAATTTGCTGATGCATGTGCAGTTAATTCTATAGACATGTTGAATGTTATTCTTTACATCCGGAAATCTCTTGCATGCCCACAACGAGGGCAAAAAGACGATTCTTTCACATCCAATGTGTTAACTAAATGAAATCTGGAGATGTAGGCATTATTAATTTAGTGCAGTCCGCCTCAGCAAAGGGACAAATAATGTAGAAAACCCATTGAAGAACAACTAAACACTCGTTTTTTTTCTCCCTCTGTGCCAGCTTAGCTACACACAGACTTGCTGCCATGACTTACATTCATGGCATTAAAATGCCATGAATGTATCGGGATTCAAGACCAAAAACATGCAAACATTTCCCACAAAAAAGAACAGAACATGCAGTCCATTACAGTTTTATATTTTCAGGTTTCAATTTTTATTTTGCGATCATTAATGTGACTATTAAATAGTGATCGCTGTTCCAGATCTATCAGAGTTGTTTTTTTGTTGTTGTTTTTTTTAACTGGATCGAAGCACACCGAATGCCACTGCACATCTTAGTGTAACAGTTTTCAAAGTCAAGCTATCATTAATGACCTATGACCTTCTCCCTCGCTAATTTTTTATCTAGTTGTCATAGTGTTGACAATTTGTGGCAAAGCACTGCGTCCCTTTTTCTTTTATTTATCAACCTGAGTGAAGTTAGCCCCCCACCCCACCTTCTTCAAATCAGTCAAAATTGGTTTGTGCTACATTTGTGCAGCAAAAATCTTCATTTGTGCCGCTGTCATTCTTAAGATATTAAAAGAAAAATGTTAGCTAGGGGTCATCAGAGGTCAAACACTCCCCAGGCCCAGCTCACATTTGCAAAAATAAATAAATTTGGTGTTAATCAACTCGACTACAGTTGTAGTGGTTTGTGCAGCAAAAATTTTCATTTGTGCTGCTGTGACTTTGAAGATATCAATGAAAGTTAAACCTTCATTGATATCTTCAAAGTCAAAGCAGCACAAATGAACATTTTTGTTGTACAAAACAAGCACCAACTTAGCCAACCTGAGTTTGTGCAAATAAATAAATAAATTTAAATGTGAGTGGGGGAACGGGAGTGTTTGATCTCTGATGATCCCTAGAAAACATTTTTCTTAATATCTTTAGAATGATGGCAGCACAAGTGAAAATTTTTGCTGCAGAAACGTAACCGAGTAGATCGACACCAATTTTGTTTGATTTTATGAAAGTGGGGGTGGGGGGCTGGTTGACCTTTTGACCTTTAAACTTCCATTAATATCTTCAAAGCAAAAGTGGCACAAAGGTCATTTTTGCTGCACAAACGTTTGACGCCAATTTTGTCTGATTTGAAGAAGGTGGGGGGGGGGGTCAACTTCACTCAGGTGCAGTACCTTGCCCTCTGGTAGGGAGCTGCCTGGGGTGCGGGATCTTGAACCCGTGACGTCACATATTAACATGTCAACACTATGAACTGATCACACAAACCAATAGGTTTAAAAGGTCCGTGGCCAGTAGCTCCATATTATAAATTGCTATAATTTCATGATGTTTTAAGTACAATATCTGCAAAACATGCATTCATCAAAACATATATAAAAAAAGAAAGTGAGGCCTCCCACCGCCCCCCAAAATGGGGCCCTGGGCTACTGCCACAGTAAGTCCAGTTTAAAGTTTGGCCCAGGTGACATGACACTACCTCACATGTTTGGGAATGGAGAGCATTTAATGATATCCCAAACTAAATTAGTTAAGAACAGAAAGGCATCCATTGTTCTGGTTGTGTGCAATTCTTCAGTGTAAAAAAATTGCATTGTTGAATTGCAAATATTCCTTGTATTTTTGTCATCTAGTCCAATAATAAACAACAAACACCAGTCAAGAGCAGAATAAGCTTTTGGACACTGGCAGTTTTTAATGGGTAGACTCGGATGCTTGACCCAAGAATTTGTTTTTCTGATAAATGTGGCACCACTTAAAGGGAAATAAATAAACTCTCCAAAGGTCTATGATTCATTGCCCAGAAGAAATGTTATGACCAATTATCAGTCATCCAAACAACAATGTCTTTTGATTACAAAATGAATGAGGTCAGAGTTTCTGTTCTGAACTCGTTGTTCTTTTGGATCAGGATGAAATTAAGCCTTAAATAAAGTATAAACTGGAAACATTGAAACATACATTTACTTCTTTTCCTGCTTCACATGAAATGTTTTACCCGTCTTGTATCTTTCCCTCATCTTGGGTCTAACATCTGATATTTTCCTTGTCTCTACCCCGTCTCAGCAATGACTCATCAGACTCTTCAGTCTGCGCTGTCCCCCACGGGGCTGTGCACGGACGACTTAAAGTCATGGTATAAAATGTACAGCCTGTACACATTCAGGATGACAACCAGGAAGTTTTTAAAGGCAAAGAAAACAAGCATCTGGTGAAAAGTACCAAAATGTATCATGACAATAAGCCGGACCACCAGGAAGGGGCCGTCGTGGATAAACAGCGTCTCCACGATGCTCCACAGGTCGGTGCTGCGATTGGACCAGAGGGAGTCTCCCTGGACGCTCTCATCGGCTGCCTCGCCGCTCATGGGCCCCACCACTGTTCAAGAAAGAACGCATTAAAAATAATGCATTGTGCTAACCCGGAAATAGCAACCAATTCAACAAACACAAGGGTGCTGTTGGGTACTTGGGCCAACCAGGGAAACCCAAACGGGTGATGAGGTTGAACCAAAGAACCCACTCAAAAGATCTTCAATCCACATCTCTATGGGAGTTTCTCTGATTTAATAGTCTAAGTTCTGACCGTCACATGACCAAATGAAAAATAGGTTCCCTAATACCTGAAATGATATTAAAATCTAAGGAGCTAGATTTTCAATCTAAAGAAACATCTTCAGTTGATGTACTTTTAACATCTGATCGAAACCCTGTTTTTGGGTCAGGGGTTAGAGTTAGGACTAAGGTATGAATTGAGTTTTGGGTAGGGATAGGGTTAGGTATGTGATGGTTAGGGTTAGGAAAAGGGTAAAGGTAAGGTTTAGGCTGCAGAAATGAATGGAAGTCAATGGAAAGTCCCCACAAAGATAGCAACACAAACGTGTGTGTGTGTGTGTTGTTCCCACTTGTTCCTGAGTCTCTGTTTCTGTGAAAGCGAGTGGCTCGTGAACAAGCAGGCGCCCCTTTTCATCCTGTAGGACTCTGAGTAGAAATACTGTATGTTGGTTTATTCACCATCTTCTCAGAAGAGGAGAAGAAGAAAACAACTGAAATGAAAGAACAAAGGGATTTTTTTCCCCACAGGAGTATTAGAGTATTTTTTTATATAATTGTTCCTGTCAGATTATTTATCCTGAGACAGCAACAGAACTTTACTCTAATTTTAAATTACCCTTTAAAATAAGGGTAATTCTTGTTTTTCTAATTCATTTTATCTACTGTTTTTGTTGCTACTTTCTGACTGGTGTATTTCAGGATCTAAAGAACTTTGTTTTTCAGAGAAAATGACACTAATGCATGGTGCATTAGGATGCTCTTAACTTTAGATAGTCAATAGGTTTACAATAGTATCATAATGTAAACTTAACACTCAGAGCACCAGGGTTTTTCTAGAAAAATATTCAGATTTTATGTCATGATTTTAAAGGCTGTACACTGAAGATGGTAAGAAATAAAGGCATACTTTACTTTTTTCTCAGCACCTCTGGTCTCTCCTCAGCTCTCGGCTCCCACACACCGAGCCGTCAGCTACTCACAACATTTAGCTCATCCATCCCATTTCAAACTCTTCTCATTAATGTAAGAGTTAGTTTGAGGGCTAAATATAATAATATGATGTATCTGCTACTTTCAATGAAAAGCTATGAAAGCATTGGAGTCGGTTTTGCTGGGGTTTTTTCACGAGTCATAGTAAAGGATTTCCACCTTTGCTTAGGTCATTTGGAGTCATTTAGTAACATTTTTCCCTGAAACAAAGTAAAAACAAAGCAATCATTTGTGTACAAATTAGCTCACATCCTCTTTCTTTCCTCAGCTCACTTCCAGTGAATTTGAGCTAAAGCCTCTCAATCTTTCCCACATTAAGAAGTTGAAGGTAATTGTGAGGAAACTTTGAGAAGCAGTGTAATACTGGCGTTGAGAGGAAAATATTCCTTTTTCTAAGGTTTTTTTCTTGTAGATTGTACATTGTGATTAAGTAAAAACGATAAATATCTGTTAGCTGTGGCTGTGCGTGGCTCTGAGAGTTTGCGTAGTCTCCCGCACTGAGTCAGGCAGTGCAAATGGAGCGATTGTTTTCGTTGGGAGCAATTTTATTCATTTGAAAAACAAAAGGATAATTCTGGCTTTAAAATTCCTGGGGTTTCTTTGGCAGCAAAAGCCGTAATTGTCAAACGACAACCTACATCGCTGTGGTCAACCTCAGCTTTCAAAAAAAATTTGAAAAATGTGAGGAATAACTGTAATTGTTGAAAGCAAGAAGAAAAGTTTTTGACAGAGTCCTAGGACAAACTGTCTACTGATGATGACTGAACACAAAAACGCTCTGAAGCAGAGATTTTGTGGAGAGTATTTCTGACAACGTCTTCGAGAAATGGGTTTTGTAAGTCAACACTTTTGTGCATTTATAGGGAATTCAAGCCATAAAAAGGCAAACTAAGATAAGCAGACCTAAATACACACATTAGCGGAAGACATCTGTTAAGGTCTGTGTGTTCTTGCTACGAGAGCAAAGCCTCTAATACCTCTAATATTTTAGCATTAAAAGGGTAATGACAACTATTTCCTCACTATAATGTTGTGTAATAGATCAGCTTGACTGTTAATGTGGGTTTCTCCAGAAACAAACTGTTCCTGAATAAACTTGTCCCTGTTTGGATTTCTTTTTTGTTCACTCACATGCCTCTGGCTGTAACAAGCTTGGACAAAAAAAAATGAAACTTGTAGTCGTGCTTTTCTCTACAGCTGCTGCCTTGGCTTATCGGCAAAGTGGAGATCTGAAAAACTCAGACGGTTTCCTGCATCGGATTCCTGCTCAGAAGATAATCGGTGTACACTAAAACGCCTTCAATGCTCTTTTTTTCTGATCTGATCTGTCTGCAGCGGTTCAGGTCTCAACATGTCTGCCTGAAAGAGCCATCGTGGTTACATGAGCTTATAATTTGACAGAGGCAGAGATAAGATCATATCTCCTTCTCTGTTTTGCTCCGAGGCCAAGCTTGGATGTCATGTTTCCTCTAGAAACGTTTGTTTGGAAGTTGATGTAGCCGCTCAATAAGCACGGATGTTAAGATTAAAAAAAGCCAAGCAGACACTGACCACTCAGATGACAGGGGAACTGCAGCATGCTCCAAGTCCAGACACCTAAAATGACGTAAACCAGCTCACGACTGTTCTCTCTGCAAAACACAACGGACATTTAGATCACTTTAAATATAATTTAAACAGGAACCCACACTTTTGCTGTAATATGCATGGATTGAAATGTTTCCTTTTGTTTTTTGTTTTTTTGTTTTTTTTGAAAAAACAACACCCACTTTACATCGCCCAGCGTCTCACTGTTAAACTCGAGAATGTCAGCCGCCGTGCCGACAAAAATGAGCAGAAGCTGAGACAGCTGATCTCTTGTGATCCCGCCTCCTAAAGGAAGAAGCCACTTCCCTATGATGAGAAGGATGAGCAGAATCTGATGAAGCGCAAGAATCCAGCTGTCCTGGCAGAAATTTAACACCACGTCACGAAGTCTCTGGGAACGAGAGGCACATTGAGAAACTCTCTGTGAAGGCTTGATTGCTTCCCAAACAACTCTTGAGACACACATCACATGAGAACAGTTCAAACAAGAGGACCTCCACTGAGCAGTGTGAGCAGTTATCAGAGGATTTGCATTAAAAAAAAAGACAATTTGATTTTAACTATATTTAACTTCTCAAAGCTGAATTTGTTTTCGCATGTCAATGGAAGCTGCCGCCATCTTAGTAGGACTCAGAGTGTTGTGAGCCAAGCTTCCTGTTTACTGTGCTTCTAAGATGAAGAGGTAGATCAATACCTTCTGATTTAAAGATTGTAAAATTATCTTTTAATGTTAACATGGCATTAAAACATGACATGACTCTGGGTTAACTTAGTGATCAGGTTTAGTTGCTTTGTGGTACTAAAACATCATCTCTGTGAAGGTAATATGTCCCTAAAATTGCATTTGTATGAAAAGTTGTGAACTCTGTTGTCCCTTTTCTATGACCTGGTCTACATGTTGTTCTGAGCTTGGTTCAGTTTATTGTCCCTAAACTCCTGTTTTAGCTGTAGTTCTAATGAGTAGTAATTTCTTAATGTTGCATTTCTAGAAAGTCACACTAAAAATGTGACTAAATGTGATTTAGTACTATTTCTGTGATAAAACAATCCACCAAAAATAGCCTTTTTTAACTTAAAGGGTCCACAAGTTTTAGAGTCCTATGATCTCTTTCAAATCTTTGCTTTGTCATGTGGTTATTTTTTTTATGAATTTTTGAATTAAGTGTTTTAATTGTTTCAGTTCGTTGTTCAGCCTTCTCATTGAATTCTTGTTCAGTACATTTTGTTCACACGTTTATCATTTCTGAACTTTGTTGTCAGGACTTGTTCCTACTGATATTTTAGATTTAGGATGTGAAGCAGCAGGAGCTTATTTTACAAATAAGAAAAAAAAAATACCTTTAACGTTATCAGAGTAGTATAAAGTGTTAAAGATTGGAAATCGACACTAGAGGAAAACCCAGTACAATCTCCAGTGTGCATCTTTTTTCTTCTGTCTTCTTGGAAAGTAATTCTGGGTATGGGTGTGATTTTATATATCATTCTGAGGAATTGAAAACTAATCTGCCATAGCATTTTGAACACTTGCCAATTATTGTTCCTCCCTGTTTTACTGCCTGGAAAGTTCTGACACATCACAACATCTGGTATCAAGATGTTAACAATGACTCTGGGTCCTGTAGGTTGTGGGGAAAGAGAAAACTATATTTACTTATTTAAAAGCCAGTATTATAGCCACCTTCAGGATGCGTTGCACTGATCCTACTTGGATTTCTATCCTTGTATCTTCCTCTTCTCGAGGATGTTCCATACCATCCTCTGATTCGCTTTAACCTTGCAGATCTTTCAAATTACAGTGGTCATTTCATAGCCACCTTGGAGATGTCGTATACCAACTATGAGTCATTTTGTAGCCATCTCATATGAGTCTGTGATGCCAGCAAGTGTTGCCTACCAGCAGAAGCTCACTCAGAGTTATTTTATTTTGAACAGTCACATTTGTTTTCTACTGACAATGTCAATTCGTAGCCACCTTGTAGATGTTTTGTAACCAGCTGTAAGCAACTGATAATACAAAGCACTTATCTACCGCCATCTCCTCTATCAAGAACAGTTATAAACTTTAACTTTTTGCTGTGGTATTCACTGATCCAACCTGCCTCTGACTACCAGTGAAAAATGAGTTTGCAAAAAAAAAAAAACTTCCTCACAGACTAGGCATCATGTCAGCTGATCCTTGTGCCCTTCTGGGAAATACATATCTCTATAAAGTTTTACTTCCTGAAAACGTTCTTCTGTCCACCTCAGCACTAACGATTCTGGAACGAAGTTCGTCCTTTTCCCATCATGTTAGTTTGGGTATAAAAACAGATCTTTACCGGGTTTTTGAGAAAACAAAACTTTAAAAAAATTCTGACCTCACTCCTGAAGAAAATCTGTTATTAATGCAGAATATTTTTGAACAGTAATAAATTGTGCATTTCGTAATTGTTTATATATAAGGTGGTTGCACAAAAACCCCCCAGTAAATATGCTACTATTTTATTTTTATTGTTATTTTCTTGCATATAATTACATGCACCCCACACAGGCGGACAGTTTTTTATGATTCATATTTTTCACTTATTAAAAATCTAAATGAGCAATAAAAACTTAGTTCCAAGAGTCATATTATCCATCTTAAAAAACACACTTCATTGATGACTTTTTAACATTTATTTAGGGAATCTAGTACCTCAGAAAAAAATGTATGAACTATTAGTTAGCTTACCTTCAAGCTATTGCCTATTGTGCCGTTTTCTGATGATTCATTCTTTGGTAGCCAAACTTGTTCCAAAGACTCATAATTGCACTGCAAAAGAGGAAAGAGGAATCAGACATTGTCAGAAGGGAAAGATGTCTTGCAGCCATCTCCTCCACATCTGCCTAGATTTGTGTTTTGGAAAGGGATAATGTGTTTTTGTTTTTGTTTTGTTTTTTTGGACAGCTGTGCAGAAACATTGTGATTTCTGGCTTTAGCTACCTTGCCGTCCTGCTCTCTGTTCTGCTGGTGGTGGAGCTCCAGGATCCAGATGGAGGGAATGATACTGATGAGAAACAGAAAAATTGTGGGAGAAAACCTGCAAGAAAGGGGAAATCAGTTTATCGGTACTACTCCAAACTACTGAAGAGTTTCAATATGAATGCAAATGAAGTGTGTGTGTATTTTATTAGAGATAAATGTAGATCCAAGATGAGCTGACTGGGAAGCAGCACATCAAGAGGACAATGAAGAACATTTCCAAAAACTTGCTGTTTATAGTTCTGTTTTCTTCCTCATTTTTATAAGAAACACTCGCAAAAACTATTACCTCTTTTATTACTCACTCAAAATAACCAGCATCAGCAACAGTTTCTTTTATGACTTGCTCAATAATTTAAGAAAGACAATAAAATGATTTTTTACTCATTTCCGACCACTTAAACTGACAGGAAATGAGGGTATTTATGATCAGATAGTGCCTTCTAAAGAACTATCATGCACTCAGTCTTCTGGAAACGTAATAGCCAAGTTGGAGAGTAATGAGATATGTTTACTCAAGTTACACTTACTTGAGTAACTTCTTGAGAGAAATAATTAATTTTAGAAGTATTTTTACCATGCAATACTTTCTAACTTTCATTTGAGTAATTTTATTATGAGCTACTCTTACTTGAGTAAAATTTCAGGACTGTGAATAACTTCACTGAATGAAGAACGAGTCTAGTTTTAACCAAAAATTCACCAGGCACAGGCCTGATGTTATTGTTAAAGTTTTCTAGTGAAACACATTGTTTTAGATCAAATATTTATTTTTGACTCATTTTGAAATTGTTATTTTTATGAATCACTTTCATTTTGGTTCGTAAAATACCCACATTTTTACATAGTTTTATGCTTTACTCGGTCTGATGTAATTTTTAAATATTAAATGACGTCAGTGCTTCAACCTTTTTACCAAATACTTAACTCTTATTTGATAAATTTCTTGGACAGCTACTTTTTACTTTTACTTGAGTAACAGAATATGTTGAAGTATTGCTACTCATACTTGAGCACTATTTTTTGGTTACTCTACACATCTCAGTATTACAGGAAATTAAATCAGATAACAAATACGTCTCCATGATTGCTGGTTTCAGGAGTCTGATTTCCTGTCCCACCCGGACCCTACCGTCCCAGGACAATTACAGCAGTGGGACAAGCAGGATGCAAGGGGGTGGAGGACTGCGCATTATTATTATTAGACCGCATAGTACATTACAATACTATTAATGTGCAATATGATCAGTTCTGCATGCATTTAAATAGCTCAGAGTGTTGAACTTTACATCATAAATTTATGAAGAAACATGCACAAAAAAAGAAGAAGAAATTACCATTTGTAATCGAGTCCTTTTCGCTTCCTCAGTGTTATTATCATTTCAACAACAAGTGGCAGAAAGAGCAAAGTCAGCAGCCAGTAGTATGGATGTTTTTTGACCCATATCACCCTCCAGACGGCGACCAGTGAAAGCAGGATGAACAAAGCTCTGGTGATGATGGCACTCAGAAAGCTGAACGGACTCATGGCGCTGTCGCTGCTCCTGGAAAGTGCAGATCTCAGCCCGCTGCTGGCAGCTGTGCCCCACACCGAGAGAAGTAAAAGAAAAAAAGAGCGGAGGCTTGTTCAAACAAAGTTCCCAAACTTGTTGCTCCGCCTGCCTTCGCCCCCTTGCACCCTCCTCCTGCTCCCTACCCGGCCCCCTCGCCTCGCTCTGGGAAGCGTTCGGCGCAGCTAGATGGTGAGTAATGACGCTACATGCCTCAAAAAGCCCATTCACAACATTTCTCACTGTGACTTACGGGTCACATTGTGACTCCGCTGCAAACTCTTTGTGCAGAGAGCATCACATCCTCCGTCTCTTTTAACAGGAAAACATGTCAGAAAAAAAAAGCTGACTGAAAACTGTTTTTTGTTTTGTTTTGTTTTGT
>NW_006799979.1:2982404-2985545 GCF_000485575.1 Poecilia formosa | reverse complement strand
TCATCATAACCCATCTCAGGTGTTCCATCTGGCAGGACAAGTTGGATTTTGAAGTCTCTATCTAGAAGTCCATCATCACAGAAGTGTGCTATGAAGGGAGAACATTTTTCATTGTCGTTAGAAGAATATTAGTCTCCCAGGATGGAAGCAGAGTTTGACATAATCCTGTTTCCCCTGAAATCAACAACCACCTCCTTTATTTTGTTCACATTCAAGAACAAATGGTTGTGTCATGTGTCACGATTGTTCCCACACTTCGACACAAAGCAGACCACCACATTTCTGGATTCTTGATACAACCGACCACTGCAGAGTCATCTGAGTGTTTCTGTAGATGACAGAAGTCAGATTTGTGTTGGAAGTCTGACGTATACAAAGCGGAAAAGAAATGATGCGAGTGCGGTCCCCTGAGGTGCTCCTGTGCTGCTGACCAGCTGATTGGACACACAGTCCTTCGGTCTCACAAACTGTGCTCTGTTTGTTAGGTAGTCATGTTGAGGCCTCCGTCTGTGTCTTCTGGAGTTTCTGACAAAGCAGAATTGTGTTAAATGCACTGAAGGAATCAAAGAACATGATCCTCACAGTGCTACCTGCTTTGTCCAGATGTGTTTGTTGCAGCAGGGGTATAATTGGCGTCTTCACCTCCAGTTCCAGTAATTTTTTGCTTCATCAGAATTTTTCCAGAAAAGGCGGGCGGTGGACGAAAGAGTCCCAGCTCGTTGTAGAAACTGAAGTGAGCCACAGTGAACCAGGAACCAGAGCTGGTTGCTCCCTACACTGCATTTCATTCGCCTAAAGTCGGAACTTGTGTCTGAGAACGACACCAAGCTGAACTCATGTCATAAACTCAAAAAATGTTTAGTATTTTGCTAATCGCATGCTAACCGCAATTAGCAATGCAAGCTAGCAGCAACATATTTCTCAGAGTTTTGTTTTTTCAAATACTGTAACAACTTGTATGGAGGACCAAAACCGACATAATAAAAATAAAAGAATAAATATATAAATAAAATAATAAATGTATAAATAAAAGAATAAATATATATTTTGATAAGAAATAAAAGCACTAATATATTTTTGGAGGACCAAAACTGACATAAGAAATAAAATAATAAATATGTAAATAAAGAAATAAATTAAAGCATAAATATATATTTTGATAAGAAATGAAAGCATAAATATATATTTAGTTTTTCCTTTTCCTTACACGAGTTTCCGTCAAGTAATGTATATATTTTCTTTTTCATTTCCCCTAAAAATGCGCTTTGTCAAGGAAAATAGATATTTTGCTTTGTCTTTTTTTGCTTCTCCCTTTTCTGCTTGCTGTATTTCCGCTCGCTGTATTTTTGTTTGGTCTTTTTCGTTTGCTGTATTTCTGCTGCATCAATATGTTAATGAGGAGAGCTGTCCAGCTCCTCTACGATAATTTCAGCCAGCCGTTCTCCAGCTCCCTCCTCAGCGCTCGGAGGTTCACTTAGGGCTGTCAACAAATTTCCGAACTGAACTCCTCTGTCAAACAAATATTAATAAATGCCTTGCCTTATGACCAACTGATCCAAAAAAGTGGTAATTCATGGTTTTACATGAAACAGACTACCCTCTTTTAAAATGTCAAGTCACTTAGGATCAAGGATGAAATTAGTTTTACATTCTTGGGGGTACTACGACAAAAGTATATGTATGTATATATGTATAAATATTTTTGATAAGAAGAGGACGCGCTGGTTTTGGCCTCTGGGCGGCGTTCAGTTTGTCACTTTTGAGTCTATCTCGAGATCGACTCAAAACCTTCTATGATCCACCGGTCGATCGCGATTGGGTTACACACTGATTTCTAGTCAATGTGGCACACAATATAGAAGCTATTGACGAAAACATTAGATTATTTAACATTAAAATTATTTAAAATATTGAATATGACTTGACATTAGACAGCCCTAAGTGAACCTCTGAGCTAGGAGGGAGCTAGAGAACGGCTGGCCGAAATTAGCGTTCATAAATCGGATCAACCTAGAGCTAAACGCTGCTTTCTTGGCAGACATTAGAATATCCAACTCACAAAAGGGAGAAGCAAAAAAAGACAAAGCAAGATATCTATTTTTCTTGACAAAATGCATGTTTAGGGGAAATGAAAAAGAAAATATATACATTACTTTACTGAAACTCATGTAAAGAAAAGGAAAAATTAAATATATATTTATGCTTTTATTTATTCTTTATTTATATATTTATTATTTTATTTCTTATTTTGTCAGCAGGCACATGCAAGGGGGTTGTGGGGACTGGGGGTGCCCCTACTCCCCACTTTTGCTCCTTGACCCCATAGACATCATGCTTGACCCCAGGTAGCCTTTTGGTAAAATATTTTTTATTTATTTTTTTGTATTATTATTTTCTAAGCCCTCTTCTGACACATAATAACATGTACTAACGTTATTTGTTTTTTGTTGGGTTTTTTTTTGTTTTTTTGTACAACATAATAAGCCCTCCGGTCACCTTGTTACCTTTGACCTTTTGCCCGTGACGCATGACGCAATTGCCTCTCGCGCAGTGAGATAAGGCGGCTAACTGGAGCTCAATGTAGCAGATAACTGAACAGTTTTTGGTGAATTAAATAAAAAAACGTTTTTGGTGAATAAAGTGGAGTAGACTTGCTACTTGTCAGGTGACCGAAAACGTTGAAGTATCGTTTCTGCTTCAGCACGGAGTAGCGACAGAGAGGTAATGAAATACAACAGACACTGACAGGCCTCTGTCTGCCTTTCTCTGAAGAACTACTGAGCGGGAGGAGACAGGTGAGGAAAAACTGTTCTTATCTGTCGATTCAGTACTTTTTTCATACAGACATTAGGCTGCTGTTGTTGTGCTATTAGCTAGCTGCTAGCTAACGACTTTGCTAGCAAAGCAAGATAACAAAAAAGCTTCTTCCCTGTATCGTTAATGATATCAGTCATTCTTCAGTATCGCTTATGCAATAGGGGCACATCGCCCGTACAAAACCTATAATCTCCATAATTGATATATGTCTTCTAATTTCCTTTGCTGTACATTTTATTTACTCTGGCGTTAGGTAAATGTGTCTTGAAGGAGAATAGCACTTAAATAAAAGTCCAACAAGGATATTCATTTAGAATTAAAAAT
>NW_006799979.1:2849321-2982099 GCF_000485575.1 Poecilia formosa | reverse complement strand
AATTTTTGTCTCGTGAACTTAAAAAGTTATTTGCCAAACAAACTTTTATTTGCACACATCAGAAATCTGTTGTTGCGATTTTAGGCCCTGCCCACGACGTCATGTGAGAATCATAAAGCAAAACTTTGAGTCACAAACAAAAACTTGGAATAGCAAGAAAAGATTTCTGACATGCGCAAATAAGTTTGTTTTGCAAATAATTTTTTCACTTCATGAGACAAAATGTGTGATTTTAATTTTCAAAAAAGTTTTTTTAAGCAAAACTCAGTAGGCTTTTCTCATGGTGACATGCATTAAAAATTACATTTTTGCTTTAGTTTTTTTCTTTTTTCTGCAGTTCCACATTAAAGTTTGATGCAGCTTTTCTTTCCTGAATGGACCATCTTCTTCTCCACTGCAAGTGTAGCAAACAGGCAGCTCTTTTTTATAGATTACAGTCCACTAAAAGGTTGCATTGTGCCCTTGTTTATATTTTTAATAGTGTAATTCTGTAAAGACAAAATATGTCTGGTGGTCTAGCTCTGATTTACATATCTTGCTAAATTGCGGGTTTGAATATTGCAATACTTTCCAAAATAGACCTGCAGAAAGAAATTACTAATAAAATATCTTACATATGCATAGTTGCTCTATATAGAGATTTTCCTTAGCTTTGATTGTATATCTCACTATTTTGTAATTAATCATTGTTTATTAAACACGGAAAGCTGTGTGGCTTTGTTAATATTCTGTCCTAGTAGGCGGTTAGATTTCCCCCCCCATTTTTTTTTTTTTTGAGGACCTGCCCCTTTAGTGGTCTCTGCAAGGCCCTGTATGTCAGTTTTGGTCCTCCAAAAATATATTTATGCTTTTATTTATTATCAAAATATATATTTATTCTTTTATTTATACATTTATTCTTTTATTTATATATTTATTTTTTTCTTTTTTATTATGTCGGTTTTGGTCCACAATAACTTGTTCACTTTGCATAGCAAAGTGTTGGTGTCTTATTACTGGAGATACACAATGTTAAATAACAGTTTTATTTTATTTTTTTTTACCTCATTAATCTCAAAATTTTATATGAGAAGAAACCAAATGAGGTCAAGATTTGTGACAAGCCCCAATTTTCCCTCTTCTAAATACAACTTTAGGAGCTTTCAACAAAAAGTCAAACTTCCTGCTCTACTGCTGTTTCCAATGTCTCCCAGTTTTCTTGAAAACATGATGTTGACGTAGGTGAGGAGTTTATGTAAAAATGTTGAGAACGCATGTAGTGATTTGTTACAGGCAGTTAACGGAGCCTCCAGCAGTAACGTTTGGCAGTATTACTACCAGACTGATAGAGTTTGAGAGCGATTGCATCGTTGGGTTGTGAGGCCAAACGATCTCAGGTTGCCCTGATGTTGGAACCGTAGGGTGTGTGAGGGTGTGTGAGGGCTCCCACATAATGTGATTATGTGTCATATTAGTCTCTCGTGCTAAACTAGCACCAGGTTTCATGAATACCTTTCTGCTGAAGCCTCATTAACGGCTGCAAATGCAGTCAGCCTCTGAGGGATCATCTGGGTCTCAGTGTTTTACTGTTCCAGCTGTGCCAGCGCCTTAAACAGAAAGATTTACTTACTATTGGACTACATCTGAACCAAAAGTCATTCCTTCTCTTCTCTATGAGCTTGAAGCTAAATCTTTGTTTGTCAGCAACTTTAGGTCAGTTAATCTCTATCTCGTGTACTTCAGATTCCTGTGATACATTGCATTTTTATGTTCAGAACAAAAACAAAAGTCGGGCCATACTCCTGCAGCCTTGGAGCCGATCTCAGTTGACTTTGGCTGCGAACCAACACGCACTTTGACTCGTTGATGGACTTTCGTTGGACAAACGCAATATGGAAAACAACCGGTCAGTCAAAGTCACTTCCATGCTTGTTCTAAGCCAAGCAAGGAAGTCTGAATATCTGATGAGAGTACAGAAACAAAGACTGACTGTAGACAAATTATGTGTTGTTTTTATTTGGAAAAGGAGGGAAAGGTACAGGCAAAATGACCTCCACATGCCTCTCTGTTTATGTCACTGAGGCAAGCAGTAATTTTATCTGAAGGTTTGAGATTCAATTTCAACAATAAAGATAACTCTGACCCTAACGATAACCTCTGAATACTTTCTGAAGCCACTTTGGGGTCAATTTTTCTTTTTGGTATTTTAACTATAAAATCAGGCAAAATAATTGCATTGTTTCGCATGACTGCAGCCTAAACTGAATGATGCTGACTTTATCTTTAAGTTCTGGGTTTTTTTTGTTTGTTTTTTGCTGTGTCAGCTTTTTCTGTCTCCCTCCAGAATGAGTTCATGTTTAGATCAGAGTTTGTGCTTCCTCTGCAGTTCAGGAAGGTTTGTTTCAACTCCAGTTGTAGGTTTTTGCAGGATGTCGGTAAGGAATAAGAATGAGGCAAATAAATGAAATAAAGCAAAGGACGTTATTTAGTGCGTTGCACATGAAATCAATTCAAATCCTGATTTTAACAAAATTTTGAATATTTTCTTATTTCTCACATTGGTGTTTGACAAGATAGAGTGATACAGTCTTTGCAAAAGTATTCATACCTGCAATTTTTTTTTTTACGACTCATGCTAACTAACTCAACAAACTTTAATGTGTTTCACTTGGATTTTATTTTATAGAAACAAATTAAACATAGGGAGAGAAGCTCGGTCTCCCATATGGACTCAGAGTAGCTGCTCCTTCACATCGAGAGGATCCACTTCAGTACCCCTCCCTGGTGAGGAGTACTGGGCCCGTCCCACCAGGAGGAGGTCCAGAGGAAGACCCAGGACACGCTGGAGGTACGATGTCTCTCGGTTGGCCTGGGAACGCCTTGCGGGGCTTGATATGCACATCACACTTCAATTTTCTTTATTTGTTGGGAGCTATTTACAATTATCTTTTTGTTTTACAATGTACATGTGTAAGAAAACAAAATCCCAAGAAACTACATAATTTTTTTTGTAATCTGAGGGGAAAAAAAGTCCATCTTTACTGATATGAAATGCACCACATAGCCTGATAAGCATATTTTTATTTATTCATGCAGAAGGCAGCAAGACAAGCTTGACTGGGCTTCTAAAATTAAAACACACACACCCCTCCACTTTCGCAAAAACACAAAACACACACACCTATCACTTTGCTCTAGTTGGCCGCATACTGATTTTTTTTTTTGTCTTCTGGAAATCAATCTGGCCATCCAGCGCGGCGGAGAGAAAAAAAACAGCAGGAAAACGCCTGACCTTGGAAAGGAGACAGATTTTTTCCTGTCTTTGTTCCAAACTGCTTGTCGTCACACTGCAGCCTGCATTGCATAGACGTGAACCCGAAGAGAGCATTTCAGATGGAAGAAGACTTTAGGAGAGAAAAAAATACTGCCTGCCTAACAGTCTTTTGCAAGAAACTACAACTTCCTGGAAACCAAAAAAAAAAAAATGCTACGACTATTAAAAAAAAAAAAGGGGGGGGGGGGGGGGGACATCAAACAAATTTTACTGAAGAGAGTTCCCTGTTGAGCTCAGCAGCTCATTCTGTCACAGACTGAGGAGCGCCTGTGAACAGAGACAAACTCTCCTCTGTTTGGTTGAGGCAGAAAAGATTGTCCTGCGTCACACCCCGGGCCTGAGCGAGGTTGCTGTTCAACATTCAGCTCTTGGCTGCGAGGAGGAGAAAATAACAGAAATGGCCAAAGGGCTTTTAGCCCCGATCACACAGCAGAGGTTCCCTCCATGTGGTTCTCTCACTCAGCAAGGCTTCTGCTTAACGACCTTTGTCTCAGATGGAAATTACAAGGATGGCATCGCCGATAACGAGGCAAGAAATCAAATGCTAAGAGCTTGTTCTGTGGTGTATTAATGATATTAATTCATTGTCCAAGTGCAATAAAATTGAAAATAGACGCAGGAGTAATAAAATGCTTTCCATTTTATTACTTTCATCCACCAACAAAAACATCTGCAGAGCAGTCTTTTCACACTGCACAAGTTTGAAGAAGTTAAAATCAAAACATGGAATATATTTTGTGCCTGTGAAGACACAGTGAGATCATAGCAACACTATATTTTCAATTAAAAGTTTGTATTTTCATTAAGATGTCAAAACATACAAGTAGCTAATTTTTTTTTCTTTTTTTTTTTGTTGCAATGGCACTGTTTTGTCTTTCCCACTTTAGGCCAGCAGGTGGTGCTCCACACCACGTCTAGCAGGTTGTGAATGTTGGGCACATGCAAAACTAATCTCTTAGAAACAGTCTACTTAACGACACCAGCCACTTTGCTTGTTTTATGCATCATTTCCCCCCCCCTTCGCATTTATGCTGTACATTTTATCACAATTTAAATGGGAGCTCCTAATGGGGCCATAACGAATGAAATAGTTTATCAGCTTACTTAGATTGCAGCTGAACAAGAAACACAAGTAAATTGTTTCCTTGAAGTCAGCTTTCTTCACATGTGTCCTAGACAGGTGGCTAAATAGCTGAACGGATCCGGTCTCGGTTCTGTCTCAATGGCTAAAAAAGAAAAATCCTGTTTGAACCAAGAATCCTGGAAAGTCACACATGTCAGGCATTCTGCATGGGAGAAATTGGACTTAAATGGGTAACACATGACTCCCTCTGTCTCGGCCCTGACAGCTGCAACAGTCCAGGCCGTTATTGGACAAATATGACTCGCCTCTGAAAACAGAGCAGCTCTTCAAAAAGCTTTCCCAGCGTGGAATCTCTGACGTAAGCCGAAAAATAAAGAGATATTGAGGGGGATTTAGAGCGAAACATATTGAGTTACTCTTAAACCAGATTCATTCTCCTCTCTCTCTTTCTGGGCCTTTTATTTTTCTTTTTTTTTTTTTTTTTAAACTTTAACCTGACAACTGTTATAAATTCTGCATTAGCAATCAAAACAAAAGGCTATTATAGAGCAGAGCGCTGGCCCCTGGCTGTTGCTTGGCTCATATTCCCTGTACAGTAAACAGCCCACAGATGTTTTACATTGATATTAACAACTTTAATTTGTCCTGAGCAGAATAAAAACAGCAGAGCGCAGAGTGGGGATTAAGTTCTCAGCCATGTATCACACACACATGCACACGCGCACGCACACACACACACACACACACACACCACAGAGAGCAATCTCATTTAACCTGAGTGGAGTTTACAGTGAGTGGGTTTTGCATTGGTCATTAGTTGTCTCAAAATACCACTCTGTCACCATAGCGACATCAAGTAACTGCTAAATGGGCTCATAACATAAGATGCATTTTTAATGTTAAGTGGGTCTTTTTTTTTTTTAAATTTGTGTACTCGGCGCTCTGTGCAAGCCTGCCTCGAAAATAATCAGCAGTCGTTGTGAAACATATTTCTAAATCTTAGCTTAAAGTTTTAAAGGTCCCCTAATTTATGTCTTTGTTCTGAAGTGGCAGGCAGCTTAAAAATGCACTTGATCAGTACAATGAACTGCTAAAACTGGACCTTTAATTTGGGATAATGATGTGATTTTAACCCTTTCATACATAGCAGTCACTGCAGCGGACAGCTACCTAGAAGCTGTTTCTCGTGGATTTTTTTTTGTTATAAATACACACAGACCACTGAAGTGGACACCAGTGCATCATACAATCAACTACTGGCCATCCACTGGAAGTGCAAGAAAATTTTTGTTAAATCCAATATGGCCGACAGACATGGAGCATGTCGATCAACTCAGGAATATCCATTCCCTCCTTCTACTCTACAAAAAACATCAACAAAAAAAATCACGTAACCTAAGTATTAACTAGTACTACTGGTGTATTTTCCAAAAAACAACTTTGTATTTGGAGAAAATTACAACTGACTTAGGAAAAAATCCTAGAATTTCCTCACCATTTTATGCATTAAGAAAATCACTTTGGAAAAAATCTTGACATATAGGGCCATAATTGATGCATGAAAGTGTTAACCAAACTGTGGGCCATAAACAAAGGTGAGCAGAGTACCCAAAAATTGACTCAAGTACATATTTTCACAAAAGTATAAGTAAAAAGTAACTTGCACAAGTAAGTGTAAAAAAGTATTTTTGTAAAAATGCTAATCAAGTAACTGATCAAAACATCAATCCTTTAATATTTAAAAATAAAAAAATTGAATCACCACTTGGACCAAAATATACAGTTATGTGGAATTGTTGGTATTTTAAAAATCAAAGGGAAAATAATTTGTACAAAATACCAGAATTAGAAAATGACAAAATCAGGTAAATTAAATACTTGTCCACATCAATTTCTTTCCTTATAAATCTTAGTCGGCTTTAACAAAAACTGCATGTGTGTGAAGTTTAGGTGAGGTATCCAGAAATTTGACTCAAGTAAGAGTAGCAATACATCATGATAAAGTTATTCAAGTATAAAGTGCAATGTAGTAAAAAAGTACATTTTCCCAAAAAGTTACCCAACTAAATGTAACTGAGTAAATGTTACTGGGTTGATAAAGCAGACCCAGTGTGAGTCTTGTTCCAGTCTCTTTTCCAACCCAACAAGCATCTGACCCAGAGTTTGCATAAAACTGCTCAACTTCCATCCCAGCACCCTAAACTTAGCGTTTCGCTTCAACGAATTACCCAGCAGGGTTTTACGTGTAGGGAGGCCGACCCTTTGACGTCTTTGCTTACAAAAACAAAACAAAACAAAACAAAAAAATAAAACAGGACTTGGTTTTTGTTTTTATTTTCAGCCTTAGTGCTGTTCAACTCACTCCTTGATCCGAATAGATCCATAAGTCACAGGCAGCCGTAACTCAATCTAACAAAATGCCTTTTCAATCACTCTCATTCTTTATAGTTATGCCCAACAGGCATTTACATAAATACATTATTCATGGCGCTAATCCCGGCCTCAGATGGGGATATATAAAAATGAGTCTGCGTGTCCTGATGTGTGTGCAGCTGGCAGGGGGGAACTGGAGCCGCCTATTTTGTTTGTATTTTGCACATTTGTGATTCAGCGGAGCGCTCGCTTCAGTCAATGAAGTGAATTTACATTTGCCGAGGCAGTAATGACATAAAACCCATACTAATGTTAACATGCGCATGCACTCAGATTCACGTCGTCCTGCCGCATGATTACATTTATGCGCCTCTTAATAAAACGACTCACTTGACATTATCAGACAATTCAGCCGTAACGGTTGCCGGTGAATGTGAAATTGTGTTTTTCAGGCAATTAGTTCATTGTCATGGTAGTCGTACAGACTGAGCCAACCAAAGTTTGCCTTGTGAATCACAATTACCCGTGTAAGCGTGTAAATATATGGCGTTAGGTGTGATCAGCGGAGCAGTAATGAGGCGATGCACTAACTGGTTGGCTGGGAACAATAGGAGAGGAAAAGAGACTGAGGAGAATACGTGAACCGTGCGTGAATCATATCAGCTATGTTGCTTTAAATAAACAAATGATCATAGATGAGAGAAATGAGAGCCTGAGAGCCAGGGTATCTTATCTTCAAGAGCTTATTTATTCAGTTGTGAATATAAATATCAGTTTTCTGCTGGCAAATTCTCCTTTGATAGTTTGGATGTTTGTCAGCATCATAGATATAGTCAAATTTACACAGAATAGGGAAATGTATAGTTTTACTTTGATACTGTTTGACTTTAAATCCAACAATTTTTTTCCTTAGAGATTTTCTTTAAGGTTATTCAATTTAGTTTTCATGCGTTTTTGTATACATTTTAAACTGCATGGCCTGAAACAAACATACCAGGTTTTATTCCACAGGCTTCTGTCTGTAGTTTGCTGTAGTTTTGGCTTTTCTGACAGAACTGGTGTAATTTGGTCAGGTTAGACCGTCTCCTCCGACGCATCTTTTCAACTCTTCCTGCAAATTTTCTTTAAGACAAAAATCAAGGCTGATGGACCCCATTGTAAAGCTGTTTTGTACATATCTTGGTGGTGTGCTTAGGCTCACTGCACATTTGGACGACCCATATGTGTCCAAACTTTAGGTTCTGGAAGCTGTCTGAAGTTCAGTCTTCATGTACTCTGTGAAGTGCATCAGTCCCTCTTGTAGCAAAAACACTAACACAACATGATGCTGCCTCCCCCGTGCCTCATAGTTGGTCCGGTGTTCTCCTACTTTCCCTCAAACGTATTACTGTTTATTATGGCCAAGCGCTTGGATATTAGAATATGCTTCCAAAAGTGTACAGTTTCTTACTTGTAAATCCAGTTTTCTATGTTGCACTTGATGGCCTCTTCCTCTCTGCACGGCCTTTCAGCTCGTGCCAGATAAAGTTTTTGTTTCACTGCGCTTAAAATGACACTGTCTTACCAACTTCAGCCAGAGTTTTCACATTTTTACTCGTTTTGCTTTTATCCTGTGGTTGATTTGCACACTTCGTAAATCAACAAAACACATTCATCTGTGGGACGCCGGGCCCGCCTCCTTCCTGAGCGCAGTGATGATTCCGCATTCCCATCATGTCCATACTTGCATATAATTGTGTGAACAGATTAACCCGCTCCTGGAAATCGTTCCCATGGATGAAGCAGAGTCTGTCGAGGTGCACAGTTCCTTATATTTTGTTTGATTTGATTGATTGTTCAGGGCGTCAGAACGTGGAAACGGGGTAAAGTGTACAGCCCTCGACATGGCCGTCACGTGTTTCAGTCCTGTTGACTGTTGCCACATGTCTTCCCTTCTCACAACCCGCTTTCCCGTCAATCTACTGTGAAACAAAGACCACTGGAGCCAACAGTGGGAAGAAGGGAAACAACAGGTTTTTTAGGTGCTGCCTTAAAATGTATTCAGACATGTCTTTTCATTTAATTCAGATGTGGTTAAGTAACCTGTCAGGGTTGATGGTGTATTGACACCATCATCTGGAATTGTCCAAATTGTGTTAAAGGCATATAATCAAATGTAATTTAAAAGAATTTCTGAATTATTATTATTAAACTAAACTCACAAGCCGGTTAATTGTCAAGCAACAGCCTTATTATTCCTGTTAATTCACACTTGCATCATGTCAAACAGCTGATGTGGATGAGCCAATTGAAATATGCCCCAGATTAAAAACGATCCAGGCAATGAACTAATTGAGCTCCTCGAATGTGTTCTTGGCTTGTGTCAGAGTGGAGAGAAATGTAACACCGTGTCATAATGAGTCTGTGAGGATAAAATTAACTCTGCGACATCTCTCAGATCTCCTGTTACCTTTCCCAAAGTCATGCCGCAGACGTGGGGGACCCATTGTTGTGTGATTACAGCGGCACAAAGACACAAGTTTAAAGTTACTATTGACATGTGCTGCCTTGGACAAATTTACCTGATGGGTTTTTAATGTCCCAGGGCTTTCCACTGCAGATAGACGCACATCCTCTGGGTAATGCAATTGTGCATGTGGAGTAAGTCGGAGATAGGCTGAACTGGCCTAATTTCTGAGAAGCTTTCTTGTTTTAGTCATCTGTAGATTTTCATAATCCCCCTGGCAGCGCAATTAGAAACGAGAGTCCTAATATCACGCTGAGAGGCTTTACTTTTGGAAACGGGATGTTTGTCCATGCGGATATAAAGTAAAAAGCACACCCATGCATCTCGCTGAATAACTCTGGCTGGCTTTCAGGAAGCCTCCTACACTTTGTTAAATGACTAATTTGCTGAAAGAAACAGTGTAGGTGTGTATTTTACTCTCTATTTATCCGCCATACTTTTATAGAGCAGATATCGTCTGTGTTATCTTGTTGTGAAGCACAAGGCCACACAGAAATCACAGCAAACACTGAAAAATCGCAACATGTAGGACATGTATTAAATGAAATACAAAAAATACTATTAATACAGTAATAAAGACATTGTGTATTTTTTGTTTTACAGCCTTTGTTAACAAAAAAAACAACATTTATTTGCCATAAAAATATTACATTTAGATCCCTTAAAAAAAACAAAAAAAACATTAAAGTTTGGTGTAAATGTTGTTTGGTCTTTAGTACAAATTAATTTGTGATTCAAACTAAAGACAATCAAATTTCCCCTTAAAGTGTCTCTCACCATATGAATTGCAAAAGTATTATTTTTATTACACAATAGAACAAAACTAAACTAAACTAAGTCACTAGAAAAAGAAAACTAAACTGATTAATACTCGCATGCAGTTCCAGCATTTGCCTATTTTCTTTTCTTCATACAATATATTACAAATTAAGAACAGAGCAGGTTTAAATCTGCTTTATTCTCCATCTGATGCCTGTAATAATCAGCATTTTCAGAAAGATTTGATCAGTGGCACCGTAAAACTTTCCTTGTAAAGTTTTGCTCAGTTCCTGTATGATTTAGTCATCATGTGGAGACAATACGCTGATGACCTCACTGAATATTGTGAAACTGCAGAGAGAGAAAAAATGAACTTTTCACCGCGGTACACACGTTTGTGTAACTTTTATTCACTCCCCTAATGTTGCAATAACTTTACATACTTGCAAACTTCTACAAGTCTCCTCTCCGTTTTAATTTAGTGTTTTATCAGCTGAAGCAATTCAAAGTCTTGGGGGAATTTTGCTGCCATATGGTTCCAAGATGATTTTTCCGTCCAGTCCAATCTGCTGAATCTGGCAAAGTGTTTTCATAACGCAGCGTGACACTAAGTAATGTTTTTGCGGGGATATTTCCAAGACATTTGAGCAATGATTATGAAGCCACAGTGTGTATACAGGGTGTGAATGTCGCAATACTCATGCCACAGACTGTTTGACATGTCCCAAAACAAATCCATGTTTAACTGAAGATATGTATGCCGCAGTCTAGGAAGCACTATTTACTCAAAGTTGCATATTTTGACATGTTACGAGGAAGATATTCAAACATGTCACCAAAGAGCGTATAGCGGAAAAGACAACTTTTTTTTTTTTTTTTTCAAATTCACAATATGAGGAACTCAAAGCAAGCTGTTGCAGCTTTCGTAACCAAAATGGGCTCTTTCAGTGTTTTACTCTTATATGCATTATTCAGTATGGAATCACTCTCCACTTCCACATGGTGCTGTTACAAGAGGATCTTATGCATTTTACTTGTGAACAGGTCACCATTTACAGATAAAAAAAATCCTAATTTGCATAAAAACAGTGATCGCGTTAGTCAGATATACTTAGAGGAATAAAAATTAGCCGCTGGATTTAGAGGCCCTAAATACTAAACGTTGTAATTGTAAATGTGAAATGGTTGCGTTATTATTAAAACAATCACGATACCGTTGTTTCCAAATCATTTAAACCTAACACTATTTTCAGTGGCACACTGTGTCCACATGTGGTTCAAGTGTTATGACTCAGGTGGTTAAAAGTGCAACAGCGGCTCTCCGTTTCCCATCTGTGGCTCCTTGCTGGAGCTGCTGCACCAGGCTGGATGTTTAGCAGCTGTGTGCCAAGAGACGGTTTGCTTTTTTACCACTTCACCAGGCATCTCTTATTTTACTGCTGCACATTCAACAAGAAGGTAAAAGGCTGGTATGTGATGAAACATCTTCATCCGTCTGGTCTCTCTCCATTTCCCACACTGAGATTCCTGGGGGCCAGTTTGTGGATTCACTCATGCAGCTATGTCTGCTGCAGCTTATCGATCGAAGCTTCTCATTTGCGCGTTTATTCAGACTGGTGTAAAAACAAACGCGTGCTGTCGTGTCATGTTCGCTTTTTTTTAAGTAGTTTACCCGTCTTAAGTGGGACATATTAAGACCATTTCAGTTTGTTTAGTTTTACGAGGGCATTTTGGGAGTTTAACGTTTCCACCTACTCTAAATTTCAGAAAATCCCATAACTTTGTTCTGAACATCTTGGGTTTTAGTATACATGTTTTTTTTTAACTTTGCAAACCAATGATAATTCTTATTTCCTCCTTCATTTACACTGTGCTCTATTTATTTCAGATTTCCAGATCTTGAATCTGAGAGTTATGTAACATGAATTGACCATGTTGTAGTTCGGTGTAACGGTGTGTATTTGCTGTTTTTGAATTGTATTCAGTTGTAAGCATTTTCTAACCTCGATAAGGAATCTGATTTATCCTGACAACGTCAATTTCCAGTTAAAGATGTCTGAAAAAAAAAAAAAGAAAAGATTGTTATGTTTGCTATTTTTCCACTGGTGGTTGCATGAGAGTCCCAATAAATGCCAATGAATTTGAAAATGCTGTTACTGTGTGCAGCTAAGTGATAAACATCACACCTCTTTATGTAAATTTTATGTAAATGGTGTCCTAAAGAAGCCTGTTTAAAACATCTAAATGTTTTTTTTTTTTTTAACAGCTGTATTTGACTGCAGTGACATGCCACGCTAAAAGAAACATTACAAATACATTTCTATTGTTATCCCAATAAATACAGCAAGATATTGTGATAACAGTGAAAGTCCATATGACCATTGCTGCTAGAATAACTCCTCTGGCAGTAAAAGTGATCATTTTTTGTATTTAAGCATCAACATTTTCTCCAGTGCAGATCATATGCACAGTGTGATTTAAGCTGTGAGAAGAGCAAATAAAGAGTTTGTGACTCATACACTCATTAAGTTTAATTGGAGCATTTGAAACTGACTGTGAAAATAAAATTGCAAGAGGCTTATTACATGAGTTGCAAAGAAGATAGCTCAGAATGACTACATAAGGGTCGCTTGGCACTGCAATCTTTTATTTCATTCAAATAGAAAATCGTGGAAATTTCAAGATGGTGTGCAGACGTATTTAATAAATTAGAATGTGTTCAGATTATGCTCGTTTCCCACCTTTTGAAAAGTAATAACTGACTGGTTTTCATTAAGCCCACGTTTCTGTGTTAAAATGATTTTCTGATAAAATGTTCCAGTCTTAAATGTTGTTTTTACTAAGCAGAAAATAATTGGAATTAATACAAAAATAAAGGCTTTAAAGCTCCAGTCTGTGTGTGATTATCACGTGTTTCACTTTGTGAACTGAGTTTCTGAAATAAAGGAACTTTTAAATCACATCCTGATTTATTGAGTGCCCCTGCATACTACGATGCCCTAAAAATACATCGACATTTAATTAGCATATTATTACCTTCCTCCCTTTCCCGTCCACAGTTGTGTTTTGTTTTTCAATTACCACGTCTCCGCGTGAGACCTCGTTGTCATCAATATCTGCATCTTAATGTTACGCTCGCGCTGCTTCTACCTGTTGACACGCAGACACTTTGCAACTGGCAGATAAGAGCTGGATTGGAGCCATTGATTAACCAGCGACTTCATTACAGCGGCTGGCAGCCATTAACAATGCAACCCCATTGATTCAGCCGGCGAAGTGACTGTGGGAGAAATCACGGAAAGATAACACTGGGAGCTGTGGTTTATATTGGATTCACTGCAGGAATCTCAACGCTGCTGCAGCCTCATGCCAGACAATGAGTCTCTGTGTGATCCACCTTTTGCCCTGTCCCAGTTCTCTCAGCTGCAGCTGAAAATATCACAGTGTCACACAGCATTACCTCAACTATTTTCTTTGTATTAATGTATAATGCCAGGGTTGAACAGGGGGGGAGGAAGAGGAGAGATAAGCTATAATAAGAGGAAATTACTATATTTAGCTGTGACTCATCTGTCTCCATACGCCTCTAAGATGAATATCAGACAGACGTTTATCTAACAGGAGGAGGAAAATGTGTCGGTTTGCAGAACAAAAATACATGTTACGAACCGTGAAACAATACAAACTCCGCACGAGGACTTCCAGAGAGTTTCTGTGAAGTTTTGGTCAGATGGAGGCCACTGTAGTCGCGTAACAACATTCATGGAGTTTTGTTGTTCCATGTTTCTGGCTGCACTTTAAAGCAATAAGGTCTAGTTAATAAGCTTGATCCTGAGTCAGATTATGTCATAAATTGCTAACATATGCGTCTTTAGGAGATCATCATGTTTTTAGGTTTTGAAACGGCCCCTCTCTTAATTTTTGATCGAGAAAAGTGACCCTTGTGTCATTTTTAAAGTTTAACATAGCTCTTAAATTGACATGGTTTGACAAGGCACTGTTTTAAAATTGTGATCACTTATATATTCAAGGACTTACACACACGAGAGATGTGCTATAACATCCACAGACTTTTACAGCTGATTAAAATGTGTTCTCTTTTTTTAAGAATCTTACAATAGATTAAAAATATAACACTCAACATATTTATAAAGGATGGCCACTGTCCACCGTTTGGTGGCGCCCCAGTTGCTCTGCCCCTTATTTCAGTGGGACGAAAAAAGGCGCATTGCGTAATAGTGTGCTTCAAATAGCTTGTGTCAGAAGTAGACCTGAGTCGCTGTTGTGTGCTATGTAATCTGAGTGCTGGATAAACACAGGGAAAACAGCGACGCGCTGTGGACTTTGTCAGTATTGCTATAAACTTGAATAATGCCAGTCAGCCTTTGATAAAAATGCAGCGGACACATTGAGCCAGCGGAGAACAATAGATGTAAATAAAAAACATGAAGTTTGAGTGACTCTACATAAATGATATAGCCGGACTGGCTTAAGTACGCGTACATTTCGGGGGCTCACACAGCTGTAAGTGTCGTGTGGTTAAAATAATAAATACGTTAGTATTTTATTAGCGGCTTTGATCATGCAAATGTATTTAAGCGTGTCAAATACAAACCGCGCTTTCCTCACAAGGTCAGTTTAACATGATTTATGTGCGCGCATCGTGATTTCTGTCCCGTGACACCTCTGCTTTCTCTTTCGGACATTTTTTTTTTGTTTGTCTTTTCATACTCGCCACAAAATAAATAAACACAAATATTTGTCTTTTTTGGGGGGATTTTACCATTAAAAATCAACCTTCCAAGCCTTGGGAGCCTTAAATCGCGACCATGGCCAAAGCGAAGCGCCTCGCAGGTTTCCTTTTGAGGAATCATTTGATAGCCCTATTAACTTTCATGTAACATTGTTTCTTGAAGGCATCCACAGCAAGCGCCTCGGTGTCATTACTGTGAGAAATGTGCTTTCATATTGAACGTCTTTTACGAAAGTCCTGGAAGAGACATAATACCATAAAAGATGTAAACGCAGATTAAAAGCGCATTTTGAGCTCAAATTGGTATAAATAACGCACCAGAGCATGCTTTATATGCTTACTTAGAAGAATATACAATAAATAATTAAAAAATGTTCATCTATTATTAATTACGCTGAAATATTTTGAGGGAACATCTGTTAGTTTTTAAAATAAAGCCCTAAAAACCATTTATTCTGCCATATAGTTTCGTCGAATTAAACGAAAACACTAAACGCACATTTTTTAAACTAAAACAATTTTTTTACACCACTTACACGTTTAAAATATCACGGTTTAAACTCCATATAGCTACGCCCCTTGCAGGACCTCCGACAATCCATTCAAGCCAGCAAGTTTGGAGAGCGTGTTGAGTTTAATCAATTCATAACGTCGAGATGGAGCCGAACTCACTGAAGGTAACGTTTGTTTTCATGCGTCGATTTATTCCAGTTCCTCTCTGCCTGCTTTAATTAATCCACACCTTTCTGTAAGCACGCGCGCGAGCCGCAAAACTTTCACGCGCTGAAATTAATGCATCTGTTTGAAATGTAGAACATGTAAAATTGTTTAATTGTTGTAATTGTGCGCAGAAAACAAGAGGTGTATGATGTTTACAAGTCGAGCGTAAAGAAGCCAGGGTTTCTGATTTTTTTGTTGTTGTTTTGTTTTGTTTTAATTATTCATCAATGTCTTTACTTGACTTCAATCTTTATTTTTTTTCCACAGTGGGTGGGCTCGTCTTGCGGTTTACATGGACCATATATATTCTATAAAGCCTTTAAATGTACCCGGGATGGCAAAGCGAGAATCCTCGCTCTCGGAGACTTTTTCTTCGTCAGATGCAAACCCGAGGATCCTATATGCATAGCGGAGCTCCAGCTTCTCTGGGAGGAAAGAACAAGCAAGCAACTTTTATCCAGCTCCAAACTTTATTTCCTACCCGAGGATACTCCCCAGGGACGATCCGTCGCTCACGGAGAGGTAGGAATGCCCGAATCGCTTTGTTTATTTCGAGGAATTTTACATATTACGCCGCTTCTCTTTTGTTTACTGGCCGTGGATCTCTCGGAGGCATTCAGGAACCCATGCATTTATTATGACATTGATGAATCGATCGGCATAAAAGAACTGACCTACAGCGGAATTCGCTTTTTATAGTTGTAGACTTCAGCCTTGTTTGTCTATTGTGGTGTCAACATGCTGAATGTGCACTTGTCCAGCTGCGCTCAATAAGACTGCAGCCGCTGCGCTCCGTGGGGTTAATTGTGCCATAATAATAATAACAAAAAAAAAAAAAAAAGAAGGGAAGAAGGGAAAAAAGAAAAAAAAAAGCAACAATCTTTCGCCTGCCTGAGCTCTGTCATTTTCATTTTTGGTTAAAAGCGTGTCAGATATGCTGACATACGGAACGGAAATTGCGAAACGCGATTGTAATGAATGCATGATGGGATCAGATACAGCTCCGTACGATAGTTATTTTGTAATGCGGCTTGATGTTGAAAGAGGCAGTGCAAGTCATAAAAAAGGGTGCCAGAGGCGAGCCAAGCCAGTACTGACACGTCCTAACTATATACTCTCCTCGCTTTGCATAATTTTCCCCAGTGAACATTTCTGTCCTCAAACAATGATATTGTCAGCTCACATTTCTTGTAACCGCGCCTGCCTCGCTGTTCTTGGCACAGACATGCTTGGTTATGATTGACTATGGCCATATGTGGCGCTTGTGATCCTGTTACGCTGAATGGAATTACACTATAAAATGGGATTTTAAATATTAGCCATTAGATTCAAAATTAAAGCGAGCATGTTGATTTGTTAGCATTTAATCAATTCGAACAACTTAAGCTAGTTTATGTTGGTCACAAATCCTGCCTCGACATTTTTGATTTTACTACAGCTGAAGTGTCCGTTCTGTAATCTTCAGTGGTTATGGGAGCTGTGTTGTGACAGATGATGTCTACTTGTTATGAACAGTCTTTAGACTTGTGGGTAAAAAGTTTTCACTGTTGGAGAAGCATTGTGTTCAGGTTTAGCTGGTCTACCGACACCAAACATGCAATTTTCTTAAACCCCAAGGCAGTTGTTGCCAAAGAACGGTGCTTCTTAGCTGTGTTTGCCAGGATAAATAGTCTAAGACAGCTTTTTAGAATAAATTGAAGAATTTTGTTACTATTTTTGTAACGTTTTAATCCTTATCCAGTTAATGTATAAGTTTAGTGACTGCTAATGCTTACGTCAACAATGCTAGCTAAGCTAGTACAGTAAATGTAAGGCAGTCATGAAAATCACATTAGCATTCTGTGTTTGCCAATAAATGGTCTGTAAGACAACTTTTTAGAATAAATTGAAGAATTTTGTTGCTATTTTTGTAATGTTTTATTCCCTATCCAGTTAGGGAATAAACTAACTGGATAGTTTATTCCCAGTTAGTTTATTCCCTGCTAATGCTTACATCAACAATGCTAGCTAGCTAAACTATCTACAGTAAGGCAGTAATGAATATCAAATTAGCTGTGTTTGCCAGAAAAACGTTTTACACCCTTAGAAATGTCACACCCTTAGAAAATTTTTTTAAAAGTTTATTTATAGTCCACTAATGTTTATGCCTAACTGATTTAGGGATGGGGTTAGTGCAGAAGTCAAGCTTGCCAGCAAGATGAGATTATTTACTCTGTCAATTGTTATTAATGAATGCAGAAGTGCGGTTACTGCAAACAGATTGACTTTCACACTTGTTTGATTAGATTCAAAAAGTTTCTTACTATTTCAATAAAATTTTATGACTTGTATGCAGGCCAATATTATCATTAATTAGTATTCATAGTACTAAAGTGTTGAGTAAAATGATCTTACTAAGGTCACTAATTTATTCACTGGTCTTTGAGCTGCTGAAATCCTGATTGATGTTCACCCAAAGAAAATGTATGCATGTTGCTCCATTAGTTTTATTGGCGAAATTCTAACAGCTTGTTTTATCAGTGTCCCAAATTAAGAGCTGTGAAACAAACAATATGTGTGGTTTTTCTCTCTGATATAATGACAGCAACACTTTAATTGCTGCCTTCTTGCTTTTGATCACTCTGCGGCTGTGTGGAGATTACTCTGTGTTGCTGTTATATTGTTTATAGGGGACAAAGCCGTGTTTGTACTTGACTCTTCCGCTGATGGTTTACTTACATTCTTTCCTCTTGAGTAATAAGAGCAGCTATCACATTTCCCTTTCATGAGAAAGGTGGCTATTTATGGCCAGCAGCTTAGACAAGCTATCATCCCTGTGAATTCTTCTTCTGAGCAGGGGTATCTCCTCTTTAAACCCCCCTGGTGTTAGCATTTAACAGACTGCAATTATTTAGTAATTACTCTGAGTGCATGCATTGGCCTTCCTAAAGACCAGACTTGCACAAGACATGCCAGCTCCACCCCCTTTATTCCCACAGACTTATTTGCATTGCAAAATGCTCACATTCCAGCTCATTGACTGTAGCTGGAAAATATTACTTATTTAATAACACAGGGTCTGCACTGCCAAATGTAGTCACACATATTTGCCACATGTTGTAAAGCACATTGACATACAACTCCAAAAAGGAAGTGAAGCTATTTTTCTGCATAGATTATTGACTTTTACACTGATAAAACAAACAGTTAGATTAAGGTAGCATGACTTTATTTGAGTAAATTGTAATTAATACATGTCAGGAGGATAAGATTAAGTTTTACTGCTGAAATCAGTTAGTTTCTAACTGTTCTTTTTGGATTAAGTTAAACTTTAACAATAAGTAACATTTGTCCTTTAAATTTTATTAAGGAAATGGAATTGCAGTGAATTTGCACTTCATCAACAGCATAAAAACATGTATTAAAATGTCCTTATTCAGAATAAACAGCTTTCTTACACATTTTAAAACCTGATACAGATACTAAATGCATGTAAATAGAATAAATATAGGGCTTTTAGTTCACAATATGTTGCAAAATAATCTTAGTCTATGCAGTATTTTTATCATCACAAATAACAGTTTGAAGTGCAGTATTGGTTGACTATTAGATAACCAGTACAAGGAATGCACACCTAGCAGGCCAATAACATTTCCAGCCTGTCAGATGGAGTCTCTCTCTAGTAGAAACCCAAACCTGATCCAGATGACAGAGCCCAAGATATCAAATGTCACCGAATGTAGGAAGCCATCAAGTGACAGGCGACAAAGAGAGGAGTGAGGAAAGTGTGGATTTATTGCAACTGATAACATCATTGCAAAACTTCACAATAATACTGTACTGCGATCATGTAACGCTCTAGCATTATGCAGCTCTTTTGCAAAGGACTATGACTACAGAGTGCAGTCCTGCGCTATGTCCGTGTATTTCATGGAGTTGTTAAGATCACTCTGTCGTGAGAAATAAATGTCAGTTTGTGATTGAGCCATAATATGTTGCAGAAACAGTAATAAAGTTTCAAATCTATTTAAACAAGATAACATGGAAACATTTTTCCTGGCAATTACAGCCAAGCTGTGCCATTTGTTAGAAGTGACTGACAAAGGTTAATGGTTTGCTTGTTAGCACATTTGACAGTGGTACTAGCACTTCTGCTAAACTGGTTAAGAAATAAAACATTACAGAAATGGCGTCAGAAAGTGAAATGCAAATAGTTTTTTTACATGACTAGCACAGCTGGAAGGTGTTAATTATTGGCAACAATCAGGAATTAGGACTTGGCAGAAAGTTAAACATAAATATAAAAAGTGTTGCTAAACTACTGGAGGACATAGTAACAAACTTTTAAATATATTTTAATAAAGTGCCATGTCAACCACGGCTAAGAAATGCCAAGATGTTTATCGCTGTTACCTTTGGGAGTTCTCCTATTCTCCGATTAAATTTCAACTGTGTCAGTCAACAAACAGCAGAACGATGATGTTGTTTTTCTGCGCTGTTTCAGAATCGTAGTCTGCCTGTAGTTTTAGTAATAAAATCTTGTTCAGATCGGCACTTCTCTGCGTTATGGCCGTTTACGACGCAGGCAATTTCCAGTAAGGTTTATAACATTAGCAATTGGGTCAAATTTAAAACCTCAACAAAGTCCATGCCTCCATCCAGGAAGCAATCATATCTCAAAAGCCAAAAGCCCACTGCACCAAGAAAAGCATAGAACAAGTGGCTGATTTTTACCAACAAGCGGAAACATTATCCTTGACAAACACGCTAAGACATGCCTCCTATCATCAATGGCTGCCTCAGCATTATAATTATAGCTAAACTAGTTATGACTTATAATATCCAAGCTGTTTCAGTCTATCCAGAACAAGGTGGCAGGTAATATTTTTTTCCTACAATTAGAGCAGAGGTTTGTTAATTGCCTGAGGGTTGACAGTGTCTCGTCTCCTCTGCTTGGTTCGGCATGGGGCTGTTGTGGTTTGATGTCAAGTGTGTACAACTAATGCTGACCCAATGCTGACCAGCATCTTTTAGTTAATTTGTCACAAATAACTTATTTGTTGGATTAAAAACATAATTTCAGTGACTGGTATTTGCCACCCTCTGAAAGTCTGTTTTTTGTTGTTGTGCACATTTGTCACAAGTTGTAAAGCAACCAAAGGAGACAAAATATCAGTTTGAATGGAAACAGCTTTCCTTGGTGGACGGTGAATTTTAGCACAAGCCACTTAAACACATCATTTTCCTTTTGAAGCTTCTAGAGATCAGACTCCGGGTTTGTATAATTTGGATGATGAAATGTTATAAGTGCTATGTAGCCCGGCCTCAATTAAAGGGCTTGTTTTTCTCTGAGCAAATCAAACTACTTACTGTATATTACACAGCAGTGGAAATCGCCCTGACAACTCGGAGTCAGTTTATGACCTTCACTGAGCCCATTCAGATTTTCGCTGACTTTGCCTCACAACACACTAATCTGCACTGCATGAGTCAGCTATACCGGAGCGGCGCTTGCAGATGCAATCCATAATCCAAAAACACAAACAGGAGGAGAAAAAAACAAACAAAAAAAACAAACAAAAAAACTGATGCCCAAAAAAGAACACATTTATTTACGCTGTATGTTTTAAAAAGCAGATGTTAAATTCTGCACTTGGGTGGTGAAGGTAAACATTGCGAGAGGGTTTGATTTCATAAACCTCACATAAGCTGGTTTCCTTCAGATGAGATAGATTTGTGGCTCTGCGGCAAAGCTGAAAACTGTAAATCTGTAATTGACTGAAAATCAACAGCTTAATTTGTGCTTGTGAGTCATGCAGATATGAATGCGATAAGCTGCAGTTCTCAGGAAGTGTGTTGTTTTCACAAGGTTTAGGTGCTAAAAGAGAACATATAGTCTCATGAGATAAAATGTCCAACCTGCTATAATTGTAGTTTGTACTGCATATTTATAGATCATGCTAGATTTTACATGAGCATTTTCACACAGTTTAGAACAGAGTCTGAAATGTGAAATGTAAACAGCTGGTTGTACTTTGCTTTCATCTAAAGCTCGAGGCCAATATCCCACAAATACCGAAAAACTTGTTTAAGCCTTTTATTAAACTTACTGGAAGTGGATTACTGATTCTTTTCTGCTTTGGAGCTCCAAAGTATGATGTAATTTCCTGATTATTTCTCAGGTATTTGTTTGCCTCTAGCCTCTCCTGCAGCATGTTTGCAGTTTTTTTTTTTTTTAACCCCCCTTTTTTTTGCTGTGGTTTGCAGTGACGGGAGGAACCAACCCATGACCTACTGTGCTTGTTTTTCTTCTGTCAAAAGGGTTGGAAGGTCAATTCTTTTTAAACGCAGCCAGGCTGTCTTTCTTCTTTCTTTCTTTTTTTTTTTTTATAAGAGCTTTGGACTGGAAATAAAAATAATGATTCAGGCGACTGCATGCAAACTCCTGGCGCCCGTGTTTTGCTGATTAGATGATAAACACATCAGGAGTAAATTTATGAATCTATTTATACCGAGTTAATTATTAGCTCCATGTGCAGAGGAAAAAATCTTTATTTTTTATTTTTTATTTTTTTCACTGTATCCCAGCCTGACCGGCAGTGTTTATCACCACCAGTTGAGGCCAGCTTGGTCTTTAACCAGGCTTTGTGTCGGGTTGCTCACCCATTATGACAAACCCTCTGTTGGGGCCCTTTTGCTCTATTTGCCTGCCTGCAAACTGCCACCGACTAAACAGTCACATGTGTTTTAAAGCTCACTGAGTGACACAATATTTCTTGTCACACCAAATGGCCCGCCTCCTCTCTCCCCTCCTGGCTGTAATACACTTTCTGTTTTTGGACAGAGCTGTTGTAGATAACAGCTCACCACACACAACACCCACTTATTGTACACTCCTCCTTCAGGCTCTCATAATTGCTTATTCTTATCTTTTCACTGCATATCCTGCTTTTACTGCATATGCAGCATAATAGGAGGGCCGCTCTCGTAATGGGAATTCTGCATCTGCGGAGAATATTCCTGGATCATGTTATATTAATGTGGTATTATCATCACCTCTGATATCATCTGACCTCTCCTCTCCTCTGTTCTGTCCCTGTAGCTGACAAGGCTTTGGCACACACACACACACTCGCACACACACTGACAGGCAGGGGGACTGCAGCAGTAGGCCCGGTATTGATTGCTGTGGAAAACACTTTGGCATGCATCCAGAGCCATTTCTTCAGCACATGGCAGGAGTCCACGCATGTGTTCTGGTGCTCGCAAAGCCAGCTTGTAGGGGAAATTAGATTGTATTCATTTGCTGCTTCTTTGATTTTAGTTTTCTCCTAAGGGGAAAAAAAAAAAACAAGCAAATAATTTTGGGCATGTGGGACACTGTGGAGTTAAGTGTAAGTGGCTTTGATATGCAGCGTTTTGATGAATAAGGTCGTTGTGCAGAACGGCTGGAGCGTAAATGTAGATTTTTACAGATCTTTTCTTTTTTTTTTTTTTACTATGTCCAGACTGCGCATTAAAACAAATGTCCCCATTCACATAACAATGGCAGGAATTTTTGTGGAGTAGAACTTCTTTTTTTTCTTTCTTTTTCACGCTGTGTGTGCGCGTGCGTGCCTCCTCCTGCTGCAGAACAAGTCATTAACTCTGCACACTGCCCTCCAGTGAATTCTTCACCATTGCTGAAATGGCATGTAAATTATTACCAGCTATTTTGAATAGTGTAATTTAAAACCTTTTAAAATGTAATAGCAGAGACTTCAAAGGCAATGAAAAAGAAGTCCCACAAACATTAAGATTTTTTCTTTTTTGTTGTTTTTCTTTTTCTTTTTTTTTTTTTGCAGCCTAAGTAATATGTTTCCAGCGCTGCATGTTTGTCAACACACCCGAGACTTTTGGCGTTTCTTAGCTTGGTTTGTTGCACTTTGTCATTGGCTCACCACTTGAGCAGGCAAACATTTGCCTTGATGCATGACTCCAATGCCTCTGGCTACAGTGGATCATTATTATATCCGCCGATGCAGCCACGGACGGGAAGCCCCTGCTCAGTAATCCAGTCGACATTTTTTAATTCCTCACTTGTGAACTCTTGGGCACGCAGCGCCTCTTTTCACCGTCTTCATCGCATCCCGCTAAAATGGAAGCATATAAGGCTGCAGTGATTCAAGCGGGGCTGACACATCTTTTTGCTGCGGTGTCACCTTACATGATGAATGCCTCACCCACTTTCAGGAGGGCTTTGAAAACTCCTCTTATCTCGCCGTTTCTTGCCGTCGCTAATGCTGCAGAAGAATGCTAAGTTCATATATCACCACGGCTTGTGTAACAGCAATCTCTTAATGGAATCGGTGAATAAAAGATGAGTTCGGCAGCGCCCCCGTCGATATGCAGCAACTTTTATGCATACATGAATACGCTGCACAAATTAGGCAGTGCGTCGCGGTGAAGAATCATCTTCACCCGCTTTAAACGGTGCACCTTGAACTCCTTGGAGTCTGAAAGCAGTCTCAACAAAATATACTCTGAGCCGATTGTCCCTGGCACACTTCCTGGAGCTTCTTTTTTAATTCCCAGATAAGTTTGTTTTGGGACACTGCAGTCAAGGTCAGCCATGGGGAGGGGAGACAGATAATGAACTCATATTGTGTTTCATAGCCTCGTTTTCTCTTCCCTCCTTCCTTTGCTCTGCTTATCCTGCTCTGTCTACATTGTCCATGTCACCATGTCTATTACTCAATTACTAATCTCCTATGGCCTTAGGAATTCCTGTGCTGACCTCTCAGAGGCAGCAGCCTGAAACCTTCGCAGCATGTCAGGAGTCCTCTCTCTCTGTGTGTGTGTGTGTGTGTGTGTGTGTGTGTGTGTGTGTGTACCCAGAGTATAGAAACACACCCACCCACTGAGCTTCAGCACCCCTCGATTCACTAAACTGAGTGTCTTGTCAGCTGCTTTTGCTCAATATGAAATTTCAGATGTTTTTAATTGGATCGGCAGGGAGAAATGTTACCACCAATTCACCATGAATTGAAGTGAAATGAAGTTCAGCATTGGAAAAAAAAAAATCAGTTCTGTTGAGAATGTTGGACTAATTGGACTGCATTTTAACTTGCGGCCAATATCGGTGCATGACAAGGTGCTTCCTCTTTCAAAGATGTCCTGGTTTTGTTTGAACACATCAGATGAAGAAATTTGTCACTTGAGATAAAGATAACATCTGTGGTGATTGTCTGGCTTTATGTACATGAAAGATGGCTGAAAAAAAATGTTAGAAGTGACAGAGAGCTTCTGTCAGCCCTTACGCATGAGGGTTTTTCATATTGGCTCTTCACCCAGGGTGACATTCTGTCAAAGGTTGGCGGGTGGCAATAGTTTGAGTTGTATTCTTGTGTTGTTGTTTTTTTGATGCACAATTTGAGCAATGCAGGGAAACATTTATCTGTGCAGAATGGCAGGCTAATGATGCTGGATTTGTTCTTATCTTACAATACGGTGACAATTTATAGGTCTATGTTACTGTTTTTATAAGGGGCCTGGATTGCATTTGATATTCTGTAAATAACTTATCTGCTTAAACTTGAATTTCAGTACTCTACACGAAACCTAGATTCTTCAAAGAAAAAAAGCTGTTTTAAATCTATCAAATATTTATTCTGCCCAAAAGAATATGATTAAGATCAAAAAAGATAAGGCTCCTCGCAAACGCACTAATTTGTGCACAGCTCTGCTAAAAGATGTAGATTTTTTCTTTTTTTGTGAGTGGAATTTCAACGACATTGTTTTAGAGCTGGATCCAGCTTTACAGTAAAAGTCAGTCGGTTTCTACTTTCAGTCCTTTATACTCCAGCATCTCAACGAACCCACTCGGCGATGATTCTGCAGATCTCACATCGGCTGCAGTAACACCATGAAATATTGATGGAAGCGCGAATACAGGATGTTACATTTAGCTGCTTATGTTGCGTTTTAACTCAACCATAAAGGCAGCAGCTAATCAGTGCATCTGTTTATTTCTATACCTGGGGCAAAATGACTCCAACACAACAATAACGTATTCAGGATCTGGAGTGCACAAATCCCGTAGGTTTATTTGCATAGTTAGGGTTACTTAATTGGCACCCTTGTGTTTGGTGTGTTGCTGATGTGTTGTGTCGCCCCTTGGCTGCGAGGTTGCAGTCCTCTGACCTACATTATCAAATGGCCCCGCTGGCTGTATGTAACGGACGCCACTTTGCTGAATTATCAGCTGCCTAACTGGAAATGACAGCACAGTGTGGACGGGCGGCATTTACATAGGGGCATGGCCCAGAGTTTCCAAGCCGCATCTTTGAAGTTCAAAACCCAAGAAGTGAGTCGCGGACCCCCTGCGGTGCACGCCGAAATGCCGCTGGAGTGATTCATCTTGGATAAATTACAGGATGTCTAGAGCTGAGACGTTTAGTCATCTGATAGATTCAGGAGAATCAGAGTGATTTCTTTCAAGCTGTTGATTATTATTTTCAAGATTTTTTTAGTCTTTACTAGTTTATTTCCTCCTATTAACCAGATACCCAAGAGAAAAAACAAACACACATTGTTGTAATGTTTCTTTAAACTGGAGCTCGGATTATAACGTTGGGACAGACGCTGGGAAATTTTCACTCAAATGTTGAGTCAGAAACTGTGATGCAGTTTGTTGTGTCATACAAGAGACTTAGAAGCAGCATAATTATTCTTCAGAGTGCTGTTTTGAAGTAAATAGCCGAATGACTCACTGAGCATTTTAAGTACAACAGAATAATAAATATTTAGATGTGAAAATATGCTGCATGATAACATCGATGTTAATGATGCCGTTTAACGCCGGAGAACCAATTAGTTCACTTAAGCTAACATTAGCCGTCTATCTGAGCTTGCTTGCACAGGCTAGTTCCAGCTCTGCTCTCTACATGTGAAGAGCTGTTCTCTGTGGATGGGCGATATTTCTTCTGTTTTATACAGAGAGATAGAATTTTAATCAAGTCGATTTTTCTGTCTTTCCAAACAGTTTATAGGGCTGTTTAGCTTGGGCGTACGGCTGCAGCTGCAAATTTATAGGCATAGCATCCCCTGCCTCCCTCTCAAATGAGCAGCTGTTTCTGGGTTAGTAACCTAACTCCACTGTGCAGAGTTAAACCAATAACCCTAATATGTTGTGTTAAATCAGCCCAGGCATGATTGGTCCGAGTTTCACTGAGGACTCGGTTAACTAAATAACCCAAATTGTGCCACTTTTACCAAGCAGTTTCTTAGTGTGTTTTTTTTTAATGAACTACAAAATCAAACCTTTTAAGCATCTGAAAATACTTCACTGAAAGTCTTTGAAATGTAAATATTTGCAGTTCTCATCTCCCAGCCTCATTGTTTCCATATTTAAACCATTTCAATAGTGACAAGTTATTTTGGTTCTCTTTCGGACTTCAAACCAAAAAAAAGAAAAAAAGAAAAAGAAAAAAAAAACAGATTGTGGCGATACAATAAAAATCATCTGGTCCGAGTGCCACTTTGGTGTTTCTGTACGCGTGGTGTTAACCCGGGTTGGTGCAATAATGTTATTGTAATTCTTTCTCAATAACCGACTTGGCCGGCCTCGTTCTCAGAAACTGTGCGCAGAAGAGTTTCTTAATTCTCCACTATTTACATATTTCTCAACCAAATCTCATGTCCTATGCAAACCACAAATCATTCATCATCTTCCTGCTCTCCAGCTCTCAGTCTGTAACCACTTTGAGTTTGGCTTGTAGCGTAAAAAAGAGAGAGAGAGAGAGAGAGAGAGAGAGTAGTCTCAGAAAATAAGGAATTGTTTTATGGTAGCTGATTTTTTTTTTTTTTTGGTGCTGCAGCTTACTTCGTAGACTGATTATATTGGAGACTGTGTTGACAGCTGCTGAATTGTGCTCACCTGTTGTGTTTTTTGCTCTCAAGCCAAACAAGTCCCCAAACAGGATCTGTTGACGCGCTCGCAAATCATCGCATCTTTCAGCGGATTAATATAAAAGCAGTCGCCTTTTTTTTCTTTCTTTGTTTGTTTTGTTTTTTTCTTCAGGGTTTAATGTTGTGTCTCACTCTATTATCTCTGCTTTAAATAGACTCCGCTGAAACATTTGGTTTCTTTATGCGCAGGCAACCGATTGCATCAAAGAACAGTGGATAAATTCTGTGGAGAAACAGCAATGTGGCTTTCTTGGCTGCAGGCTGAATGCTATTTACCGTTGTTCTGCTTTATTCACATGGCCTGCTTTTTCGGGGTTTTTTTTTTTTTTTTTGTGGCAGTCAGTTTTTCAATGCACGGAAAGCCGGTTACAACCACCCGCCACCACTTGACAGCTGAAGACAGCTCATTATAAGACGACCAAAAACCCATGTTTGATGTTTTTACTTAGTGAGGGAGGCACAGCTATATCAAGCTATCCCTCGCAGGCTTTTGCTTTATAAGGAAATACTGTCTCCAACTGTTTGGGATTTGATATGCCTGTAGTTGGAGATGATGTGAGAACTGAATATGGGTAATTGTATAGACGGAGCACTCAGAGAGAATATGAAACGCTGAGAAGACATGTGTTTGTTTTTAGAACGTTGTTGGGGAGAGAGAGAAAAAAAAACAGGAACACTGAAATATTTCAATCAAAACAAAGAACAAAAGCAGAAAAATAATGCTGATCCTAACATTTTAAGACTAAAATGAAGGATTTACAGCGGAGTTGTTCTTTTTGATTACAGAAGACTGCTTGATTGCAGCTTTATTGAGTGCACACCCTCTACTTACACACATAAATATAACATAATGAATGTTATTTTAATGTCAGCCGTACACAAGCTCTTTGAGGGGAAATGCACAAAGCCAGACAGATGCCTGGAAAATTGGAGATAACCAAGGTAAACATCAGAGACCTGCTCTGTGTTTCAGCCTTTTCAGACATCTGTCCTCCAGATTTCCCCATTTCTGTAATAGCCATCTTGCAGCAAAACCTCTCCATTCTGTTGGTAACGAGCACTTCAGCTATTAGCTCTTCAAATGGAAACACATTTAAGAGTCTTTGCTGCCTCCCCACTCCGCTGGTCTTGAAGTTGTTCGAGTTTGAGAGTTATTAAAAAGAGCTGAATCAACCTCAGGAAAAAAAAAGAAAGAAAAAAAGAGGATAAACCCACACAGTGGAGAGAGAGTAAATCTTATTTAGTAAGCTAACTGAACTGACTGAAGTACTGTGCTTAAAGTCATTTCTCCATGCCAGACTGACACATTTATGTCTATATTTGAAGTTCTACCGTGCATCACCGTCGCCGTGAACACACAATATCGCCATGTATTCATTCCCTAATACGTTTGCTTTTCACCTGCTTCTCCAAACTCCGAAGGCGTAACGGAAGAGCGCTCGCGTCTCGAACATCAGGAGCCCAACTTCCTAAATGCTAATCAGAAAGTCTCAAAACAGCAGCGTCCTCATTGACATTGATTTAACTCCCCGACATAAATCCAATTCAGCAATCATCCACATCATCCATATTCATGCCGCTGTAATTTACTTACGTTAATGTGCATCCCACAGCCGGCCGCGGTGCCGCTCGGTGCTCATGCTAATTTAGTTGATGAATAACGACGGTCCGTTTGTCGTCTTTCATTTACCGACGATGTTCTGATTTCATACCCGGTTTTTACCAAACTTCTTCTGACCCTAATTATTTCCGCCTTACAGTCTGTGGCTGAATCACTGCAGCTAAATGTTATATCATGCAGTAATAAGTATTTCTAATCACATCCTCAAACATGTGGTTAATCTTTAAAATGCATCGCTTTAAACAACAGTCTCGATAATTTCATCAGCCGGGATGAGGGATGCTAAAATGTATATTTTAATTGGGAAATGCTTCATAATATTCTTTCTGACTTGAGTTATTATATTTTAATATTTTGTCTAAAAACGTTGCTGTGTATCCATAAATTTTCTCGTGAGATTTTGTTGGAATTTTTTAACCTTTTTTCTTTTTAAGAATAGTGTCATCTACATTTATCAACATTCGTTGTTAAGTTAATTATATTGATTAAATATTAATATTTATTCCAGTAGCTCAAACACGCACTGAAACATGTCCTGGATCCCAAAGTTCATCTGATCAAACCACGTGGTGACGGCTAATATCAAAGTTTAATGTGGAGAACGTAGCATATTGACGTTTGTGATAGTAGGACAGAAACGACTTCGTCTTGCATTTCTCCTAAACAGTTGTTTGACATGTAGCTTCAAATGGTCATAATGGAGACTTTTGCGCCTCCTTCTTACTGAATACAGTGACAGGTTTGTCACTACTTCCAATGTTTTTACATTTTTATTTATTTTCTTTTTTGTTTTTTAGACGGCATGTTCTCCTGTCTTTCCCATTTTGAAGCAGAACCAAGAGGAATGATCTTTTTGATGTTATGTTGAATAAGGAAGTGATGGATTATTTTTGGAGTGAGATGATGACACTGCAATTAGTGATTGATTTATTTTAAGTAGGAGGTTTTTTTTCTGTACATCTTTACCATTTGCTAACTCTCTCTAGGATAAACTACATCACAATTCGAGCTGCCTACCGGTCTAACAGCCCAACTTGTGATTCTTTTCCAGCATGAGGTAATTGCCGTGTCCGAGAAGGTGATCGTGCGACTCCAGGACCTGGTGAAGTGGACGGTACCGGACTTCTCGGGATGGGCCAACGGTCTGAAGGTGGAGCCGCTCAAACCCTCGGTGCTCCGCGAGCTGGGGACCAACGGGCGGCGCGAGGCCCTCCACCGCTACAGGGAGAGCACGCTGACCAGCGGCCTCAACTTCAAGGACGTCCAGAGGGAGCGGGCGCAGCTAGGTGAGCAAGGAGCGTTTCCCGGGTCTCCTCCGGCCCAGACGACGTGTGCTGCACTCCTCCCGTCGCCCCCATGTCGTCACGTCACATGTTTATGTATTTGCTTTTGTTGCTCGCCATAAATCACATTGTGTTTATTGTTCCTTGCTTGGTTTAACAAGTGTTGTCTTGACTGGAGTAATTCATCAGCTTGTAGCTGTTTCTGGTATAATGAGCTAAGAGTTACGCTAATAGCCGCAGGCTGGAGGTAAATGTTGCCAGTTTGCCAACATATCATGATCACATGGAGCGCAACTGCTTTGTTTCCTGACTGGGAAACATAGAAGCTGTACTTCCAAAGTAGTCACATCAAACTCCAGCTTATAGCACCTCTGATGCCATCAGTTCAGGTGTGATAATTATCTTAGAGGATCGCTGGTGTGTGTGTGTGTGTGTGTGTGTGTGTGTGTGTTTGTGTGCGTCTGAATGGTTGTCTGGTGTATTTTTCCCGTACGCCGTGCCGTTAAGTGCCAGTTAACGCTTCATTCTTGACTCTTGGGGTCTCGCTGTAGTTTTTAGCCATGAATCAGTCGCACAATAAAGCAGAAGATGACTCATTCAATACAAATAGGAAACTCTGGCATTTGAGTCTAATAATTCAGAAGGAACATTATGTTCTCTTTGAAGCTGTTTGCCACTCTCTCTCTCTCACATGGCTGTGATGTAATGCTGTATGCTCAGTGAGATGGTGTAACATAACTTATCAAACGTACTAAAAATACCTCCTTGATTATACTGCCTTTTGTCAGGTCAAAGAGATTTTACCCCTAAAGATTCAAGGCAGGGTTATTATTTCTGCTTCCCGGCCCTGCGATAAATCATTGTTTAAGGCTCATAAATGTTTGACTTGTTCTGCACAAAATGTGGATTAATTGATGACTTGTGTAACTTTTCCTGCTTCACTAAGAGAAGCAGCTGTGTGTTTGTGTCTGACGCTGTGCTGCCCTTGATTACTCAATGCTGCATGAAGCTCATACGCAAAAAGGACAAGATGATCAATAATGGATGCTTTGTTGTTATTCCAGTAATCAATGCGATGTGAATCTGCTTGGGTGTGTGTGTGTCTATAATTGCATGCTCACATAAATAGATTTGTCAGCTTGCCTTTTTAAGCGGTATTATGTTCCATATCTTGGCGTTCTCTAAATGTGTGGCTAGATTTTATAGATTTTTACCATTGTCGGTGCAATAACCTGATGATAACACCATTGTTGCTGCAAATATGCATGTGTGTGTGTGTGTGTGTGTGTGTGTGTGTGTGTATGTGTGTGCCTATGTTGCTGATGAGCAGCGCTGCCGCTAATGACTCCATCAGGCTGTCTCTAAATGCACTTGTCACTCCGATGGGACACTCTGCCAGAAAATCTGCCCACTCAGCAGAACGGGCTTGGATTCTGGCAGGGGCACTAGAGACACACACACTCACACGCACGCGCGCATACACACCGTTTGATAGGAACAGATGCACACATGTGATGCACAGACAATCAGTGATGTGCGCTCGTTTGTTTGTTTGCTTGCTGCGTCTTTGGCGCGCGTCGCTTGTTGACAGTGTAACAATATGAGGGGAGTGTTGGAGAGTTTTTGGGAAGCGGATCACTTATTCATCGTGGCAAACGAGCGCTGCTCCGCGCGCTGTGTTTTGCATAGAAAATATGAAATATGCCACTGCAACGCTGCCGACTTCTGAGATGAAATATCCATGCTGCAGCAGGAGCAGATCAGATAGAAACGTAGCCTTAAAGCATCTTGTTGCTGAATGTCTAATTCTGTGTAATGCGTTGGCTCATTCTCTAAACTGATTTTTATGTTAGATCTGTACTCTCCCCGTCTCCCTCTGTCTCTCTCTGTCTCTCTCTCTCTCCCTCTCTCTCTCTCTGTCCCTCTCTCTCTCTTCCTCTGTCTCTCTCTCTCTGTCTGTCTCTCTCTCTCTCTCTCTGTTTCTTCTTGTTTTAGCCTGAAGTGACTCCATTCCTTGAGTGATGCATTTGCTGATTGTTATTCTTGGGCTGATGTGTAGCTATGTAAGAAGAATTGGATTGTTCCCCATAACAGGATACTGCAGCAAAACCACAATCTGCACAGAAAACCATTGTGTGCTAAAGAGCAATAAAGTGTGCCATTGTTATTGAGGGGGAACAGTGTTTTGTTATTTCTTCTTCCAAGTGTGTCGTAAGTTTTCCTGGCTTTTTGCCATTGTTATTGAAATACATTGTTGTGCATTTGTTTTAAACATTTTTAAATATAAAAACCAAATGTGCTTAAGAAGCGCTGGAGGACATTTCTTTTGTTCTTCAGAACATGGAGGCATAATAAAGGAGCAGAGTTCTGCTCTGTGTGTGTTGTCTCTGGAAATGAATGGCTGTTTAAAATATTTAATTAGAGTGACCTTCGCCGCCAGTTCTGCACCACTCACAGCTCCCTGAAGCCTTTAAGGTGGAAATAGTCGGTGTCGTAACTCGAATAAATTACAGCGCTGGATGCAGGAACGGTTTCAGTGATGTAGCTGAAATAATCTTCACTTCCTAAAAAGACAGACTCTGACAAATTTGTTTCCAACACAAGTAAAGGAGTTGGTGAAAGTTTTAAGATAAAAAACCCCCACCTTGACTCTGAGAACAGTTGTTTTTAAATAATTTTTTTAAAGAAAGAAATATGCTTTCTCAAACTATTTTAAAATAAACATATTTTCTTAAGTGACCTTTGATATGTTGATCAAAGTTTCTGCCAGCTGCTTAGTTAGGAGGAACTGCAGAAAACAGCATCTTTTAAACATTTTTAGAGGTTTACACCATCACAAACAAACCTATACATTTTACCGAACTTTAACTGGAACTGTTTTGGTCTCCACTTGTGTTTGGTGTGAAGGATCCACACTGCTAAGTGCGGATGGGTACCTGTCACATATTGGGACTCTTTAAGACCCTGCTAACTCTGTTAGTAAGTGGATTACATCATGAACTTCTTGACATATCAGGAGATTTTAAAATGATGTCTCTTGTTTGGGTCTTTTAGCGGGACAATGATCCAAACAGAAACTTCTGTGCTGAGCTGAAGCGATGATAGAGTAGCAGTTTGACTCTGGACAGTCTACAGCAACGGATCCGAGTTTCTCAGCTTCCAACTCACTAAAAAAGAAAAAAACAAAACAACAATTGGAGCGATTCTGTGACCGTGACAGTCGGTTGAGTAAACGATCATTTCGACAGAGTTGAATAACCTGAGCAGCAACTAATGTGTTGATATGATCTGTTTGTTTTTACTGGTGTTTTTATCTCTTCTAAAACTTGTGAAGTAAAAGTGCTTTGTCATCATAATTTTAGGTTTATATTTTCTAAAGAGGATCTATAATTCTGATTATTGATTAATCTTTACCAATAGTGCCAACCACCTTGTCTGCATTTTTTAATATTTGACTGTTTCGATCCTTTGAGCTGTATCTTACTTTTTATTAGTAGTCCGGCTGCCAATAGTCATTTTTTTCTCTCCAATTTATCTGTTGGCAAATACTTTTAGTCATTTTTAGCTGATTAATTATTTTTCATCCAGAAGCAGTACCTTTATGCATTTACTCATTTTAAGACAAAATCTAATTATTTACATTGCCAAAACATAAAAATAAATTTGTTTTACTTAGAAAAATCCTTTATAAATAGCGGTATAAACTGACATGGCAAAAATAAAAATGCTACAAAGTGATTTTTTTTAATGTATTTGAGATTGAAGTTTAAACAGATACGAATATTTTGAGTCAAAATTTAACTCAGACAGAAGAAAGTTGCATCCCCATTAAATCCTTTTAGTTGAAATGTAATAATCCCGCTTTAGTCTGACTAGGATTCATTAACTATAATCTAACGCACAACGGACACGTGTTGAGATAGAAAACCAGCATTTCTATCAATATTCAGGTTCTGGTAGTTCAGCAGATAAATTGAGGTACACTTGATTTCATTATATTCTAATTGAATGAACTTCATAAGCGTCCGGCAAATTCCAGCCCGAGAAGTCAAAGACGACTTTGTTCCGCAGGAGCACTGAGTGTGCTGTATTGTATTTTGCACTCCTTGCGTAATCTGTAATGTGATTCACTTAATCAGGTAATGCAAACTGTCCACTCAGTTTATCTTGTCCTGTTCTGAGCTTCAGAGCTTCTTTTTACAGCTCTATCCACCAGGGATGGTTTGCCAGGGAAGTTTACATTCTGCCCCTCTATCTCTCCCCAGAGGACTGGCCTGATTCTCTTCTTTTTTTTTTTTTTTTTTTCTTATTTTCTTTTTTTTTCTTTTTTCATTGCTGCCTGCTGAAATTGGTTTCTGGTTGTATACTGCGAGGCTGAGCGTTTGAGAGCTGGATCTTCTGATACACTTGGTGTTGGTGTGTGCTGGGAGAAATACAGCTGATGAAATTAAATAAATAACACAAAAGATGGCTGGTCCTCTAAAAATGTCTCAGTGATTTATTTCCCCCACCTCCCATCGTCTTGTTTCTTCACTTCAAATCTTCATTGTGCAAACCAGTGAACCCATTGTGAACTTGATATGATCATAAAAGGTCGTAGCTTTTGACTCCTCTGTTCAGCAACATCGATGGTGTTGACTTCTGCCCTCACCTGAGGTGTCGTTTGTAGCTGGCTCATCGCTCAGCGCTGCAAGGATCAGGGCTTTCTGAGAAAATACTGACACAGTAAAATGCATCTGTGTAGAGAGCAAAAATAGCAAAAAAAAAAAAAAAAGGATATGTTTTATACTGGTGCTTGTAAAATATAGCAATAAAACTGTAAAGTTATCTGATGCAGTGATATTTATTGGAAAGTAGGTGTTTAAACAACGTATCAGAGGATTTAATATTATTATTATTGTTGTTATTATTATTCACTTTTACAAAAAAAATTAAACATGTTTCATGATTTACTTACTGAGTATTTTCAGAGACAAACATCAAGACTTTTACTGTAATCATAGCACAAGTAAAGAGTTTCCAGTTAATAAAACATTCATGTTTTTTTTTGCTCTCTGGGAGAAAAATCTGAGTAACACCGCTATTCACAGGGAGAACGTGTAAACATTTATCATTCATCCCGCTGAACTGAATTGGTAAAATTCCCCATTTTGTCACTGGATGAACAAGTTGATCTTTTTCTCCTTAAAGGTTAGCCGTAAGCTAGCAGGGCTCAGTGGCCACATGTCGGATCTCCTCATATATATTTAATCCTTGAAGGGTGCCACAGTTATTTTGTTATATTTTGTTATGTTTGAAATAATGTTTCATATAAAAACAAAGGGCTTCAATAAGGGTGAACTTCTTTAGCAAAGAATCTTTGTGGTTTTCCCTCACTGAGGTTTTCCCTGCACTTTGATAGCCCTTTGTCAAGTCCAGAGGACTCCGAAGCCCTTCACAACACACTCACATGCTGAGATGTTGTGAAATATTTCAGCAGTTGTCTGACAGCAGTCAAGTCAGCAGTCTTCCCCATGACTGTGTGCGTCATAACGTATCCGTTTTCAGTTGATTTGATCCAATATTCCAAGCCATAATATTCAGAATGAACACAAGCAAACATTTAAGGCGCGTCGCCGTTCGATGAGTCCATTCATTTTACACGAACTGTCGAAAGTAACTTTTTGATGGTAATTTAATCTGTCGAGGTGCGCCTGTTAGCACCTGCGCAGGTAGCCAGAGGCAGCACACATAAAAATAACACAGGGTTTATTATATCCTGGTCTCTCCACTATTATCCACTGTTGTTTTTTGGGTACGTTTCACTGTGGTAGCCCACGTATTGGGGACAATAACCGTGCAGCAAATCCACTTGTTAGCGTTTTTATGCTTTGCATCGGGAGTCAGTCATTTAAGCTTAAGTTGAGACCCGTGTTTAGTGCATTTGATCCTTCCTCCGCTCGTCGATTGCATTGAGCGAGCTTGAAGCCACAACAGGCCACTGAGGCGAAGGGGGCTGCCTCTCTCCAGATTCCTCCCAGCTTCGCTCACTTAGGAAGAAAACCACAGTATTTTCCTCTCTGATGCAACATCTGATCTGTATGCCAGACCGGCCCCGCGTTGATATCCAGACAATATTTCACTCGGAACATTTCAATTTGATGTGGCAGGTAGATCCTTCCCTCCTCCGAGGCTGTTCCGAGCGCCGTAGAGGTGTTTATGTGGGCAGAAAGTTGCGATAAGAAAAACTAGAGAGCTGGCACCGCTTTTTTCCCCCTGCTTGTCTTGTCCTGGTGACGCTACACAGAACGATATTCAGGACGCTTGAAGCCACCGTCACATGTGAGGCTGCTGTTTTGTTTGTTTCCTGCTGCAACATGAGGAGGAGCCGAGGGCTTTCTTGGAATAGACATTGAGATAACGCGCACTTTGGTGCTGCGAGAGCAATGCCATGTTGTGACTCCGACAAAGAGAGAAAACCACTTTTTTTTTTTTTTGCAAATCCACTTCCCCTGTACTCCTCCATGCAGAGTATGGAGCAGATTGTATTGTTTGCACTTGTTCGCTTTCCGCCCCTTCAGACATATTTACTTCTCTTTCTGCTTTTTCTTTCCTTCCCTGCAGAACTAATTCAAGAAACTGTTCAAAATCCCCTTTGAAGTAATTTAATGGAGTGTTTGTATTGATTATGTGCCTCTCCCGCCCCTCCCCTCTCTTCCCTGGCATGCTTTTGATTTATTTATTTATTTATTTATACCTTTTTTTTAATATATATATATATATAACCCAGTTTTGGAGTTTATGACTTCTTCATTATGCTCAGACCTGTAGGAGAGAGAATCACAGGCTGTTTTTCCTCACTGATGCGCTCATATCATTAATTCCCCTCTGACTGTGGCCTGGCCGGAAGCCAGCGAATTCTAAATCTGTAAGCAGTAAATTGTGTGCCGGGGTGGAAAAATCTATTAGATGTTTGAGCATGCCTCGAATTTGAATAGGAGAGAGAAAGACACAGAGTGAAAGAGAAAGAGAGAGAAAGACCACCCCATATCCTGTTACGCTGAATTCTGTAATCAAATTGGACTTTTTCGGATCGCTGTGTTCATCAATTATTTGTGTTATTTTATTTCTGGAATGTCACATAATGTTTTTTTTTTTGTTGTTGTTTTTTTTGCGGCAGACAGAGGTGGGATGGAGGCTGGTAGATGGTTAAACAATAAGAAATGCCTCAGAGGAAATAAAGAGCTCCGTCTCTCCATTAGGGAGGGCTGAAACAACAGTTGTGTCTCTCTTCTCTCCATTAGTCAGGTCTGAAGCAACAGAGATGCTATTGATGTGACCTCTGCCAGGCATTTTAAACAGGCAGGCAGCAGTGAGGTGCCTCCACACGACTGACTCATCTGCCTTTTTAAGCAAATTCATATATTTTTAATGGTTCTACTTAGAAAAAGCTAAAAAAACAAAACAAAAAAAAACCGCACACACAGGGATTAGAATAGCAGAATAGGAATGTGCTTTATTGTCTCAGCTGGGAAATTCATGTTAATACTGAAACATTCAGATTCACATAAAGGTAAACAAAAATATAAGAATAAGATATGCACAGTATTTACAGAATATAACAAATATTCATAGATATTTACATAAAAGCAACGGCATCCTTCAAAGGAAGAACTTGAAAAACAGTGCAAATAACTGGAGTCATTATGAGGTTTTATCGGAGCTGATTTAGCAACATTCGCCTTCTTTCCCTTAAACAAATTGCCTGTCTGTTCCAGTTAGTCTGACTCATACTTAAATCTTAGCAAACCAGGAGGTTTTTTTTGTTTTGTTTTTTTTTTTTGTTTTTTTTCGACTCATTTCTATTTCTGTCTTTTTGGGAAGCCGTTCTCAGTGCTGAGTGTTTTGTACATCTCCCTTGATATGTTTCTTCCTGCATTGCAGCTCCTCGCAGATAGATATGAATGATTCTGTCTTAGTCAGTAAGCACTCGAGACATCACAGATTGTACAGTTAATAACTCTGCATATTTTATGAGATTGCCAGTCCATCTGCTTTGTGAATCCATTTTAACTGCGGCATTAAGCCGCTTTTTGTTTCTTTCCCTTTTTGCTACTGGCTGTAGCGAGCCTCCGATCAGATAAGTCGGGGCTGCAGAGGGTGCAAATGTAACGCAGGTGTTTACAAAGTCAATATGCGGCTAGTTTTTTATCGATTTGATGCTGCTGGAGGATGTATTTTAAAATGTGCCGCAGTGCAACTATCTCGAGCGTCAGAAGGAGATTCTGGGAACAAGGTTACGTCCGCCATAGCTGTGTTACTGCTGCAAGTCAGAGAGTCTGTGGATTTCCTGAGAAACTTGGCAAACTACTGCTATTGATATAATTAGCTGCTAAGAATGCAGAACATTTCATGCCTTCAAACGCTGCAGCGACGCTTTCTTTCAGGGGTTTTACAGAACAGTGTTTCGCTGTTGATGTAATGGGATACAAACAAACAGATGTTGTGGATGAAGTCCAAAGAATTTGCAAATCACCGCAGTTCTCAACCACTTCTGATACGCGGGGCGGCCATGTTGGATTTTTACACCCTGGAGCAGATTTTCCAAGTCCAAATCTAAAGCGATGGAAATGAGATTTGTGTCAAAAGATAATAAATATAAAAAAAAACAATGCAGAAGAATCAATTTTGAAAAGTGAACGCGTTTTTCTGTTTTACAGTAGTAGATTGAAAATACACAGAGAAATCAGTTTTATTCTCGCTATGCTAGCCTTGCTAAATACTAGATTAGCATGCTAAAGGTGTCAAAAGTCAGTTTTATAATAATTTTATCTTTGTTTTAAAATAATAGGAAATGCCTTTGGTGTGACATCACCTCTGCTGCTAACACTGATTAGTAATATTAATAATTAATGACCACACACAGCAGGAAGGTTACGAATATATATTTAAAAAAATCTTGGATCATTTCTACTTTGCAGAGAAATCTTTCTGCACCTTTGGCGACAAACGGGAAACAAAACATGTCAACTGATGCCTCATCTTAGCACAACTCAGGAAAAACACATTTATTATAAAAAGTCTACAGTAAAATAAGTGCATGGACTATATATGTTTCTAGCTTTTATGACTTCTTTGTAATTCTGTTTACATTGAAAGCCATTTTGTTGCTTTTATATAACTAAATTATTTACCTTGATACTGAACAATATTAGCACAGACGCGTCTATTTCTGGTTAAATTAGATAAGCATGATTTACATTATTGAGTTATGCCTTGGAGACGCCAGTGAACTTGTATCTAATTGAATCTTCATGTCAATGATAGAAAGATTTTCCTACCAAAGCTTCTCTGTTGCGCTTTTCTTTGCATTATGTTTGGATGTAATAATTGAAAGGCACGTTAATTCGTTAAAAGTCCACCTCACTGCCCAACTGATCCAGTCCGGTTTTCCTGCATTAGACTGCACTCAAGCTAAAAGCCAAACTGCTCATGTACACAGTAATAAACCGTAAATTAAACGCATTTATTTTTCCTACACCGGTTCATATTTGTGCCATGATATATAGGTTATCTCTCCAACATTTATACCATTTCGCTCCTAATCAGTAAATAATGGCAGCGTACAGACAGAGAGGCAGCCTGTCAGCTGTAGTAAACACTATAAATGGAGAACTTTTAGCCTGGGATTGTTTCCCAGCACAGAGGTACTGCATTTTTCCCACATTGAGAGGTAATTGTAATGGAGGCTTTGATAGATTCCAGACGTTTTGGTGTGTTTCTGTGCGAGTTTCCCCCCGTGTGTTTATATCTGCACGCTCACACACACACACACTTACTTGGATCCATAACTGCTCTTAACGTGTTTGATGGAGCCAAAGACGTACAAATGATGTAATTTGTATTTAGAAGACATCTTGGTGCAGTTGCTTTAATGCATTTAGGTTTTCTTTGATCCATCGACTGCCAGAGGAGTTGGACAGAGAGTCCTCGGTGCAAACAATAGATCATTGATGCTCCTCCGTGCTCTCTCTCTCTCAACCTGTCAGTCTGCTTCCTTGTTATGTGGTGGCCTGAGGAGCACTTGGTAAAATGAGAAGCATTCAGTCTGATTTTTCTCTTTCTCTCTCTCTATCTTTCTGATTTTCCTGTAACTCAGTGAAGAAGCAGTTGTTTCTTTCAGCGTGTCAGACAGGATTATTTAAATTTAACAACGGCTCAGCCACAGATTCATATCGTTCAGGTATAAATAGAAATGTGTATATATATATATATATATATATATATATATATATATATATATATATAGCTCTGAATAAATAGTCATTGTGAAAAAAGGCACTGTCATTTGCAAATAATTTCCAATATTTCTGTTAGATTTTTAAGCCGGAGCAACATGCTAACGTCTCAGTTGCCTCGCAAAAGTGTTCATATGACTTGATTTTTCAAATTTGATCACTTTTCACAAACTTTAATTTATTTTATCTTGAGAAAGCAAATAGGTGTACTTTTTTTAGAGGTATGCTTGCCACACTTTTCAGATTTTTAATCGTTAAAATTTTGCTAAAAATACACCTTTTGTTTCCAAAATTGCATTTAACCGCAGTATCATAACATTCGATAATAATATCATATTTTCATGTTTTTCTTATATTCTGCAGCTCTAATGAGCCTCCCGACTAAAAAGTGCAATTAACCCAAGATATTCTAGCATTCAGAGTATCGGATTTGCTGCTGCCCCGTTTGTTTTGGTCTGTCAAACAGAATCCCGACCGGCGTCGTTGAAGCTTGTGGTTTTGACGTGACTGAATATGAGACGGATCATGAATGTGTTTGCAAGGCACTGGAACGCCGCTAAAAGCTGCTTCACAAACACAAGTGTTTTCCCGACCGTGACTCACTGAATCAGTTTTTTGTTGCTAGCAACACAATAAACCCGACCAATAAGAGGGATTTTTGCATGAATGACTCGTGCATATAAACTTGTTATCTCAGCTGGCAGTTATTCTCCACTGAACTCCTTATCTTTCCCATGCAAAGAGAGACGAGCGGCAACAGTCCCTGCATGAGCGTGTGTGTTTGCCGTGTGTGTTTCTGCGTGTGTTTGCTGTGTTACAGTGATTACAGCTCTGTTAGCACAGTGGCGGGTGGAGGTTCGCCACATCAGAGGTCATATTTTGTAATCAGGAATGAACGTTTTTTTTGTTGTTGTTGTTTTTATTTTTTCTAAAGTCTATCTACCTGCAGTTTGTCAGAAATTACCTGCTTGTTTAATGTGTCGCCTCAAATAGTCAGCAGCGTCGTGGAAAAGTGCTTGTGCTGGACTCGACTTCAAATGAAGATCGTTACCGATGGCGGAGGGAAAACGGATTCTTTCTCTCTTTGTGGTGCAGTGAGAATGTATAATCACGACTAATTGCAAGCGAAAAGAAAAGGGGAAAAAAAAATCGACAGATTGCATTTCAGGGGTTTGCTTTTGTGTCTGCCGCACATAAATAAGGAATCTGAACAGATGGTGGTGTTTTTAATGACATATTGCTATCTGTAAAGTCTGCCTTGAAGCCTCAGACTGAAATGTCTCCCCTTGGGGAGCCGACTAGTTGTCTGCTGATAATGTCACTCTTTTCTTTACTGCCGCATCCTCCAGTCAAATAAATGCTATGTTAATACGAGCATGTAATTAATGAAGAAAGTGTATGTTTATTGTAGAAACAGAGAATATTTTCATGTTAGAAACGCAACGTTCAGCCTTCCTATATTTGATATTGATGTCTGTTTGCAGAATTTGGCAGAGAAACGCAGAAATGTCAGGCCTAAAAATAATCTACATGTCTTGAAGTCATGTCTTTAAAAAAAGAGAAGGGAAAAAAAGTCAGAAATACCTGACACAGGATCTGAGAGATTGATCAGATGATCTTCTGCATGCCAAGTTTACAGCTCATAGCTCTGTGGGAATTAGCTTTGTGGTGCTAAAATGGTGTTTTATGCAAGTCAAATGGTGTCATTTCTGTTGTTTCTCACAGATTTGACAAAAGAAACCTGAAGAAGTTACATCTTTGTTGGAGATGCACTGATTGTCGTTTCTCTGGTTGATACCCAGTTTCATTTGCGCTCCGACATGCAGATTCTGATTTCGACTCATTTTCTGTCATAGTGGCTATAAGACCTATCAGAGGACATGCTTCAGGGTCTTTTCCAGGGGAAATAAAGGAAATTACAAGGCAGTCACATCATCATAAATACTCAATATCTGGGAGATTGATTGGTGTGTCTGTGCTTTATGTAATAAAAGAATCAAAGTTGAGCTTAAACAAAACAAGTTACGCTCTATTCTCTAAACTTTTCCAAAAGCAAAGCCTGTTTTTTCTTCCTTATTACTGTTTTACCGTTGGGAAACATGGCTGTCCCAAATAGCCTCCAGAAATGTTCTTTTGTATCCCCCCCTCCACCCACCACACTCTTTTTTTTTTTCCTCTTTCCTTCATTCTTTTGAAAACACATTAAATCATGTTTCCTATTACACCGAATACGCCCTGAGAAATACGTCTGAGTTGATAATGAGGGACCCTTCTTTGAGGAAATACACACAGCAACTTTGATCTAGAATGGCATGTAATTCCTTGCCTGACCCAATTCCCAATCTCCTGATAAGATGTTTTTTTTGCCCCCCCTCCTGTCTCCCTCCTTTGCTCCAGCCTTCCTGTAGAACTCACTTCTTAAATGGGAACTTGTCCCATTAAAGATACATTTAAAGACTAACATGCCATCCATTTCACTCTGCAAGAGAGGGGTTTGAAAACGCTGTATATTGCAGCCTGAGCCAAAGAGACTCCTGGCGTATATTCCTCCTTCTCCCTCTGTCACCGGCAGCATAAGAGGACCCTGATCCCAGCTGCTCAGTCGAGTCTGAGCTGGATAAATGAGCGAGGCCGTCGACGGCAGATAGCGTATCCTCACCTGAGTCGAGCAGGATTTCAGACCTGCTCAAGCAGAGACACAGAGGAGCATTATTAGTTGTTTGTTTGCTCTGAACGCAGCTGTATATCTGCAACCAAAAGACAGTTGATTAAATTTGCTCCCTGTGGTATTTGCACATTCTGTTCTGTTTCTCTTCTTCTTCTTCTTCTTCTTCTTCTTCTTTTTCTTCCGGCTCTCAGAATCGACTGAGCTATAAGTGGATTGACCCCCAAAACCCAGCAGAAGTCTTTCATTAGTCACGATGTAGCAGGAGACCAGACGGCAAACAGCGTTTAGGGCCAATCCATCAACACACAAAAGCAGATTGACAAGACACAAACATGTCCCGGTCTAACACGGCAGTAGCTGCAGCTTTCAAAGGGATGATGCAGGAGGTTTTTATAGCGATGGTCTTGATGAAAAGTTATAGGCGGTTAATATCTCGCTCGAGCTCACGTGGAGTAATGAGGATAATTTTCAGCAACTGCGTCATAATTAAGTGTTTTCCAGAAATCGCAACACTAAGCTACTGTAGGCATGGACCTATTTACTGGTATTGCAGCATTTTAAAAGGCTGTGGTTTCAAACGTGGTGAAATTTACCACCACAGCGTTCCTGTGGTTTAAATTACTATTCATTTTGTTAAAAAAAAAAAAGAGAAAAAAAAGTTGTTTCAACTCTTTCCAGATGAAAACTTGGGGAAAAAAAGTTTTTCATTGTAGTTAAAGGCTTTCTGAGTAATTTCTTTCTTTGGTTTTTGTCATTGACAGATCAAATTGGATATAATTTTAGGTGGGGTGAGTTAGGAAAATAGCCGAAGGGACATGATGGGTGTGAAACCAAAGAGATTACACTTCACAGACACAAAATCTTACAGAGTGTTCTTGGTCTAGTTTCTACTGCAAATATGCTAGCGCACTTTAAATAAGACAAAAAGTATTTACAAGTATCTTTTCAGCACAAGATAGAAACTTTTTTAAGTCAACAATTCCTCAATATTGATGAAAATGTTGTAGCTATAAGTGAAATAATCTGGAACAAAGCATTTTTCCCATATTATAAATTAAAATGTTTTGACTCACTGGCAGATTTTTTCACTTCTAACTAGCACTATTTCATCAATATTGTAACTATGTGGGTATCATTGCAGCTGTACTAATTAAAGTTGGATTCAGTTTGCAGGATTACGACTATTTGTTTCTTTAAATGTGAATAACTAATTTTTAATAATTCAGATAATCTACATATTTACTTAAACTGTTTGCGTAAATAACGTGACATCTTGATATTTTCAATTGTGGCACGGTGAAAATCTCAGTCCAGCTTATAAAAATCTTGCCTAACCATTATCAAGAAGCCGATAATAACTTTTTTTTATTACATTACTTTCATATCATATAGCTAGTCTAGCACACGATTTCACAGGTCAGCTTCATTTTCTTTGTAAATAATTATGGCTTGTAAGTCCACTTTCCTCTTAAGCTAACAGTTAGCTTCACGCTCCGCTTCCAGCCTGTCTGGATCTATGCTAAGTAAAGACGCCAAGAGAGTTATCAGGTGTGATTTTACCTTTTAACAAACACTCACTTCACAAAAATCCTCAACTATATTCCCTCAAGTTAACGTCTTCTTGACTGTGATCATTCTGGGAAGCAGCAGAGTCGTTTTGTTTCTGCCACAAAGAGACTCTCTGGAGCTCATTTGTCACAAAGCTCCTGTTTTTTTTTTTTCTTCTTCTTCTTCTTCTTCTTCCCCTTTTCTATACTCAAAAGGACCAATTTGGGTTTTTGACAAGGAAGCCCTCTGAATAATTCCTTCATGTATTACAGGGCCTATTAAATGCAAACTTTTCAATCTGGCAATCAATAAGGCAGGCAGCTTTTCCTGGCCCGCTGCCAGGCACATTAGAGCTGCAAGCAATGGTTGCTTGGGAGCTGAGCCTGCTCAGGGGAAAGAATGTTTAATGTAATAGAATCACATAAATCAACCAGAGGAAAGCGCTTGTGTTGTTTTTGTCTCTTCTCCGCTCTTGTTTATCTGACTTTTATTGTAGGGGTGGGTGTGTTTTTGGAAATCTTGGCTCCCCTCACCCCCGCCGCCGCCCCCTTTCAGCTAACATAGTCAACATTAAAAACATCTGGGTTGAAGCTGAAATGTGGGAATTTACATTTCTCTCCTGTATTTAATGAGCAGGAGTACAGCCCCGCGTTAGGGTCCTTAATCCTCCTGCTTCACAGTTGAATTAATCGAGGTGAAAATTATATAAACTGTTCCCTGTTTTTTCCCCTCGCCCCACCCTGCTGAAATGAATGAGACACTTTTGTGTATGCTATAATTAAGAACAGGAGCCAGCATGCATGGAGGAGTGTTTCTCGCCCGTTTTGCTCTCTGTTCTTTTGCCATTCCACTGCAGCGTTTTCCTTCTGGGGGAACGCGGCTCTCGTGGAACGACTAGGCAGATGAACGTGAAAAGCCTCTTTTTCTCTCAGCCTCACCGGTTATGTCATATCTCAAAGTGGATGAGATCAGTTCTGAATTCCCGGTCACATCCTGAAGCGGACGGCGGCTCTCAGCTGACCGCGTGTAAGCGCTGAGCGCTCAGCCACATTTAAAAACAAAACATGTCACCGCGTCTCCCTCGGGTCCCACCTTCAGACAAAACCCGCCTCCAGGTTGTTTGGCTCCTCGACTCGTCGCTTACATTTCGTTTCTTTTTTTTTTTTCCCCCCACTAGTTGAAAACATGAGAGTTCTCGCCGGACACTCGGAGTCGGTGAACATTTCAAGGATGGTGGAGAGAAATGAGGAATGTTTGGAACATTGTGTGTTTATGTAAAGAGAAGTGGAACATGCTGCCTGAGAAGTTCATGGGAAAATTTGTATAACCGAAATGAGTCGCGGCTCGTAGTAGTGTGGAAAAAGATTTTTATACGACCGCTTGGCGTTCGCTGAACAATTAGGGGCCCCGGTAACCATTACATTACGACCTCAAGAAGGTAGTGCGGTGACTAAGCTGCCACAAGCATGTTCTGTCATTAGTGCAGCGTCATTGACAACCCAGCACAGAGGTTTAAAAAGCTTAAATATTGATCATTAATATATTTTAGGAGGATTGTCTCACACTGAAACGTCAGGAAACAATATTTACTCAGAGAGCTGAAATGATATCTTAAGGAATTTTCCCACCCATTTATCCTTGAAGGGTTGTGTGTGGACCTGGTGCTCTGCAGCACCCTGCACCATTATTAATACTCTGAGAAAAGTCGTGCAGAAAAATGAATTAATTTCATGGGGTTTTTTTTTTTCCCAGTGGGAATTTTAGAAGATCCGACTTTTAATCTGAGATTTTCTTTTTTTTTAAATCAGGACAAAAAAGACCCACAAAATGTTACTGAAGTATTTTTTTTTAATTTATTTTAAATTTACACTTCACTTGTTAAAGCTAGAATTGAGTCATCCGTAACGTTACTTAGATATTCTGTTTTTCTGGGAACCATTGATGTTACGCACTACTGAAACCTGGAAAGACAAGAGAACATAGCTGGATAATGCAGATTATGACGCCAAAACTACATCTATAGATAGATATATAGATATTGTGAAGTGTTTTTGTAAATTAGAAGACAACTGAGGAGGATGACAAACCACTTGAGTCACATCTTTAAGGAGCACACAGGTGATGCATTCAAGTTCTGTTTACTCTCCTCTGGTTTCCAGAGCTCAAAGCACTTTGCGGATCACCCCGTTGGTGCTGAAGAAGTTTTTTAATTTTTTTTATTTTTAATGCAAGTCAGCTTTTTCTGACCAATATCAATTTCCAGTTTTCTTTGAGGTCGGATCTGCCAATTCTGACTTTGACAGACTCAGATTTTCTGAAGAACCGTCTTCGTAGAGATGAACTGCTGCCTGATCAGACTGATGGTTGATGAAGTGAGTTCTTAGCTTGGGATGCTTTTAATGAACGTGAAAGTAATTATTTTGTATTTAAAGCCAATCAAGGGTAAATTAGCCAATTCTGAAATATGTCTGATTGACCAATGCACCAGTGGTTTTAAGAAAAATTGCTTTATTTCTAAGATTATTTTTGTCTTGTTCAATTAAAAAAAAAATAAAAAATTAAAGAAAACAAGTGAAAAAACAGCTGAAATCCAAGAAAAAACAAAAAAACATGAAACACAATCAGAATCCGGAGAAACAGCTGATCAGATTACAACACAGTCTGACTCCTTGGAGTAAACACATGATGAAGCAGAGACTGACATCACTCTCATACAGCAATAAAACAAAGTAATAAACTTCTTCCCACTTGTGGGACATTTTAGCTGTTTGAATTTGCGGCTGATAAATGTTTTATGGAGCTACGAAAAGTTACGTTTCGATGCCGGTCTGAATTTGTCGTGCAGCTTCGTGGACGGCCTCTGAAGGGCAGGGCGTGTGCTATTGGGAGCACAGCTTGCTGTTGATATAATGAGCAGGGGAAGAGGCGACGCAGCGCGTGTGACTGATGCGATGTCGCTGACTGATGGCCCTCTGAGTCATTTGCAAACACAATATGCTATTTTATGCAGATCCATTAAACAAATCTGAAATATTATTCCAGTTTTGCTCGGTCTGAACAGAACAAACCCGCAGCCTTTTTTTTTGTGTTTGTGTAATCACGTCGCTTTGTTTCACTACAGAGCGCCACTGATTTATCGACGCTGCGCCCGCTCGCCGTGATTAATGCATTTCTGTTTACTGCGCTGGCTAGGTCGCAATTAGAGAAATGTTCCAGCACATTTTGTTTCATCCAAGACTGTGTAGTCATTCACAGATTGGATGAGCAGTGAATCATACAAATATGCTAAATTGTTTTATGTAATTCTGCTCCAGTTGCCCACAGATCTTGCTCCTCTTTGGTGTCGCCGGCGAACGCCTTTGCCCTGCTTTTTAAAAATTTACTTAGTTATTTATTTCGGTTTGGTCAGGTTTCAATAACACGAAACCAGTCGTCGGACCGGAGCTGCTTGTATTTCCCTTCCCCTCGCCTCTGTCATTGAAAAGTGAGAAAGAGAAGAAAAGGTTGAATCGGAGATGTGTTATATATTATGAGAAGAGACTAAATGGAAACAGGGTAACCTCAGAGATCAATACGGAGCACGAAGAAGAGAGCCGGGAGGACAGAGGAAGAATACCAATCAAGATCTGCCCCCTACTTTTTCTTTTCTTTCTTTTTCTTTTTTGCTTCAATTTCTCCCCACGGATGAAAAGCTGTCGTTAAAGCTTGTATTTCGTAGCTACTATAAAGGACTGAGAAGTATTTGGCTCCTAAAAGATTTCTTTTCTTCCACCTCTTCAATGGCTCAGATAATCAATTTTTAATATAAGACAGGATAAGCTGAGTAGATAATAAAATTTGTTGTTTTTTAAAATGTTGATTTTATTTATCACAGAGGAAAAAGCTTTCCAAAGAAACCTCACCCTGTGTGGAAAGGTAATTACTGCCACTAGTAATTACTCATAAAAATTTTACGAGCCACATCCAGGCCTGATTACTGCTAACAGAGTAGACTCAGTAAGTCATTTTAATAGTACCTGTCTGACAACATGAAGTAGGCTAAAAAAAAAAGAGAAGAAAATCTCAAACACCAACACATTATGTCCCAATATAAAGAAATTTATGGTTCGGGACTCCAGTAAACCCCAGTGATGCTGAATCACTGAATAAAAAAATGATGAAAACTTCCCAGTAGCGTCTGACCTACCAAATATAACTCAAAGGGTGCATGATATTACTCCATAAGGCTATAAAAGAACCCAGAACATCATCTGCATGTCACACTTAGCGTCAGTGATCATGACTCAGTGAGTAGTTTGGCTAATATCAAAATTCCCCGACTCCTGCATCTAAACATGTTGATTTGAAAAAAGTGTTCAGCGAGCTGATGAGACAAAAGTTAAACTTAAAAAAAAAAACTTAAAACTTAAACTGACACATAAGCAGTCAAGCACGGTGGTGGTAGTGTGATGCCCTGGTGCTTCAGGAACCACTGATTAACCCTAATGAGCCAAAGGTCACCTTCTAGTCCTCTTTTCATTGGCAGAAAGACAAAAAAAGTCCCACTTTGAAATGGCCTAGTCAAAGTATGTACTTAAATTCAATTAACATCCCACAGCGTGACATCCCAGCCTTTTGTGGCTGGGAAATAAAAAACAAAAAAATTCAGAAAAGAGTGTGGGTCAAATTTCCTCCACGGTGATGTAAGAGAGTCGATGCCAGTTGCTCCTGCCAAGCGGTTATTAAGCTCGGGGTAGGGGGCAATTACTATTTCACATTGGTTTGGGTAGCTATTTTCCCTAAATAAAATCATTATACAGCTGCCTATTAAAATATAGAAGGTTATTTTTGCCTGATATAAGAATCAGATTAATGGTCGGAAACATTTAAGTGCGACTGAAACAAGAAGAGAGTCTGTACGGGGGTAAATACTTTTAACAGTCCCGTAAGAGTCCAATATGAAAGTGACATTATTGGCCGCGAGTTTTACATCACCCCGCTGTTTCTCTCCAGCAACACTAAAAGCAGCGGGGGGAATCCAGTAAATTCCTTGGCCGAGCAGATAATGTGGAAATGTTGACAACAGCAAAAATTGAGCCGAATGAGTGATTTAAGGACTACGGCGGGTGACAGGGAGCATGAGAGAAACGGTTTTTCAGCTTTTTCCCGCTCGTGTGCGCCGGGGTGATCTTGTCAGGGCTTGTGGACAGTGGGAATATTTTTAAATATAAAATGACACAGCTTACTTGAGTCACGTTGGATTTTTTCCCCTTTTTTTTTCTTTTATAATTTACCATCAGGGATTCGCTTTTAAATGTTAGCAGCTCTCATAACCTGTAGTTTTTTTTTGTTTTTTGTAGCAGAAGTTTTAAAGCAGGTGACACGGAGGAGCAGATAAACTCTCTTTAAATATTCCGGCTCTGAAATGTAATGATATCAGTGGTGTTTTATCTAATCATCCAGTGTGGCGCTTCATTCGGCCGGGCTGCTGTTTTAACCCCGACTAATGGGCTTCATGTCGCATTTCTGAGGTTTTGATTATGATGATGTGATTCGTCATGCTTGTTATGAAAGAGAAATTCTTCCTTTGGTGTAATTAGAAAAAAAATAATAATAATAATATCATTGAATCCTCTCCGGTGTCGTCTACCGTCGGAGCATGTTCTCATTATTTCCACTCCTGTTGCACCATGACTGCAGTCACTTAATCAGAGGAGGAGCTGGCTGGCTCGAATGTTTCCCACATCAAGCATTAGATCCATCTTGTGTGGTTAAATATTATTTTTTGCCATATTTATGATCCAGATTTGGGCACACGTGTTGCAGCCAGCAGCTTTATACTACGCTGGAGTATAAAGCTGAGATCCTTATTTTTAGAGCGTCTCTTGACAGCAGCCGTAGCTAATGGCTTTACCAGGCTGAGGTGGACTGCTGCCCTGTCGCTTACAGACAGGGAAATATTTTCATCTGAATATGTCTCTGCAGAAACGGGATCTAAGTGAACACTTAAATACACCCTCCGTTCAACATAAACATTAGATAGATAGATAGATAGATAGATAGATAGATAGATAGATAGATGGAACCCATTAATATCAGTTTTATAATGCAGCACATTTTTAACGTCTATTATTTTGTTGTATTTATATAAACTTCCGTGAGTAATTCAGCTGTTTAGTTTAAAATAACTTTGTGAATAATGCCTATGCTCCTTCCAAGTCTCTTTAATAACAAAACAAACTGCATTATAATGTGTGACCTGACGTTTGAGGGAAATTTCCCAACATCTGCCCCAAACGCATAAATCCAGCTCCAGCTTAAAGAAACAGACTTGTGTGTGTGTGTCTTTGGCATCAAGTTCATTTTCTACTATCTGAATGAATTTTAATTAAAAACAAAAAAAACACACAATATTTCCCTCAGGACATTCTTTTAGGCACATTCACATCTCTCTTAGTCCTCCTCTCATAAAACCAGATCAACTTTAATTGGTCACCTAATTGATCATCAATATTTAGCCGCTAACTCAGTTAGCTAACTTAGCTAGCTTGTCATTATGTTCTCCCAATTTCAAACGAGCAGAAATCATAGAAATGCCTTTGTGAGGAAGACGAAAGTCTGGATTACAGAAGAAACCTTACAGGTTGAGAAGGAGTGCGTCGGCGGGACGATGGGTTTTAGATTCTTGTAAGAAAATATGTCGACATTGAGGGCAGAGGGTTCATCTGTTGGAAAAAAGAATAAAAACTTTAAGGAGAAATCAAACCTTTTAAGACAAACAGAAGGGAGAGAACGATGTTGCAGAAAGAAAGTTGTACATTTCATCATGTTTCACATTAAAGCTTGCATTTGTTTTGCATTTCCTCTCTGTGATGGATTTCCAAGCGTATTATTAACAACTTTAAGGTCTCTCCGAGTTGATTTTTAGTCTTTTGCAGAGATCAAAGACTGCCTGGGGGTCAGGAAATCTCTGCAATCAAATGGAGCAACATGTTGCTTTAACCCATTCAGACCCAGCACTAAAAGAAAAAAATACTTGTGTCCTAACAATGAGTGATGCTCATTTTGCATTGGACATTGCATCTCTTCATGTTTAAATGTGTTCAGGAATTGTGCCTGTTCTCATTTTGCTTCCTCCTTTCCTTTACATTTTTTTGGTAAATGCAGCCCAATATTTTGAAAATTGTGGCTGGTTTTATTCCTACTGGCTAATGTTGTTAGAGGAATATTTCTGCTTTCTTCCTGTCATCAGAGGTTAAGCAGCTTAAATGTGAAGTTGGAGTCTAGTTGCTTGTGTAAAACAGTAGCTGTATCCACATCTTAGCTGTGAAAGTTTGCCTTTTTCTCCTTTTCGTTTCAGCAACCAGCATGTGTCAGTGACACGCGGCTCATCCGAGGCGCGTTCGTAAAATCAGCCCCATCTTGTCATCTCAGGACGCAGCGGGACTCATCTGTGGCTTTCTCACATCCTGATTGCATTATTATAATTCACTTTACTTGGGTAATCCATAAGTAAGAAATGTCTGCACCTAAACAAAGTTCTGCTTAGAGACAAACAAGATAGCAACTACGCCACACCGGACCCAGCGACCGTGTTGATCGCTCGCATCGCGTTGAAAACCTGTTACATAGATATCACGTTTTAAATTTGTACATTTTCTGAGCCGTTTAAAGTCTCTGGGGAGTTTGTGTTGCGTTCTGCGGCTTCCTGTTTCTCCTTGAGTGTAAATATGGCTCATATTTACAACTGAAAATATCTGCTATATGTGGAAAGAGTTGCTAGGCTCTTTTCACCTAGCAACTGTATTTATCTTGCCACCACTTACAGTGAGCAGAATTTGCTTATTGTTAGATATCTGCAGTAAACAGGGGCACCTCGAGGTCACGAGCCATGAGACCCAGTCTGCATGCCAGCTGGTTGTTTGGCAGAGATCCCAGGCGCTTCGGGTTCCAGCGTCACAAACTTAAACATGCGAGGTTTTTCTAAATGCTGCCGGGAGTTTTAACTCGGTGCTTTACGCCGATGTGACAGATCTGCCTCCAACCTGAAATGGGTCATCAGTGGGTCTTTCACCAGCACAACGCTGCCAAATCGACACAAATGGTTCACCGGACGCAAGATATCTGAACTCTGCAGAAAACCTGTGAAGATTGTGGAAAGATTGTGATACCGATGATCCTCTAAGAAGCAATTGTTGCTGAAAGCAGGAGTTTTTACTCTTTTTTAAAAATTATTTTTAGATTAGTTTTCAAGGTGAGAACTTCAATAATAGATTTTTATTCACCCCTACTGGGGGGGCGGATTAAGCATGGAGGTGCTTTAATTGGTTCAGAAATTGGTTTAATGGGTCAGGTCAGTCTTTAGACATTAAACTGCAACGCTCAGTGTTGTATTTAATGGTGAAAGTCTTTATTTAACACTTAGTAGAGAAGAAAAGATGACCATGGGGATTTGGGATTAGAAATCAAGATTTGCCATGAATAATAAATAATAAAAATGTAAAAAAATAAAATAAATTTTACGTTCTAGAGAAATATGCAAATGTGGAAAATCATAAAGTTTTCATGCAAAGGGTCAAGCGTAGCGGTAATATTAATTAAAACAGTTTTGGTTAATATTAGCAGTCAAGAAACTGAAGTTGAGTTTTATAGTGAAGTAGAGTAATGGAGGCACGGAAGTAAAACTATTATAGACAGAGTAATTTATAGATTTTATAGAATAATTAAAATATCACCCTTGTGCAATGTAATAGTGGGAGTTTCATCATCTTGGGCAGGCAATTATAGTAACCGGAGAACGTTGGTAACAACCTGTAATTGAAGTATGAAGAGGCCAAAAGGAGGCTCTTCAAAACAACGCACTGCGTTTATCTGGAGTTTAAACAACAATCAGTCAAATCCGTGAAATGCATGCCTCATTTTTCTGCTTCTTTATCTCCACTCGCTCTTCACTTTGTGGCGTTGGCTTTCTGTTGTAACCGCCTCTAGATGAGATAACCTTGATGACAAGCTTTCATCAGGGTTTTGCTTTAGGCAGCTGCAGAATAACAAGTTATGTTGAAGTGTAAAATAAACCTGAGCGACTCTTATTACTGTAACGTGTTTGAAAATGAGCATATATATAAATGAAGCCATATACGGTGTATTAAAAGACGCATGTTTGACTTTCTCGCTCTTCGACATTAAATCAGACTAAAAGTTTATTGTTTTGTGTCAGACAGGATCACCAAGAAAGGGTCAAGAAGAACTTTTTTCACTGGTGCACCAGTCCAGCAAAATAGTTAGATGCACCCAAAGGTTTTGATATATTCAACATTGAAGGTTTGAACTAAAAAGTTTTTTATATATCTGTCCATATTGACTTGCAAATCGTGATAGTTCAGTGGAATATTAGGGTCATAGTTGGGGGAAAAAAATACAAGAATAAAGATATACTACAACTTTATTCTCGTAATATCTTATCTTTATTCTAGAAATTTTATTTATTTATTTATTTTTTAGTATTCTGGCCCTAACATCATAAATTACACCACTTAACATTTATTCAGGAATTTACCGCCTGGAAGTAATTTTGACCATCCTGGAAACCAGCTATTTGTTTTTGTTTTGTTTTTTTACAAATTTCACGTCAAGTAGTGAGAATGCAAAAAGCCAATGTGTCTTTTTAACACAGCTTATGTAAATATCTGCTTTCATCTGCACATTTCTATGTACTTGTTTGATGATTCTTTGCCCAGTTTGACGTGTGGTAGCGTTTATTCAGCGGTGCAGAGGCCGAGTGGGCCTCACGTCGGCTGTCCTACGGAGCGTGTTACGGCCCTGACATTGTTGTAGTTTATGAGGTCAGGAGCTTTACAACATGTTCTGAAAATAGTCTGCCACACCACTGCTGTTTGATCAACATGCCGCACTTACCTCCACAACGTCGCGGGTAGACGGGTCTGAAAAGGAAAGAAAAGGAAAGGAAAGAGGTCCAGAGGGAGAGATCAGATTTCATAATGCTCTGCAGTAAAACTCCCTCACCCCAAACAATCAGAAAGCTTCTCACCGTTAACGTTGTGTTTTATTTTGAACCTTTGTGCTGCGGGAACAAAAGGACTTTGCAAACCGTACACACACACACACAACACTCAGCGTACATTACACACACAGATACCCACATGCTGACATGCATACTTTACCAACGCCTTTGTACAGTTATTAATGCCTTGCGGCACGCTCTCCAAATTGAATCTAATCAAGTGAAATGCTGCGAGGGTCCTCGGGAGAAAGAGCAGGTCTGTCGGTGACCGCTTACAATAAAATCCGTGACATTTGGAAACAAAGCCCGCTCTATACCTCTGAGCTGTAATTGCGTATGACAAATGCTGCAATCTCGAATAAACGTGTCGTCGGCGGTGTGAGTTGGACGCATATCCGTGCGAGGATGCGCGTGCCGATTCATCTGTGGCTCCTCGGCGGCTCAAGGTGTCTGCACACGTGTGTGTCTCTGTGTGTGATGGTTGAACGGTTTTAATCGTTCTTTTTGAAGTGGTCTTCGTACTGGGGCACAGTGGAACTAATTACACTTATTGTTGGGAATGCAGCTGCTGTAAACGGCGAATGGCGTCCCTCCTGTCCTTTTTCCCTGCTGCACATTTCACTGATTTTTATGAGCCTTAGGGACCAAAAATGGGTGGTGGGGGAAAAAAAAAAAAAAAAAAATATATATAGATACTATTTTCATATCTGTTAACGCGCCGTGTCTTTAAGAAAAAAAAAAAAAAAGCAAAGCAGAACTTGCTGATTAGCCACCCCTGAAAAATTAAGTTACCATGAGAAACACTCCTGAATGTCATGTCTAGGAGCTTTGTAAAAGCAGACAGTGTTGTGAATAAATTATGTAAAATTGCACTTCAAACTGCCCGACTCTGCTTCATCAACTGTTGAACCATGCAGTCGACTTTGCACGCCAACAAAATATTACGACTTTCAGAAAGAACAAAAATCCGGAGTGTGAGTTCAGTCGAATGAAACCGCATGTTGGAGGGTTCATATGAACCCTCTGTGCTGCAGCGTTCTTTGTTGTGATGCCTTGCTCTACTGCCATGTTATTACAACGGGACAAGTACCGAGTCATATGACTGAGTCCGGTTTTATGTGCACAAACAGAGACTGTCTGCTGTACATACGTCTAGTAAGTAAGACTAAAGGAGTGTGTTTGAGTTATTGACTGCAGTAAATGTGAGAGGAAAGATGCAGTCTGGCGTAAGTTAACTGAAGCTTCACTGTCTCACCGTTTTCATTAAATATCTGCATTGGTTTGCGTTATAAAAGCCACTAGGACCCTAAGATTTTAATTACTATTAATTACTTTAATTTCCTAGCTATTTATCAATGTTTTTTTTTGTTTTCTTCATTTTTGAAAGGCATAGTATTTATTTATTATTATGCCAAAACCTTTACTAAGGTTTTACTAAAGCATTTACTAAGGTATTTAGGTTTTAGCAGCTGAAAAATAAATATTAACGTAAACTCTTCTGTCTAGCAGAGACATCTCTGTATAATTGCATGCATCGACGGATTCAGCTGTGTTTGTGGCTTTCTAACACGGCTTGTTTATCAATATGGACCACTAGAGCAAAAAGATATACAACACATACTTACTAAATTTGCTCGTAGTTCTCACGTAAACGTACGTATTGTGCAGAATGTTTCACCTGTTTGCTGGTCTGCTTTCCACAGAGCATTATCCAGGGTTAGCATTAGCTAGCTGATGAGCCAGGCTGCCTCCTCCAAGCATTCACTCATACCAGGCCCATGCCCAACCATTACACACTGCTGCCCTTTTCTGGTGTTATATAATATACTACCGAGGTATCAGGTGGTCGAGTCAGTAAATCAAAAGCTTCAGATGGGAAAGAAAGAGCGGATGCTGGAGATTCATGTGGTTCACCTCAAGTTCGTTAACGTCTGAATTAAGGAATGGCTCAGCTTGGAGGTATATTTATTCACAGTCCTCAGCTGTTTGGACTGGAAACTTTTATCATCCCGGTTTGTATTTCCACTCCATTTCAACGTCACATTTTGCTTCAGTGAGAACTTTAAGCTCTGTATTAAAACAGCTAAGCCTTGCTAACAGACTCATAGCTTTTGTCAGGAAGAAATCACTTCTAGCAGCATCGTCTCCATAGCTGGAGAAAACTTTGCCCGCTCTTTAACCGTCTCTGGCGTCTGATCAAAAGCCTTTTAAACTATAGGAAAGATTTGATGAAAAACTGTTATAGTTATAAAAACCGTAACTTTAAAAATCTTGATGTGCCCTAACAGACATCCGATTACTTATTTTATTCATTCGGATTATATATCTGCAAACTCAGAAAGTCGGGAATAACATGCAACAAAAAACATCTTAATATTTAATAACTAATGAAACTTAGAAGATTTGAGCAGAATGCTGTATTTGGAGAACAACACAGCCTCGTTTTCAATCAGTAAGTAGAAATACACAAATGTATTTATGATGAAATTCAGTGCTTATTTGCTACGTCTTCTGGCAGCACAAAACATATGCCAGGAAATAATGAGCTATAATAATTTCTCACATGCTAGCGATGTCTTCTGCTAATAACATATTTTAAAAATTGAGTTGCTAAATACTGGAGCCTCAGCTCCCACATTCCCTTTGTTTTTACGCCAAGATATTGAAGTTATAATTTCCTGAGTGAAAAGTTCGTCAGTACACCACATTGTAAAATAACTAACACAGTTTGTCCTTCACGTCTCTGCCATTTCAAATCGCACAACTTTCCTGGAGCAACATGAGACATCTCTGTGTCTCGCTTTTATCTTGTACGTTTCAACGCAGAATAATAAACTCCCAGTTGCAAGTCTTTAACTTCGTGGTATTTTTATTAGGCAGGGAATGGCAGCCCGTCAGGCGGACCACCACTTTGGCCCAGGCTGAAATATCTAAACAGCTATTTTGATGGACTGCTCGCAAATTTTATACACAATTATGCCTCCCAGGGGATGAGCTGCGAAAACTGTCGTGATCCCTTCGTCTCTGCGCTCGGCTTTATGGCCAAATACCTGGAAAATTTAATAACGCTCCCCATCAGGCTCAGCTGCTCTTCGCATTTAGTCCTTTTTAGGAAATTTCAGCAACCTAACACCACCAGACGGACTCATCTGCGCTTCGTTTTAGTCCTGTCATTGTGACTGTGCCTCTCTGCCCTTGGTGTAACATTAACAGTTTGTCTATCAGATTATTTTCTTAGCATTTATGAAGGTTTATCTCATCAGACCAGGATGTTCTGCCTCTGCACAGCTCACTCAAGTAAACAACAACGTTTCTTTGCCAGTAAGTGGCTACACCTGATCGCATATTAGTCACACAGACATGTCAGGGGAATATTAGCCTGATTACGAACCAGTAATGGAGTTGGAGGAAATAAAGGAAAAAAAATAAATAAATGGAGGTCAGGTGGTTCTAACAGAAGCACAACCGTCAGAAATAAACAGTGAGGGTTGATTATAGACCTGGATGTGTGCAGTCAATGTTTGATTTTTTTTAATTTTTTTTTACTGCGGTTGGTCAGTAAGCAACGAACACACACACCCACACACACACACACACACACACACACACACACACACACACACACACACACACACACACACCGTGTTTGCACACACCCACTCAACACCTGCCCTGTCTAAACTGCTCCCAGGATTTCCCACCACAAATTATCTCGTCGCTAAACTGGTCAAGCAGAAAAGCAACGCTCCTTGAACTGTTTTCACATTCCTCCTGTTGCAAAAAAAAAAAAAAAAAAAAGCCCTGCATGCAGTCATGCGCCGCAAACATGCTCCCAGACTTCAAAATGCAGATTTTATGTTTATTTGTGGCACACATGACGAGGCATGCTCTGGGCCTGCGAGGAAAGGATGTGAAACTTTTGAGAGAGTTATTTGAAGTTGCAGTGAAACGGCGTTTTAAAAAAAGAAAAAAGCTTCTCACTTCCTGAACGTGACTCGAAATAGTCCTGTGCGTAAAATGAAATAAGGTCGTCAGAAATCAAGCTGGGACGCATCGTCGATCTAAACAGAAAATAAAATAAACTTTCCAGGAATTACTGACAGTTTTTTTTTTTTTTTTGTTTAGAGCCATCAATCCGTGTCTTGAATAAAGGTCATTACTTTTTAAAGTTGTCAAACTGGCAGCTCGACAACAGTGGATGTGCTGGGAAGCAACAGTAGCCAACTGGTGATCTATAAGGGCGACTGAAGCCGTAAAAGCTAAAGGGAGATGGAGGAATAAATGTGTCCTGTAAAATTAAGTGCCGCTCTCCACCAAATCTGGCTAGAACACTTAAAGAAATGTGTTTCCTATTTCTCTGCTGCACATTCCCAGCGCCGGCATTGAACTTTGAGATGTTTCTATTGGTATTCTAAAAATATTGATGGTCTTAGTTCACCTTAACTAACAGGTTTGCGTTTATCATCCAGACCGCCACAGCCTGTTTAACAACTCTTGTTAAAAAAAACCATGAGGACTAAAACTGCCTTTCATTAAGAACGTATGTATTAATACTAAAGTGATTACTTTGAAATTCATCGTGAATTTGTTCTTGTGTTTGTTCTTATTTATGATATTTATGAGTTAATATATCTGTGATAATACAAATTCAGCAAATATTATTGCAGGTGTTAGTAGTAATAAACTACTCATTTATCAATTCATTTTTTTCTAATTTTATTTATTTGTGTTCATTTGTCTAATTCTACATTTTTTGTTTTTATTTTTGTTTTGTTTACTAGTTTGTGTTTTTGTTTATTTTCTTCTGTTTTTAACCTCATTTGTATGAGAAGTTGCCTAAATATAAAGTTTGACAGACTGAGTGAGCTATATATGGGAACTCTCCAAACTTTTTAATAATTTTCTCTTTTCATGTGTGTTTTTTAGGCCAAGAAGAGGACGGACGGAAAGTGTTAGTCCTCAGTTACCCGCAGTACTGTCGCTACCGCTCCGTTCTGGCTCGGCTCAGAGAGCAGCCGTCCTCGCTGTTCATCGACCACACGGTGCTGGCGCTGGGCGGCATCGCTGCGCTGGGCGGCAGCACCAGGATCCTGTACTGCCGCGACACCTTCGAAAACCCCACCCTGCTACAGAATGAGAGCATCTGCGACGAGTTTGGTGAGTTTGGCGGACGGATGGACGACGCGTTACGTCGCCTGCATCAACACCGCTTTGTGGAAGTCAAGTTTTCAATTGGCTGCCTGTTTTGTTTTGTTTTTTTTTGTTTGTTTGTTTGTTTTTGAAACATCAGAATCATTTTTTAGCAACAATATTTTAGTCTCAAGAAGTATTTTTGACACATTGTTGACCTCAAACTTTTAAGTATGGCTGCCCACACCCATACTGAGGCTGCTTCAGCTAGGAAATCGATGACTTAGGGAGACTATTCATTCAGTGTGTGGACGATTTAAGAAGGGGGAAAAAAAGTACCCGAGTGCAATAATAACAGTAAAAATCCCTGTGTTGCAAATAATAACTGTGTCTATATAAGGAAAACAGGACACCGCCCATCTTATTGCTTTCTGACAGGGGATTTTTCCACCACTCTGCTAGGTTTATAAAAGGAAGTGCTTTAAATTCTCCCAGTGTTTGAGTCATTTTCTGACTCTGGCTGAATGCTGCATGTTTACAAAACACATGAAGGGTGTTAAGTTGGAAAGAAGTGAACTCATTAGACCATTATGAATGTTCCTCATTCCTGGCTACAATGGCTGCCATCAGGAGTGAATTATTGACTCAAACGTTCTGCTGCGAGTTACAGTTTAAATTCCTGGAAAAAAAAAAAAAAGAAAAAAAACTTCTAAGAAACTTAAGAAATGTTTTCAACGGGAGTGGCTGCTGTTTTCCATGTATTTAAATTGGAACTACCTCCAGTGTAAATTGAAACAATTCTTTGAAAAAGTCCTCCAAAGTGGGCGGAGTCAAGAGTCACTGAGGGGCGTGGCCAAGTGTGAGGTTAAGCATAGATGTTGAGTGAAAGCTGGTGCCAACTTAGTGACTTTGTTGCTGTTTTTAGCGACTTTTCAAATACCTCGAGCAACATGAAAATAATAGCAACCTTAAAGACCAATTTATACAATTTATCTACAGGGGGAAAAAATGTATTAGAGATTTAGTTACTCTTTAATTTAAAACAAAATGATAAATACTATAATTAGTGTTTGTCAGATATTTTTAAACTAATCAGCTCCTCATCTGATTAGCTGCAAAACTAGTTGAATGTGATTCAGTGATAACTTTTGATTTACACAAATAGTTCTGTTTTTGAACTTGGTAGTCAAACAACTAAATTCAAATGTTTATTGTATTTATATTTCTTTAATCAAAGACAAAACACAATGTTTGTTCATGTTTGTTGGAAGATTTTATTGTGAGATTTGAACTGTGAGAGGAGCTTATAACATATAGAGCTGTATGTTACATGAAAGCACAGCTGTCATTGCAATATGAGCGTTTGCTGTGACTGCAAAAGACTGCTTTGTTTGGTGGACTGTTGCATTTCAACTGACAAGCATCATGGGAAATGGGAAGAATTTGGCAATGAGTGAGCGTTTCGTTCTCAAAGTTGATGGGAAAATTATGAAGTGTAAAGATTTTAATGGGCTTGACAAAGTTAAATTATGATAGCACATGAATGAGTCTGAGCACATCCAGAACAGTCGCTGCGGGGAGTTCCTGGTCCAAGCCCTCCCCCTGCCTCCGCCCGCAATCAATAAATAGGCTGGAAATTAAGAGAGCAGAAAAAAAATGCCTTGGTGTCCCACACAAAGCATGTAACCTAGTGTCCTTATTGTCAGCGCCTCTCCCCAGGGCGCCAACCCCCCCACTGACTGCACATCCATAAAACAAACTTGCTCAGGCCACAGAGAGAAGTTGCTTTTTGTATCTGTGGCCCCTTTCTGACGCCTCCCCTGGGGACCAATGAAAAACTGGCAGAGGTCACCATCTATCAGGAGTGGTCAGAGAAAGCAGCGGCGGTGAACCAAGGTGCATTGATGCACGTGGGAATTGAAGGATGGTGCGTTTGGTCCAGCGGATGACCCACCGTAGCTCAAACCGCTTAGTTGATGACAGTTCAGAGAGAAACTAACACTGGTCATATTGTTATGCCTGATCAGAGTGTGTGGCCAGGTGGAGCCGGCTTGTCCTTGATGCAGGTGTGAAGAACGGGGAGCAAACAGGCAGGCGGAGGGGAGGAGCCTGATGTGAAGGAAGCTGACTCACAAAGAGCAAAATATGTGAACAACTGAGACACAAAGCGCAAGGGAACGAGCTGAAAGGGCAACATCTCAGCTCAAACAAGTAAACAAGGAAATAATCAGGATGTATAGCAGAAAACTAAAACCCAAACACCCCAGAATTTGTGGCAGCGTCTCTTAAATACTGCAGCCTGGATAAAAACACTGAGGTAAAGCTGCAGCTTTGACTGCATAGAGCTGCACCAGGTGAACATGGAAGCTGCTCGTTTGCCCACTTTACTTCGTAAGAAGTCTATTTAAACTGGTGATCTCACCGATTAGTGGGTATGAATAGTTTTATGGTTTACAGAAAGGCAAAGGAGAAATTGGATCCAGAGCTCTTAAATAGCTGTTGACACATCAGTCCAATGTTATGTCTGCAGTTCAAATAAGGAAAAGAGAACAGAGTGAGAAATAACGATGTTTCTGCTTCATTTTAAAATTTAAAGATATTGGCCTCATAAATTATTAATACCACCAGATACAGAGATCTTAATTTGTCACAACATGACCGTGAAGCCAGTTGCTTGGTTTCAAAACAAAATAAAAATAAAAAAATCCTCCTTGGAATATTCTCGTTTAAAGCGCGAGTGGAGACGATGTGTCTCTGATTTCTGTGTTGACCAACTCTGCTGCTGCTTTTTTCCAAATAAATGAAAGCAAAACATGCTTTTGATCTCTTAGCATTTTGATAATTACGACCAAGCGAAGGTTCGCCTTGGTTTCTTGGATTTCTTATTTATTTCTTTTTCCTTTTAAATTTTTCCAGAGGAGTTGTTCCTGTTGACGAACACCCGGCTGCTGCTGGAACACAACTCCTCAGTCACACCTTTGAAAAGCATTTTGTGGCTCCGTCGAGGAGCTGCGAAGCGCTGGAACGCGTTTGTCTGTCATTCATTCCCCACCGCTCCAGAATCCACACGTTTTATTAAGCCCGAGCTAAAACAAAGGACTAATGTGACTCATCTCTCTCTGTCTCTTTGTGTCTAGCTGAATATTTCCTGTGCCTGGTTGCTCAGCAGGCATCAGTGTGACATTCACTGTAATGGCTCCTCTGGTCAAAAGTCATTGTTTTCCTTTTTCCTGTAAATTTGCCACGAGGTAATTGCATTTTAAGAGCGCAGCAGAGGTGAGACCAGAAGGGAAAACGGTTTTAGGCATAGGAAAATAAGTTATGAATAGCAACGCTAACATCCTGTGGCTGCTGTTGCTCATTCGCTTGGCTCATGATGCCATTCCTCTGTGAGTCACATTTAAGCTAAAGGTTTATTTTCATAGCCGAAGGGGATTCTGCTTTTTCTCCTTGCTGAGGCAGCCAGGATCTCTAATGTTCTTTACATGAAGGTTTACTCGGCTTTGAGCTGGCTTTTTTTTTTTATTTTTTTTTTTTTTATGTCTGCTGGAATTGCTGCTCGGAGACTTGATTGTGATTTGTTTTAAAGCAGCAGAGCTAAGTAATTTACATCACTCTGGCAGGTGAATAAGGCCTCCGGGGCGTCTTACTTACAGGCACAAACACACATGAATGTTTACGCTTAGACACAGTCATGGCTGCTGAGTAGTTATTCTGCTATTTAAAGCCTCTATTTAAAAAAAGAAAAGAAAAAGAAATTGGTTGGATCCACCTTTATTAGAATAAACACCAGCACCAGTAGCAACAACAGGCAGCTGGGAAACATTTAAAGCAACAGAGATGTTTTTTCTTTTGCTTTTGCTCTTTTCTGCTGACTCTTAAGTTTTTCACATGTCAAATTTTAACATCAAACAAAGATAATCTGAGTAAATATAAAAAGCAGTTTTCAAGTAATCATATTGACGAAGAATAATCTATCCAATCCAACCAGGCCTTGTGATGAATCAGCTCCATTTGGTCCACTCCACTTTGCAGAACAGTTTTTAGAGTTTGAAGGGCGCATTTAGCATCTTACTGCTGTTTCTCAGTCTGGATTTAGATCAAGACTTTGACTAGGCCACTCCAAAGTATTCAGTTAATGTTTTTTTTCAGCCATTCAGATGTGGAGTCGCTGTGCAGTTTGAAGATGGCAGGAGCAGGTCCAGTCAGTTCTGTGGCAAATAAAATTTTAAGATATAGATCAGAAATATAGAGATCTTATTTTGTCACTAAATGGGGAAACAACCAAGAAACGAGTTGCTTGGTTTTAAAAAAAAATAAAATAAAACCAAGCTACAGTTTGGTGGTTGGGTGGCTTTGTTAAATGATGTTCTTTGTTTCTTCTTCCGACTCGTCGTTGCTCTCCTATATGACTGCAGGTCACTGGCCTCTCGTTGGCCTCTCTTCCATGTTTGCTCCATTTCCGGATAATGGCTCTAGCTGTGGTTCTCCAGAGTCCCACAGCCCCAGAAATGGTTTTGGGGCCATTTCCAGACTGATGGATGTCAATGACTTTGCTTTCCATCTGTCCATGAATGTCTGCGACGTGTCGCTTTATGCGACCTTCCTTCATCTTGTCAGTCAGGTTCCAGTGAGGTGATTTCTTGATAGTGCTGGGTCAGTAGGCAGTAATCCAACCGGGTGTGGCAAATCAAACCGAACATAAATAACACATGGGCAATCAAAGTTAACTCACGATTTAACATGGGGCAATAAATGAAATCATTCAAGGACTGCATTTTCCCTTTGTTACTCAAGTTATTTTTGCTATTGAAATTGTATGATCTGAAACACTAAACGTGACTTAAAATGCAAAAACGGGGTTTGGGGAATAATACTTTTTTTTTTTACAGCAGTATAAAATCTGATTTAATGCCGATCTTACAGCTATTCTGAGCTTTTGGATTCAGTCAGATCTGTGCTGGCAGCTGTAATGGCCATCCATCTTCGGCAGACTAAGTTATAAAAGTGTGTCAGGTTACCTTAGGGGCTCCAGAAAAGGAGGATCAGACATAAAAAAGGAGTATTTCTGCTTGTCAGCAGGGCCAGTGTTCTGCATTGTGAAAAACTTAGCCGACAGATTAAAAGCCTGGTTGTGAAATCCGGTTTTATTCTTGACACAGCAGTCCAGCTCGGCCAAAATCTGTTGAGATCATCAAGGGCTCGCGTGCCGGCCTCCCTTTTCTTTGACTCCTTGTGTTTGTTTTATTCTAAGCCTCTGGTGTCACCGGCGTCCTTTCCCTCGGACCAACTTTGAGCAAAACTGCTTTTGCATCAGGTCCTGTGATCCATATTCATGCGCAGCGTCGCCTGTCACCCCGCAGCAGTTGCTTTCCTCACGGGGAATGACACAGTTTTTGTTTATAATTATCACGCATTCTCTGCCAAACGTGGATTGATTATGCCCTTGCTACTTTGTGTCCTCAATTTCCTTTCTTCGCCAGCAGGAATGTAATATTACGGCGGTGCTAAACGTCTGACGAGAGATGTTTAAATTGTGTTTTTACAACAGCATGGTTGCAAATATTTTTTTCACTTATTGCATTCTCGCTGACAAGCGGAATGAAAATCAATCTCTTATATAAACCTAAGAATAACAAAGGTGTGACATACTCCACTGTAATAACATTGGCGTTGCTGAGGCTCTCTGCAGTGATAAAAGCCAGAAATAGTTCTTGAGTGGGCCAGAGCCTTGCGGTGCTGAATGACTGAATGATCACAACATTCATTTTTTTTGTTAAAAGCTGCGTGTTGAATATTACTCACATTAATTTGGCAGTGAGTCGGTGCTGTGAATGTGCCTGAAACATATGTAAACGCAGCCCGGCACTTTTAAACATAAAGCCGATGACTTTATATTTAGACAAGCTATTAAGTGGGGGGGATATTATTTTCCTTTTTTTTTCTCTGATTCCCTCCACTCACCTCCACTCTGTCAGAAACCTAATGCCTCTTGTTCATACAGTTTAAAATAACAGTGTTTTCAAAGTTACTGAGGTAATCATGTTGGAGGAAAAGTCACCCCTCCTCCTTCGCTCTCAAGCTATTCTGTGTTTTTAGTTCAAGGCTGTCGATGTGAGGTTATTTTGAAAAATGTATAAGCTTTACATGCCGTATACAACCACACTGACATCTTCGTTTGGCATAAACAATGACGGGTTGGTACTGGTGACTGAAGCTAACAGCTTGTTAGAACAGGGCGAAGACCAAAAGTGCACTTTCAAAACTTTTCTAATCTGAAAAATGTCACAGCAGTATTAAGAGAACGCTATTTTTAGAACTAGTTCATTGATGTTAGATATCGGATTTGGCATGGAGGCAGGAGGAAGTGTGCTACAGAAGCTTTCCTTTTTGGAAACATGAGGAAATGAATTATGTTTCCTAAAACATAAAGTCTTGTCACGTCTTTAAAAAAAGTCACTCTGCATTAAGTTCCTTTCTGGACTGTGTGTGTGTGTGTGTGTGTGTGTGTGTGTGTGTGTGTGCGTGCGTGCGTGCGTGCGTGTGTGAATATTCAACTTCTGGAGAGACATCAACAGTCTTAAGGATGAACTGCCTATTTGTGAATGATATTTCACAAATATGTATAAGTTATTAATAAATCTGAAAGTAAGTGTTACAGCTCCACTTTTAGCTTCAAGCTTCCAGCATGCTGAGGTGAGGGACGCGTCACCCCAGCATAAATAATTTCATTCTTTAGCTTTTACTGCAGTACTTCAGTGTTGATTATGTAACAGTGGAGCGCTGCTGCTGAATGCATGACATTTAGAGCTGCGATGTGAATTAAGCTGAAACTTTCATTGTGTTTAAAACCTCTAGCCGTCTGGCTGAAGTTTTGTTCAACTTGTGTAAGCTAGTTTCAAACGCTTAGCAAATATTCCTTTGGTTTTGTATTTTCCTGCACAATTGAAATAAAAGGCAGACATGGAGTAGTTGAACGGGGATAAACAAATCCAGAATAAAAGGAAAATGGCTTAAAAGCACATTATGCTGTTTTAAAGGTTCACTGTTTTATTGATTTTTACAATTTCTCACTTTTCTATTAGGCAGTCAGTAGCCTCTTTCAAAAAAAACAAAAAACATTTCCATCACAAACGCACAAAGAATAGTCCTTCTCTGAGCTGCTTCTGGTCATTCATGAACAACAATCAAAGCTGTCGGTATCTAAACCCAAACAGGATCACTCCTCACATGACTGCACACAGATTGTGTTATTTTACATTACTTGTGTTCTAGAAATAACATCAAATATACTTTGTATTCCCTTTTAGCAAAAATTACTTTATACATGTCCTCACATGCCACAGATATCCAGAAATGTTTAATTATTAAGCCCCACTACCACTGATAGAAGTAACCCATTGGCTGAAGTCTGGCTCAATGCAGGCAAGCACAACCTGTCTAATGTGTGTTAATGGCTGCTAAAAGCGCATTAAATATAGCTCCACCGCGATCCCAGTGTGTTTTAGTCTTAAATCCTCCAGCTCACTGGCAGCACAGGTAGCCTGCAGCAGCTACAAACTCCCTAAAACTGCAAAATTGCCTTTCATCCGCTGGCCACCATGGGCGCTGTGAATGACTCGGCTGGCAGCCCAGAGACACCTTGACTTCCTGACATTGATCTTACAAGAAACGCTCGGCATGTTCAGTTCTGAGTATGTGTGTTATGCAGGACGATGTATAACACTTCTGCCTCCATTTCCAGAGTCAATAATCCTCAACCTCCACTTAACCCCTTATGAAAATGCAACGGTTGTTTAAAGGCATTTATAAAGATTGGAGTTGTCTGCTTTGGTTTGTGCACCTGTGGGACAAAGCTATTAGCTTCAGGCTCCACAGCCAGCTGATCTTTGTTTGTGCTAAATGAAGACACAACGAGGGTTATACTGCAAGGAAAATATTGAAACCTAAACAGAACCCTGAACTTTTCCCATACGGTGTCATTTCTTTATATATCACGCTTTATGAAATACATAGAATTGTATTACTCAGTCCTTCCTGCTAATTCTCTCAAGAAGAATGAAAAATAAAAAGGAGTTAATTGCTCCGTTACATGAGCGCGCTCCAGATGCAAGCAGAAATTTGCAGTCCATTTTAATGCCTCTCTGTCTACATGGATGCTTGTGCACATCTGTGGCTTAATTTAGAATGTGTATTTGTGAGAGTGTTAAAAAAAATAAAGATAAAGGTCTCTTGTATGTCATCTGACTGAAACTGATACCGAGATGTGATGCATAAGAGGAGAAATGAGGAAAAGAAACACGTAGGAGCAGCAGATGTGTTAAAATCTCAAGCCTGTGTTTGGTTGGAGATAACATCTCCACCGGCTTGATTGGGTTGGGTCACCGGATGATCATACAGCATGAGGTCATTGTTTCCACAACTTGAAGCACTCTTCCCCAGTGCTCTTTAAACAAGAAATCTGATTAGAGGAAATATGCATATGCCAGTGTCGTCTCGTGACAGGCCCGTCTGTTAATGCAATAGGCAAATTGCTTGCTAAGCTCATGTTTTCTCATCTCCTGTGCAGATTTGTGTTAACCAACAGCCCATGAATATTTCATTGTCCATATGCTGTGCAGTGCAGAGGCTACGGAGGGAGGATTTTAGAGGAGAAAAGAGCACACGCTGTGACTGTACGGTTACATTTTGTAATCAGGACATAAATACAGGCCGATCATCTGCTCTAGGATCATTTCATGCAAACATAGCGTCACGGTGCCTTTAAAATAACTTTTAATGCGCAGCACTTTCAGTTCCCACACACACACACACACACACACACACACACACACATACACACAAAAACAACCTGACAAACTTGGCCCTGTTCACTTTCTCTCTGTCATTGCCCTGATGTGTGTGGAGGCAGAATCGATGGCACAGTGCTGTTTTAACCAAAAAGCACTTGGCTTCAGGAACATTAGCATGGCTGCTGGGTTGAAAAAAAAAAAAAAAAAAGCACAATCCTTCTGTTTATCCTCACATTACATCATCACCAACTCCACAGCTCTGAATCTACTGCTTTATGATGGTTCCTTTATCTGTTTTTACTGAACAGCACTGATGGATAAACTGAGCCTCTCATAGGCAAGCAGCATTTCAGAGACCTGAACAAAATGTTTCTTGCTACATCAACCAAAAGACAATGAAAAAATGTACAGATTTATTTAAGATAATGCATCAGATTAGGTTGCTACTTGCATGCCAATACTAAGTTTCAGTTTTTCCACTCTAAAATTGTCTGTCAACATGATATAAATATAATCTTAGATGGAAATTGAATGTTTGAGATGGTCTAGATTACTAGGATCAAATTATGCCAATAATTTCAAATGGAGGATCAATTTAGAGGAGATATTTCATAAGTTATGTTGTTGCTGTGGTTTCAAATCCAGTTTGTTTGGCTTTTTCATCATTTATAACAAGATGTTGCAAAATTGCGGCACGTTGGAGCAAAAATAAAAAATCCAACTTAAAAATAGATGTTTATTTGATTGTCGGCTAATTAGGTAGCATGTGCCTAAATCAAAACATCAACTTCCATGTAGCACTGATAACATTATCATAGCCATGCAGTATATGATATACAGCAGTGATAATTTAAAATAACTAGATTATTGTTTTATTAACAGCCACTGTCTAAAAGCAGCGACATGGAAGAGGTAAAGCGAAATAAAATAAAAGCGTCCAGTAAATCTACCTTTATTTTCCGAGGGGGTTAAATATCAACAGCACTATAAAACTGTTAACATGCTCTAATCCTTCGTTCACTCGAGTGCACAAATCACTTTTCACCAGCGTAAAAACCGACTACATGCAGGTGATCCAACACAGTGAAACGTTCAGTCACCATTTTATTGTCATGCTGTCATCACATGTTATTGCAGCTGTGAGAAGTGACGGCTTCTCCCTGTGCCTGCTTTTATTGAAACGCCAACATTCAAAGATTTCAGAGTCGCCTGCCAAACAGGAAGTGCTTTAAATCATTTCCAGTATTTTATTGGGGTTTTTTTCTCAGAATAGTTTTGCAGTAGTTTGTGATATTCACACAAAGACGGTTTGAGTGTTTTTAGATGCAACGCTGAAGAATGATGTCAAACTGGCTCCAGCGTGCCACTTCGCTGCCATGAGACGACAAACATCAATAACGCGGCTGATACTCGAGATGAGCTATTCTGACCCGTTTTTCAAGTTTATTATTAGACTTACAGGTAAACTCAAAAGACAGCATGGGAAAGTTGCACCTTTATCAAATAAAAAAAATTATTAAATTTTTTTTTTTTTGATAAACCTGCTCCAGATGTTATTACAGACTTAAAACTTTGTTGTCAAAAGGCCAGCTTGACCTCATGCATAATGCTTCAGTGGTGATTTCATCAATAAACCTGTCAAACATTCAAGAACAAATTTTCACGGGGGGCTGGGGGGCTTTAAATCAAACAAGCCTTACATGTCAAATAATAAAAAGTTTTCTTCTCAAAAAAAAAAAAAAAAAATGATGTGAATTGTAATCCACGTCCTGGAAAGTCCATAATAAACTTTACAGGACGGCGTGTTGCAGCCTGGAGCGAGCCCATCTGAGTCATCTGTGTAACAGTAAACGCTGTTTACAAAGTGCGCCTCCGGCAGTCAGGTCGGCGTAGAGACACCTCATGAATGCAGCTCAGCCTTTCTGCAGGTAGGGGCCTGCTGCACGTCGTTCCTGAAAAGAGCTTGTGTAACTTTACGTGACGTCAAAAGTCCTTGTTGTGCTGCTCCAGCACAATGGTAGTAGCGCTGGGAGAATTACGCCGTGTGTACAGGCCGTGATTGATGCGCCCAGTTTCCTATTGTTTCTTTCCAAAGGAATGTTGTGACAGCGTTGGCGAGCTGCGTCGGCTTACAGATCTGCTTAGTTTTGTCTTTAAATATTTTGGCTATTTCTTCGTGTCGTGGCACGAATAAAAAAAAAAAGAAGAAGAAGAAGAAAAAAATAAATAAGAAAGCAGCTTTTTATTTGTGGAAATGGAAATGAACTTCTTAAATTCACCAAATTGGGTTATAAACATGAAAACACTGAACAGAAAGATAAAAGTAACCGCTGGCCTATTTTATGAGGAGAAAAGCGATTATTTATAATCACCATGGCTTAGTGCTGTGTACCTTTTCAAAAATGATAAAGTCTCTATGATTGGGCTCATTGGCTGACTCAATCCCATCAAGTGTAACTAGAGCGTGATCTATTAGAATACATATGTTTTATTGATGTATGGGCTCCGTGTTTATCCTGGCATTCATTTATTTATAGGTCGATGCTGTGATTTTTTTTCCCCCCTCCAGTAATGAATAGGCTAAGCCTTGAAGCTTATCCACTGCTCTCTTTCATCTCACCCTCCCTTTTTCCTCCCCCACTCCCTCCCTCCTTCCCTCTTTCTCCCTCCCTCCATCTCTCTCTCTCTCTCTCTTCCTCCAAAAAGCCAAATTGAAATACTGTATTTTTTTTAGCGCTACAGTCCCACAGAGTTGTTGCAGCAGTCTGTCAGTACAAATGATGTGGAAGCGTTTGAAGGTTATCCCGTTTTTAGCAAATCCTCCACATTATGTAACTGTGACTGTGTTTTACATGTGGCATATGCGTGTGTTTGTGTATGTGGGACAGTCCCACGTAGCGAGTGTGCAAGTGTGCGTGTGTGCGTGTGTGCGTGTGTGTGTGTGTGTGTGTGTATATGTGTGTGCGCTCTTAGCATTTCTTTGCAAAATAGGATTTGTTTTTTAATTTCCTCTCCCGGAACAAAGGCCGTTAAAAGCTCCTCGCCAGCATTTTCACCTCATTGTGTGGCTGCTTTATTTTTATCCCAGCTGTGAAATAGCATTGTGAATTATTACAGTTTAAAAACAGAAACATGGAGCCTTTCTGGACCCTTGCCATCTCTAAAGTGTTGTTGTTGGGTTTGTTTCTTCTTCTTCTTCTTCTTCTTCTTCTTCTTCTTCTTCTTCCTCCATTCTTCATATAATTACGAGGAATTATCCACTCTGCGAGAGAGATGAACGCCGAGTGATATTATTCAGTTTGTCAGGGTCAGAGGTGATTGCATTCCTCAGCGAAACTGGGTTAAGATTAAACATGTCTCAAATGTGATGCGTGTTAATAAGTGCTTAACAGGCGGCGGCGATACCATCATGAGGCGATCACATGAGGTGGGCAGAACAAAAGAGGAGAGAGAGAGGGGTTTTTTTAGAAAGAAAGCAGACGTCTGAGGGAGCAATTTTTGCCTCATTTCGGCTGTAAATTAAAGTCGTAAAGCGCACAACGTAATTTCCTATTTACTCTGCAAACGCAGACGGCCTCCGTGAGTCTGCGCCGTGTGCTAAAAGTACACACACTGAACCCCTCCTCCTGAAGAAACGCACACTCCGGGTGAATCCGATGAGAACGATTTCATAATCCATCGCAATAATAAACTTCTTTGAACTGTTTAATTGGCTCTTCCTGGAACGACACGGCTCCGCTTCATTTGATCTGATGAAAGAGTAATGCTGCTGCTCCCCCGGGGGGGGCGTGTACACGACGGCGCACAAATAACAAATGAAGAACACTGGTCTTTTTTCCCCCTCTTTTGTTTCCAGATGGTTGCCTTAATAAGGCAGGAAAATTCATATTGCACATATGCATCATCCCACTTTCCACAAACCGTTTTCGTGTTTAAAAGCTGGCTGTATGCGTCCAATGTTTTTCAGCGAATTGTTTTTAAGTGAAAATAATCCTGGGAAGGGTAATGGATTAAGGTCACATGGAAATTGATTGTTATCTGAAAGCGCCGTTGTCAGCGGAAAAATCTCTGGAAACGTTCCAGAAACATTCCTTAGTGTCCGATTCTGTGAAAAGAACCACTGCTGCGACTGGGCTTTAAGGGAAGTGGAGATCATTGATTCAAATACATGCAAAAGTAAAGGAGCAGGGCAGGTTATGCAAAAATTAAAAAAAAAAAAACTGTGGAAAAAAAGGAGAAAGAAATATGTAAAGCTGGACCTGACAAAGTCATGACGGCTGGGGAGAACGTCCTCTTTACTCGGCTGAGGAATATTAACGGCGACAGGCTGAATGGAGGGTCTGTGTACGTACGGCCACAGAAATGAGCTCATTACTGGCAAATGCATTATGTATGTGCACACACAGACACATTTATCTTTTTATATTACTTTATTCCATCATACATATCCGTCTGCTAATTGTTATCCTCCGTTTTTCCCTTCTTTTTTTTTTATTTTGTTGTTGGCAAGAGACACCTAACACATAGGAGTGGCTTATTCTGTCAGGCGCTAAATAAAAATATGAGTGAGTATTTTAACGTCCTGGTAAACACACACATTTGCTGCTATGTGGCGGTTGTCTCCATGGCAGCGGCAGCCGGAGCGTGCCAGGCCGAGCGCCTTGCTGACAGTTTCTGCTGATGATGATTGATAATTACTACCTGACTTGTTGTCCCCGTCTCTGCAAACATATGGCGGGAGTTGCCCTCAGTCATATATCTGCCAAAATGTTCCCTTTTCTGATAATAGCTTTTTAATGTTGCGTTTTGTTGTGCATGAACTCCAATTGCGCGCACACACACACACACACACAACATGCTAAACCCCACCCCTTTGTAATTACATTTGCCGCCGCTCACATAGTTATTACGGAAAGGAAAGAGAAATTGAAAGGAGAAATAGGAGAGAGCCAAAAAACATGCCGAGGGAGGGAGGAAGAGCAGGAGGAGAGAATTGATTTCTCTTTGAATTGGGGTGAGTAGATTTAGTGCTGCTGGGTTGAAATTTTGACAAATTATCATGATTAACACAAAGCAAGTAAATTTTTCAAGCACTGCTCAGATTCTCAAAGCAGACCTGCGTAACACGCACTTTGTTTACTTTAGCAACGTAGGGTTTTATGATCCTATATCTAATATAACCTTCCATCAGTGTGTACAAACCAGCCACTTCATTAGGTTCACCTCCACCTTTTTGCCTTCAGAAGCTCCTGAAATCATCACAGCAAAGGATCAGCAAGGTGTCAAAAACGTCCCTGAGGGTTTTGGTCAGTGTTTCCTTGATAGTGTCACATATATGCTGATAGAAGCCGTCACAGGATGGTTACACTGTGGCCACTGGTCAACAATAACGCACAGATAGCTTGTTATTGTCGGGTTTTTGTTTTTTTTGTTAAAGTAATACTTTGTGGTCCAAAATGTGCTAAGAACAGATCCCTTGTGCCATCACCTTTTGATCTGAGCTGAGACGAAGCGATGCTTTTAAATTCTGACCCAACCAAATTCTGAAATCAAGAGTTTATCATGTCACAAGGACATTTCTACCCCGTTTTGATGACGTGCTTTTTATCTCCACACATAGATGCATTCCGTCGCTGCCGTGTGATTGGCTGATGCGCTGTTTGCGTTAACCCAACTCCACAGTTGTACATGATAAAGTGGCCTGTGATTTTAGACCACAGTGGCACACATCAGGTCTGTCGCTTCATAGGCTGAGTGTTACGTAATACGCTGTCAGGCGTGACAAACAAGCAAACAAAGATCAGAACTGCACCCTGCGCCGCAATATTTACGCTTTAAATCGATGTCTGAGGATGAATAATATTTAAATATTTCACTCCATGATCATCTGATAATAGTGAGATTGGTAGGCTAGGCCATAACTAGAGCAATATATCCCAAATCCATGCAGGCGTTTCTCCACGCAGCCATTTTGCGTGCATAAAAGCTTATATTTAGCTGCTCTTGAAGGCATTCTTGTTATATTCACAGGGGCCATAAAGGAAGACATCAATCCATAAGCATGATTTATCTACTGCGCACCATCAGCCGAGGCATTATTATTGTACAGACCCTCGGTGGTGGATCCTATTACGTGCACACTGCAACCTCAGACTGAAGCAGTAGACCTGATCAGCATTTTAAAGCTCAGATTAACTCCAGCGACTCAATATTCCTGTTTGCTACACACTGAAGTTAGATCTGCATATATAGGACATAATTAAGACGCCGAAAGTGAGAGGAAAAAAAAAAAAGACCCGATTCTAAAACTTCTAAAGGCTAATGCTGTTTTGTGTGGGAAGCCGTAAGGGTTGCTGTCATTTTTTTTTTTTATTTACTTATTTTTCTCTTTATCTGTCCAAGTGCTTTTTTAGCCTGCCTGACCTCTGCTTTCAGGTAGAAGAATGTCCTCCCACTTGTTGTATGCCTCGGCATCTGCGAGCTAATCAAACGAATTCAGAAGAGCGTCTTAACTTTACACGGCTGCAGTTCTCCGTTCGCGTCGTTCACCTGCGTGCAGCCGGAAGCCAGAGTCACTTCTAATGACGAGCAATGGAGGCCTGCCACGGGCTATACGGCAACAGACAGGCCCTGTGAAGGAGATGATGCACACACACTCCGCTGTCAGTCAGCCGGGCTGAAGGGAATCGTCTTTGAGGAGAGGGGAGAGGGGGGAGGGGGGATGAAAACAGACCAGAGCCGATACAATGCAAGCATTTGTACAGGAAATGATGGGTTCGGGAAATGGAGTGGAACAGGATGTCATAGTTGTTGCAAATGAGGAGACGAGGAACTGGTGAGAGTCTGAAAAGAACCCACAAAAATCTCATGCATTATCATCTTTGCAGAGTCAGGGTATGTATATTTTATACAGTGAACACGCTGGCACAGCTTAGAGGGAGCACATTAAATGGAATATGCTTACCTGTTCCTACAGAAAATCTATCCATCTATCCATCTATCTATCCATCTATCCATCTATCCATCCATCCATCCATCCATCCATTCATTAATTATTCTTGGCTGTAAAACTCAAAAAGTCGCTTTCCCATTCAATCTGAGCACAAAACAAGTCAGACAAAACAACTTCCAGCATTTAATGCATTCGATGTTTTCCTGGAAGAGTCAATATTGGACTTGGTCTATAGTAAGTGTGACCCGGATTGAACGCTGACATAGCCTCATCTGTGCGAACAAAGGAAGCCGTTTTTATCCTTCCTCGACACGTAGCACGTTCAGGCTCTTTCTGCTGCTTACCCTAAAAACAGGTACTGCAATTTCACCGTGTAATTTTGCTATTCGCACATCAACAAGGAAAATTTCAATTCAGCAGCACAGCTTCAGTGGGTTACAGAAATATGAAAAAATGAGTTATGTACAAAAATTACTAATAATTGGTTTATCTTTTGTGTGTGCGTGTGCGTGCGTGTGTGTGTGTGTGCGCGCGCGTGTGATTTGGGCGAAGTTGCTCTTTCTAAAGGCAGAGGATGAGTCAGTCGGGGTGCTGTGCAGATAAAAAGAAAGGCCTGTTTGCAAGAAGCTATTGAGGACCTGTGGATGAGTTGGCTGCACCTCAGGGGATTGTTGTTAGACCTCTTTTAGCAACAAGCCCCACTAATCCCTGCCTTTTTACTCAGCCACGTGTTCAAACAGGCTTCTATTACGGCAAATTTTCTTCGCCTGTGATCAGAAAACACATTCCCAATAAGGGAGCTGCTCAGTTTTGTTTTGTTTTTTTAAATCAAACTCTTATTTTAGAGACAATTTTTTTAAATTCTAAGTCATGTTGAGGTTGCTCAACTTGCCCGCTGTTGGTTAATAACAGTGTGTCTCAATTATAAGCCAGAGGGAGCAGTTGGATATATTCGCCATCGTTAGATTGAGAGCAGCTCCGAGGCACTGCTGCATGAAAATCTGTTCCTGTGTTGCAATCGGGCGAAAATAAATATGTCAGTACCATTGATGTGAAATCCCATCTGAGGTTGTGACTCGGTCCTTGCTGCGAATTGTTTTCCGATTTAATCAGTGGTAATCTTGGTCTGTGTGTTTATGTGAAATTAATTAACACTTGTATCATCTATCAAGCTACGAAAGATTTGATGATTAATAATGAAAGAAAAAAAAAAAAAACAGTGTACTGTGTCCGCCCACGCTCTCTGTGGGCACATTGTGTAATTTTTGGTTGATTGCGCGGATAGAGCAGCTTGAAGCATGACTGTATTGTTGTGTTTTCTGCTGTCAGCGTGTCTTAAATTACTATTTGCTGGAATTTGCCTCCGATGCAGGGACAAAGAAACATTGTGCACGCCCACATTGACTTGTTGTAACGTGTGAAAGGTGACAATGGCCATCTATATGAATAAAAAAACAGGTAAAGGAACTGACTCATTTTTTGACCCAAAGTGAAATGTATAGTGTAGGTGTTGCTTAGAGGTTGGGGGTGACGTAGTCTGGCACAGTATCTGCTCTGTCGAAATTGTTTTACCTACATAGAAATCCCTTCAGGCATGGAAAAAATAAATAAATTAATACGTCACAAAGAAAGACTTGACTAAAAATATCAGTGTTTCATGGTTTCATACCATGAAACGGTGTTATCACTCAGGATGAAGGATTACTTTAAAGTCCATGAGTCAAAGCACTTAACTGGGCTCCGTAGCTTTTTACCAGTTGGGATTATAAATTGAATTTCAATGCAATTTACAAGAACGTGGTTAAATTTGGAGTTTATGTATTTAAATTAGAAGCCAATCCAATGTATATGATTGGGTTGGCTTAGTCCTGTCTACGAATCTGATCCGTTTGACTTGTAATGTTCATCATGTGCAACAAGTTATGTAAAATAAACTTGTTTCATATGCTGTTGGTTGTTTCACCCCTTTGTGCTTTTGCAGTTTTGGACATTTCAAAGATAGATCAAAGATACTTGATCTTTTTGGGATATGAGTAGTTCAGTCTACTTGATACCCATGAATGCAATCATTCGTTTACATTCGCTTACTGCAGTTGAGTTATATTGTTATAACTGTTATAATAAGCCTGGTGGAAATGTTTTAAACCAGACATATAAACCTGGATTCTTAACATGGAGGGCCAGTGCCTTCATTTTGCTATGTTTTGCAGATGCGTGTAGAAAACCCCCAGCCTTTTTCATTTGCCATCACTGCGTTTCATGAATTTAAACTTCTCAGTATTGCAAACAAATAAATAAACATCATTATTACTTAAATTCTGGCCCTGACTCTTATCTTGGCTGCAAAATCAATAAAAATGAATCAAATCTCCCTTTTAATGTTGCTTAGATTGTGTGTTAATAATTAAAGATAGCTGTGATTGACTGATGAATGAACGTTTTTGTGATCTCCTGACTTTCATCTAATGTTTTGAAATGATGGCGCGTTGAAGGACACGTTTGAAAGAGGCTGAAGCGCCACAGATTTGAATACTAAGTGGAATCTTATTCTTTGTGTAAAATCATCTCTGATGTGTCCCGATCCATTACCAGGGTTAACGAAATGATTTTCACATTTGATTTTCATTTGATGTGAAAGTGTTTAAGATCAAAAAGAAAAAAACAACATCTTCTGAACTGAACGGAGAGCATTGTGTGTTTGTTCAGGAAAGACGTAGATGTCACTTATTAGACGAGCTTCTCAGAAGAACGGTGTGCTGAAACTGCGGCCAGATCCGCGCAATCCCCGAGCTGAAACACTTGAAGTCCCTTCAACCTCTTGGCTTTATTTTTTTATTTATTTTTGTTTTTTTTTTATGTGAAGTGAACACACACTGCTGCCTGTCATGGCTGCCTGAGAAATAAGCCATTGCTTTCTTTCTCTTTTTTTTTATTCTTTAATATTTTCTCTCTGGTATTGTTGCCTTTCCGCTGTGAAGCTCTTCTTGTCACTTCATTGTGCCTCCAGTTGAGTTAAAATGTTCCACTAAAGTGTAATATCACTCCACTGATCACACATTTAATGCTCCGCTGCTCTGCAGATTAAAGCCTGTGCCTCAGGAGCTGCTCCATGCGGTGTTTGGTATCACGATTGGTGACGTATTATTTATTATTTATCGGTTCTTTTGTTTGCGCCTGGCAGGTGCGATTATTTTACGCAATCACGTTTGGTTCATCATTTTGAGTGTTATTTCGTCGTGATCCCGGCGTGACGGGGTCAGGCATTGTCTGCAGACGCGCTTTATGTTTTATGACCCGCTGTAAATTTCCAGAGTTGTAACCTTGTACCGCTTTGTGAGAGCTGAACGACTTTTCCTTGTGTTACAGTCGCCTGTATTCACAGATACAGTTTCGTTTACAAATGTTTCCTCCAGGTAGGGGCGAGGTGTGGCGACTCGGGGCTAGGATTCCTGCTCACTTGCACAGATACGCACGCTGACGCATTTCTCCCGAGGGGACGGTGGCTGCAGGATGTCTTACAGATGACTTTACTTAAATATCCTTTATGTTCTCGCCGTTCTTCCCCGTCTGACTCAGTAGGGAGTTTCCTGTTGGCAGAATTCACTTTAATTAAAGCAGAATGTCCGTTTTTAATATCCCTATCCTTGTTTGACTCACTCGCATGGTGACGCGACGGCGGTTTCAATGGTCGTATTTATGTAATCAGCAGAAATGCACCTATCAGCTTTATGGCCCATTTATGATCGTTTAGCCGATTTGACCCAATACTCATTTCCCTCTGGAAACTAAATGGAGGAGATACGGGCGGCTGTAAAACTGGGTTTTAATGTTATTTAAAAACAAAGACAGTCGGATTACATGTTTGAAATTTGAACAGACTTGATCATATTTTAAATTACAACACAGTATTTGGTATTATAACTGGTTGCATGTGAGTCTTTTGGCTTGAGCGTCTTGCGTCAGTGATTCAAATTCAATTAAATCCAAATTCAAAAGAGTTTATTGATCCCAAAGGGAAATTAAATGCTGCAGCAACAAGTCATTTAAATAAAGAGTTATTGTAGATTATGATCTACATTAGCGCAACTAGCATTACTAACAAACTAAACAGGCTTCCAGTATTGAAATATATTGCCATTAGCATTTATCGCTAATAGTAGCCAGTGCTCTTAGTGTTGCCCTGTTTTTGGTTTTTACTCTGCTGACCTTACCTTCTCGCACTTCACATAAAATACTTGTAATCTGGTGTCATTCCATTTACACAAATGCCATGACGTTGACTTCCAAACTGCTACATACTTGAAATTATTGTCTCTCCCTCCTGAGGGACACACTGTGCCGTTCAAACAAGGCTAAGTGTTGCAACACGACTGATACCTTTGGCTGTGAGCGTCGCTTCTAATTGCTGAGTGGGAGTGAGGCCTTTGGTGGATTTGCAGCCAAGTGAGACACCAAAATATGTCAAAACATGTTTTTCACGAACCGCTGCTTTTCCAGAGTCATGCCTCGCTCATTCCTCCTTCACCTTCATGTTTGAACTTGGACCTTGTTACGCGGAGGGGAAGCTGACGTTGGAGACACAGGATTAAAAGCTCGGGTGGGAATTTTTGCCTAATGAAATCAGAGATGTGACAGTTGCTCCCGGGGCTTTCAGTCAATCAGTCCGTCAGGCAGTCACACTTTGGCTGGATGTTGCTTCACATCTGACAAGTCAGATCTGTTGTTTCATTATTTAAAACAACTGAGCTGCAGAAGTGTGACATTTATTGAGCTCAGCAGTTTTGGGACTTCTGGGCTGATCGGTTTCTGTCAGTATTTCTGAACGCATGATTTATTTCGGCTTCACCTCCGATGCCCCCATACAATGTTGCATAAACATTCGCGTTGCCGTTGTACTTCTGCGCATTTTTATGGGACTTCAAGTCTGTTTTCAGTCTTATGAATTTTTACTAGTCTTCTACCGTTTTTTTGCAGAATAACAGAAGATAAATAAAGCTTAAAATGGAAACTTAGTGGGCTAAGCGGTTCAGCAGGGCACCGTCACCATGACAATTTCATTTCTGTGGCTTTAAATACTGATGCACTGATAGTGCAGCGCTCTCCTGTGTTTTATCATCAAAAGTTCAGTGTCAACACATAAGACAGGTGCAGAGATGCCATCTCACTTCCTGTTTGGTAGGTGCAAATTTCTCTTCGAGCTTTAAGAAAATCCCCTGAGTCTGAAAGCTGAATGCTTTCATTTTGTTGCTAAATACATTAGAAATTTATAAAAATAAAAAAAATAAAAAAGAAGAAGCAAAGTGGATTCTAATAGTAAAACTAAACAAAACTTGTTTTTCTCACATGAAGAAAAAAAGTTGCCAGGGTTCAATGACCTGAAGGTGTAAAAGAAGAAGTTATTACAAGAGCTGGTTATTTTTTTTTTATAAATGCAAAAAAATATGCTACATTCCAATTATAACTTCCAGCTGCACAATTAAAGCAACATTCACCATTTTGTTTTTATTCACAGTAGATGGAAATGCAAACATGAATATGGATATGGGATTGTTTGTTAAAATATTTCTACCAAAGCAATTTTTTGACAGCATTTTTTAAGTTTTCTATATAAGAACGAAGAAGCTAAAATACGTAGATATTCTGTGCAGGAGCTGATTATTGAAGTAAGTGCTTTAATGTTTACTTTCTTCAGATCTTGTCTCGAACACATCTCATTTTTAGATCACAGAGATTTGTTTGGAACAAAAAAAAGAAACGATAAAATCTCTGTGCAAAACGTACAAAGTTAGATGCTAATGATTAACATTTTTCAGAGTTTTGACCTCCTTTTGTGTTCTCTCGCCTCGCTTGCTGTTGTTTTTTAGGTTAAGTTTTGTGTTACAGATTTGGTGAACACATTCTTCTTCACACTGCATTTCTAAAAAAGTATTTCTTATGAGATAACTGGTGCTGCACTTTTATGGCACCTCAGACGATTCCAACTAAATTAACTGGAATAGATTTGTTATTCACACTTTTTTCTTTGGTAAAGTATGAATAATAATTAAGTAAATTACATGACTAAGTAAGTTACAGAGTATGTTTCTCTTGCCACTCTTCAAAATAGGTAAGAAAGGAGAACATTTCAGTGAATGAAGTCAAATATGTGTTAATTTTAAAATGTCAGCTTGAAGATATTTAGCCTCCATAGCAACTTTTAAATGTTATCTACATCCCCATCAGTTGTCTAGGTATAATATCAGGACTCGAGCCTTTAAAAAAAAAAAAAAAAACGTAAAGGTTTTAAGTTTTCTAAATCCAGTTGGTACTTTGAGAGAAATTCTTTGTTTTTGTCAGATGAGACTAACAAGAAGCAACAAATTCTCCAGATGTGGTTAGCAAGAAAAGACGAATGAGAAAAGTAGAAAAAAGCACATTATTTATATATATATATTTTCTTTATTAATCCTTCATTTATGTAGGAAAACCTCTTGAGTCTCGTGATGTCATTTACACGAGCAACCTGCACGTTGGAGGGTCTGTGATGTTCGGGGCCGGTTTTCTCTTTCAACCTTGCTGTAGTTTATTTGTTAGCTTTATTTTAGAAATCCGTCGGCTTTGCCAGATTGAAAACATGAATTTGCTCCAAAGCCAATGGACAGATATTTACCCAGTGCTTAAAACTCTGGCGCGTGCTGTGTGTGATGAATCATTCATTGTGGCGAAGACTGGAAGTCTCGATCGTGACACGATAACCGCAGTAAAAAGATTAAATAATGCATTTATTGTACCTGTAGAGATGAAATTACTTTTAGAAACATGTTTAACATGACACCATTTCTGAAATTCCTATCAGTTTCTCTTGCTGTTATTGTTTTCTTCTTCTTCTGTTCCAAACCGGTGACGCTGTCGTCTGACCGGTTCGGTTTCCCTTTGATCCGTGTTGCTGAGAAATCAGGAACCTGCAACAGAGACATCCTTCGTCGTGACTTATTATTTTAGTCATGAGTGTTATTATGCCAAAAGTGCCAAAATGAAGAGATGAGCCGAGTGCTAATCTGCTTAAGTACATCAAAGTATTTCAGATCCCTGAGGTTTTTCCTTCTTTTTTTTAAATTTTTTTATTTTTTTATTTTTTTTTTAGATATTTCAGTTTCCCAGGCAAACGCAAAAACATGCCCGCTATCGGCACGATCATGTGCTCACTTGAAGTGGGGGGGTTTCTGAAGCTGATTTTACTTTTCATTAAGTTAAACATGTACAGAGATACTGAACTTTATCGTCTCAGATATCCATCAGTGGGATTCTCTTCTGCGATGCTGTATTCCCAGCTGCGTCCCAGTCAGGCCCGTTTTGTTGGTTCCCTGTGGCTCCACTCTGTTGAAGCAGACAGCTATCAGAACCGTCCCTGAGCTGTCTCTAATGAGTTTTTCCATTATCACTGACATCATCGGAATGGCACTACTTCTGTATTTAATTGATTCTAGGGGGGGTGAAATTATTAGAACAGAGGCTTGTTTCAAAGCCACGAGGAGCCGAGGGCGTTTGACGTCACCGAGTCGTCGTTCGGCACATCTTCCCTGCTGGCGATGTTTAAACACACTCGCTTTTCATCAATAAACTATGTCTTGCTAGGCTTCTCATACTGCTTTGATTTCTTTCTTTTTTGTTTATCAAACTATAACCACAAACGTTTGTGTGTTTTATTGGGATTTACTGTACTAGTCCAGCACACATTGCCTAATTGAGACGGATGGAAATGGATTTCAGCCGCCTTTCATTTACAAGCAGAGCTGCAGGTGTTTTGAGGCTTGCCCAGTTGATCATTATCTTTTTAACATACCTATAGCTCGGTCGGTTTGGACTTTGCTACGGATCCCAGCAAAGTCTGGACTCTGACCGAAACCGTTCAAACACATGAATGCGTTTTGATCTGAATGATTGGTAACACTCACTCTAAAAGTCGCAATAAAAGTCTGTTAAAGTGACAACTTTGCATTAAAGTGTCATTATTAAGCAAAGGACACTTCATGACAGCAGTCATAAACATTCATAAAGACTCATTCATGTTCATGACAGATGTTATGTCAGTGTTATGCACACCCCTTCGAATTAAGTGCCAGCACATTGTTTTATTTGTGTTCAATAGGATTTATTCCCAGATCGTCCATGCATCTTCTCATCAACTCTACTGTGTCTTATCGCCGCTGTTGCGCGACCAATGTTTGTCCCGTTGACCGATTCTTCCACCCTGGGCCTTCTGGCTGCTTCTCCGATCAGTGCTCTCCTTACCCAGCCCTGTATTTAGGTGTTATGAGCGTTGCTCCATGAGATGCTCAAAGCTTCTTTAAACTTCCCCACAATGTTCTCCATGACTTGTGCTTTGTTTTTTGTTTTTTTGTTTGTTTTTTTTTGGTCTTCATGATGCTGGTTGTCCACTAATGTTCTCCAAGAGGTTGAATTAGTACTCTGTTGTTTTTTGCTGGATTTTATTTTGGTGCTGACAACATCCTAATAAAGTGCAACAGAACTTGGTGGTTGTGTCGTGACAAACTGTTCCAAGCGGTATGAAGAACCTTTGCAAGACGCTGCAACACCAGTCAGTGCACGGGTTATTTTTATTTGTACTTGTGCATGTTTCTGTGTGTGAGTGGCGAGCCTTTGGGGCTTTGTGATGCCCTCTGGCCACTTCAAGGCGTGTCTCCGAGCCATTGCTAGTGTCCCAGATAAGCAGAAAGCCACAGACTGAGCAATAAGCAGCTCGGTGAAAAGCAAAAAACAGAATGTGGAAGTTTGGTCAGCATCCATTTTTGGTAATTCGCTGCAGGGGAACATTTTTAGCTCTACAAGGGAAGTATCATGCAGCCCTAACTGACTTTTTTTCCCCCCTTTACTACTGTATCGAGAAAATAAAAAAATAAACACTTAATGCCCACAGAATAGTAAAAATACCACATCTCCCTGGATGCTGTAAAGTCATTGTCTTTTGATGTTAGTATTGTTCTCCTACAGACTATAGAAGTCTGTGTTTCCATTTAATAAAATCATTGTCCAGAGCTGGTGTGATGGCCTTATGCAACATTTGGAGAACACATCAGCGTGTTTTCCGAAGCGCAATCAGTCCACCTCCCCTTGACCTCCTATAAAATAAAACCCAACATGCACACACCTGTTTGACCCCAGTCCACTCTAATAATCACCAAGTCGACGGCATGCAGCTCATCAGTTTCCTCGGCACTCTTTGTGCTTTTTAAATGTTATGTGGCAGATTTTTTTTAAATTCTTTTTTTGCTGTAATTGCTGCATTTTCTTACGCAGCAGTATTTGACCCGATGAAAAATGTAAACAGACGGGTTACGTAACGCGAGCGTAGGGTGTCGGAGGGCTGTTATTGGACTAAAAACAGACCCGCACTTAGACTGTGACCTCACTCGGATGAACATCTCTATTCAAAACCTGCCAGTGATTCCGATCATGTAATGTTTGTTTTTGCAAGGACTGCATGTGTTTTTCCGTTTATGAGCTGTGCTTCAGCTATCAGATCTTTTAGGAGTTTATCTCTTGTCTGTGTTAAGAGGCAGAGATTTGCTGGATAATTAGGCTGCAACATGTTGCGCCGTGTCTTGTCTCTTAAAAGCAAATCTTAGTAAATGATTAACCGGTCCGATTTACGCGATTTGTGAGCCTTAATGAATAATTGACCGAATAAAGGTGGCGGCGAGCGGAGAAAGCAGCAGAGGGAGGAACACGCCCAGTGCTTTCTGAGTGAAGATTACAGTGCTGAAAACTTGTTTTCACAGTGCCAGAGAGATGACAAATGCACAACAAATGTCCTTGGAATTTTCCCCGTGCTGTTTTTCCACAGCCTTAGCGGTTGTGATAATAACAACACCGAGTCCAGAGCCTTTTAGCCTTTTAATGACTCTAACATTTTATTTGGCTCCGCTGCTATTTGAAGCATTTTTTTTTTTTTTTTCTTGACGAGAATTCACTCCGACTAAAGTAATCAGAGCCGTTTTGGCAGAGAACAACCTTGGACGGGGTAAAGCTGTCATTGAGCATGCACAAAAAAAAAAAAAGGCAAAGGGGGCTGGGGGATGGGGTTAATGTTGACACAGAGAAATACGTGACTGAACTTAGATCATTTGAAGTTTGCCTCTTTTTCTTTCCGTTTCTCTCCTCGGAGCTTATCTCCGCTGGCGCTGTTGCATCCGAGCGACTCGCTCTGCCAAGAAGTTACATTACAATTGCTGGTTGACATAAACGTGGGTGTTCAAAGGACTTGGAGGGTTTAAATACTTTATTGTGTGTGTAATGTGAACTGAGCAATTATGTCTGCCAGCTTTTCAAACAAAGAGCTCCTATCAGGCAGGTTCATGTGTTTTTAATTAACTGTGTTGGGGAGACTAATCAGAGAAAACCAAATATAGAGCCACAATCATCAGAGCTTCCAGAGTGCTGCAGTTCAGGCTGATGTTTTATGATGCGATGATAAGAAAGAAACAAAGCAGAATGTTTGTCGTGTTATGTATGTTGTGGTGGGAATTTGGCTTCTTCGTGAAACAGTCCTGTTTATAGTAACTGTTTGGATGCGTCTTCTCGTTTGTGGGTTGCTGGTTAACCAGCGGCTGTCATTTGCATTATTCTGCTTGGCTGTTTTCACGCCCTCGTTCGGTATATATGCTTTAAAACTTTCAGCGAGAGTGCGTTTTCTCTTCTTGACTCAAATTAAACTTGAGGGTCACGTTTACAAGCACATTGGAGCGTTGTGGCAGCCTGTTAGCCCTTTCAGCACTAATCCAGTTTAGAAATAATTAGCTACAGGCTAGCAGGCCTGTGAAATTCCTTTTTCTGGTTGTAAATGTTTCTGTCATTTCCTTGTGTTTCTTTTTTTTTTTTTCAGCTTAAAGTCAACTTTCGCTTTTAGGAAATGAATTTCTCGTGACAAATGTTCTGTTTGTTTTATTGTTTCTGTGTAACAGTGCTGCAAAAAAAGTGTTGAGGTTTATTTTGTGCTTGTATTTTGGTCACACTTAATTGTTTCGGATCATCTAGTACCTTTTTTCCTGCCAAAAAAAAAAAAAAAAAGCCACCTTTTTTATTTTTAAGAGAAAAAGAGCTCCTGAAACCATCCTTCTACTGTCCAAAAAGCAAACTTTCCCCTTGATTAAATCATTTATTAAATGTGATTAATCCACCAGACTTTTAGATCTGAACTTAACTAGAATTGTATGATAAAATGAAATAGGCTAATAAATCTCAAAAAGCAACAAATCATGTCCCAATCTAAAGAAATTCAGAAAAAAAAAACAGACGTCCAAACGTGATATTTTGCAGTTTCAAAATGGTTATGAAGTCATTCTAAGGGTTTTGAACTCAACACTGCAAAAACACACAATCTTGCCAAGTAGTTTTTGTCTAGTTTCTAGTGGAAATATCTTAGTAAACTTGAAATAAGACAAACTAACTTAAAGGTTACTTTTTAGTAAGATATAAAAGCTTGTTTTAAGTAAATAATTCCTTCATATTGATGAAAAAGTGCTGGCTTCAGGCAGATAATGAGAAAAATGTCTTGTTGCAAGTGAAATAATCTGCCATTGGAACAAGAACTTTTAATGTTTGGTTCTGGTTTCACTGCTTCAGGACCTGAAGTTCATTAGTTCATGACCTACATTTCAAGTGCACTAGCAGTTCCACATCTGAATGGCTCTGAAAAGTGATTTAGAATGGCCTAGTCAAAGTTCAGACTTAAATCTCATCGAGAGATGGTGTTGTGGCCTCCAGAGGCTCTATTTGGCTGAATTGAAACATTTTTTTACAAAGAGGACACCCAGCCAAACTTCCTGAAAACATGTTGTAAAAGACTCACTGCTGCTGCGCTTGAGAGTGGAGTAAGTTTTTATGAGGTTTAAAGCGCAGTTGCATACAGCATTTTGTATTTCCTCGAGTTATCTCTGTCTCACATTAACAGTTTTTGATTATCTTAAACATTTAAAAATAAAAAACGCAAAAGCTGCTTTTTTTTTCAGCAGCATATAAACAACAGTGGGGGTTGTTGCTACACCGTGGTAAAACAACAACAAAAAAAATCACACTAGATGGTGTGATTTATTTCCGGCCTAAATAGATAAATCTCATCTTGTCTTTCTGTTCTCCCTCAGCTCCGAACCTGAAGGGGCGACCTCGAAAGAAGAAGCTTTCCATCTCTCAGAGGAGGGAGACCCAGGGTCAAGCTCCAGGTCAGGGCTCGTCGGGGTCAACCCAGGGTTCAGCAGCTGTGGCGTCTCAGGACCCCTTGAGCCCAGAGAGCAAAACTACAGCCAAGGTGAGATAAGATAAGCTGTGCATTCAGTAAGCTGTAATATAATCTCACTGACTGCCAAATGGACTGATGTGTTGTTAGATGCAGGGTGGCAGACAAAAACCGAACAAAAAAGAGGATGCAGCACAAAGTTATCTTTATTTCTAGTCTTTGCATGTTACTGTGAAAATATGTTATTTAAGTCAACTTAAGTGTAAAATTAATCAAAGTTTTGACACAAGACCTGAGAGATGCATTATTCTGTTCAAACTTCGACCTGCTTCTCTTTGTGTTGGACTGCTAGCAATAAAATATTACTGATAAGTAGCCGAAAAACTGTCTGGGGTTCTTCAACTCTTTTAGGGTCATTTTGATGTGCTGAATCCAGAAATCACATTGGTTTTGCTCCATCAGGTCAACTTTCTGAGCTATGACTGCAACATGAGCATCAAAGTGCATGACTTGTTCTCACATCTGGATCTGTTTCCTGATAATCTGAGATCAATGAGTGATGATCAGGAGGAGAGACTCAATCAGGACAGAAAAGAGATGGAGAATTTTACACAACGAAGACGTAATGTTCAAATTACATGTACTTACCCTTATCATTGTTTATTACTCAGTTTACAGAAAGTTTGTAACATTTAATTTATCCACTCTGGTAGAAAACATTTTTTTTTTCTCCTAAAACTTTTTTTGGATGAGAAATATTAACAGAAATTAAGTGATAATATCACAAAAATGTAATGGATTTAGTCAGAGGATCAGATTTCTCTAAATCAAATTAGAATAAAAGCCTGACCTGATTGAGAAAAATGGATGTCATTTTTGGATTCAATGGTACAAAATAGTCCTAATTCAATTGGAAAAAAAAAATAGACAACTTCCAAAAAACTTTTTTTTTGTAACCCAGTGTAATAAACTTAAATTTTCTGTCATATCATGACAAAACGCTAATTTATTCCCCCGAGTTTAAGAGCTTTTTTTTTATACCTGAATGACTGACATGCTTTAAAATCCCCGTTGGTCATTCACCAGACCGAACATTAGCAAAACAACATCTTTGTCCTTAAGAAAGCTGTTAATTAATATTACACAAAGTCTGGATTCTTGGAAGCAAAATATAATAAAACAAGGAATGACTCGACACAATTGCAAGGGATTATATAAAGGTTCATCGTGCACATATTTGCCCTAGATGGGAAGAACTCATAAATGTTTATCAACATGATTACGTACACCATTATGGCTATTATTATTAGTATTAGTATTATGCAGCAATGTTTGTCCTCTGGCTCTGGCTTAAAGGCTTACCTCGTTGTTGCCAGCATACTGTTTTCCAGGTGGTCGGGGTTTTTTTTATCTCGGGCTGCAAAACGAGGCCACCACGTTTCAGTTTTCCCCAAACAACCCGCTGTGACCCACGCAGCAGCGGTGCAGCGCGCTGTAACAACCACCAGCGCACGCAGGGAAACATGTGACTCCGAAGGCCACTTGTTACACAAAAAGGAATGACATAATCTGTCATGAGAGGAGTGCAAGAGATGATTTGTAGCCTGGGAATGTTTAGTATTTTCATGTTTGAACAGATAGATTGCTGATTTTGTTTGTTTTTTGTTTTTATGTATTTGCTATTTTCAGTTTTTTGTTATCTCATCTGCAAAACAGCCTTTAGAACAACTTTTTTTTTCATTGTTTTATTAGATTTGATAGCATCTGTTACAGAACAGCACTCCTTTCTCTCCTGTCCTTTCTCCTTCCCTGAAACACATAATAGTCTTTAAAACAAGCACAACATGATCCTGCAGAGGAACAAGATGTGTATCTTATTTTATGAGTTTCCATTAGAAGGAAGCAGTTTTGTAAATACAGCAACAATTGCTAGACTGAAGAGCAGATTTTGTTTAAAACAAGTGAGATCATTGCACAAGTATAGCAGAAAAAAAAATCAAAAAGATATTTATATGTTTTTCAGTTTCAACCGAACATCTTAGTCTTCCAGATACTTGCTGGAAGAGATGCACCGATCAGAGTTTTGTGGTCAGTTTATGATTTTATTAAAGTTCTGAGCAGCAAATAATAATTTTAGCCAATTCTGATTTTTTTTTAAAAGTATGACAGAGTATTAGAGACACAATAAGAAAGTAAAAAAAATGTAATTACTAGAATAAAGTCATAAAAATGTGGGAATAAAGTTATAATATTATGAGAGTAAAGTCAAAATATTACGACTAATCTCCTAATAATTAATATTACAACTATACTCGTAATGTTATGACTTTATTCTCGTATTATTTCACCTTTGTTCTCAAATGATGTTATTCTTGTAATTTTTTATTTCTATTTGATCTTAATATGGCCCCAATACGCCATTGTATAAGTAGACCTGATTATCTCAAGCAAATTTATGATTAACTAAACATAAAAAAGTTGTGTAAATTAAAGTGAAATTGAATTTAAAAAGTGAAAGGTGCAAAAATGTCAACATAAAACATGATATCTAAATCTGGGTGAAAGGCAGCTCTCAGTGTTTAGTTTGGATACTGCATGGTGGCTTAAAAGGCCACATTATTTATCTATTTTCATAGGTTACAAAATGACGATGACTGGATAACTTCAAAAAGCTACATGTCCTTGGAGGTCCAGTGACTGGAGGAGCACATGGTGCATTTACTGCTCTGAAAAAAGTTCGGAAGTTTGAATCCAGCCAAGCTAAAAATCAGGCCGATTTGTCCATGCATCCCTGCGACCTTTCAGAGTTAAAAATTGATATTAGTCCAACTCATTGTTGGCTTTTCAGTGACGAGAACATGAGCTATGTGGCCACAAAGAATATTTGTTTCTGCTTTGATCCCAGCACATCTCGCGTACAGCTGTCTGACCTCATTTAAATAACCCTCTCATTGTGGTTTCGGTTTCCCTTTAATCGCATCCGCACACTCCTTGTGCTCTGTCCGTGCAGGTCAAGCCCGGCTGCAAAACAGTACCCAACGGAAAACTAACCACGCCGGGCAAACAGAGGCCCGCCGGGCTCAGTAAGAAATCCTCACCCGAGGAGAAGGAGAGAGGAAAGGAGAAGGACAAGGAGGAGAGGAGTGAGAAAAAGGAAGAGAGGAAAGATGAGGAAACTTCAGAGGAGAGCCGCGCGGAGGAGCAGGCTTTCTTGGTAGAGCTCTACAAGTACATGAAAGAACGAGACACGCCCATAGAGAGGATCCCCTTCCTCGGCTTCAAACAGAGTGAGTAGCGCAACTTACTCTCTTATTCCCTCTCTGGCAGCGTTTAAACAAAGGAGCACTCTTTACTGTAGAAGAAGAGGTAAAGTAATGTGCGGGTAGGTTTTTACAGGGTATTTTGAAAATTTAGGTCGTAACATTGCCGGCGGGGAAGGTTAGCAAGCTGAGAGAGGGTTAGAAACAGTCAGAGAAACAACTGTACATCAGACACGAGAATAAAAGTAGCAGAAAACACATTAGAGAGTTAGAGAATATTTCACAATTTAGAGTAAGAATGTCAAATAATTTAGTTTTTCATTCCAGTTTGAGTATGAGAGTGAAACAAGGCAGACGTTTAATTTTAATCAACTTCTCCAAACACATATTACTTAAAACTGTCCTCCACACACACACACACACTAGAAAAATAACCACTTAGTTTTTATCCTGCACAGAGGTTTAGAGCTTTAAGAGAGTAAATAAAGAAGAATCCAATGACTGCAGACGTTTATGGCAAAAGTAAGAAGAATCCATGACTGTTGGGGATAAAGAAAATAATCCCTCTGTCTCAATTATAAACTGAGGGAATAAAAGTCTTAGAGGAGAAACAGTGCATACAACAATTTGTAAAGAAAAGAGAGAGAAAAAAAAACTCAGGAGGCTTTCTGTCAGGACACATTTTACCCAGCTTTCATGTAAGACAGAACATCTCCTCACTCTTGTCAAAAGGTTTTCCTGTGAAGACCAAGAACGCCCTTAAAGCGGCGTTAGGAGAACATCACATGTATGGGAAACACGTCTGGCCGAGATGAAAGATCTCTAATATAGGTTGGATGCTTAGCTTGCACTTGAAGTGCAGAGGGGCAGAGAGGAGAAAACCTGCACGTAAACATCATAAAGAGCGTGCTCTTTCTGGTCTCTTGAAACTGGAGGAAAGAAAAAAAAAACGTGTTTGTTTAAGGTGTTTGATCTTGAGGAAAGGCACTTGAGAATGCCAGCTCTCATCCCAGATTGTTTTTTTTTTCTCCCTCTCTCTGCTGCGTTCTGAGTCTTTTATTCAAGGAAGGAATGCACATTAGCGGTGATGCTAAGGGAACCGTGCAGGATTTAACTATTCAGGATGGAACGGCTCCTGTAAATTAATCAGAGGTGGAAAAGGGAGAGTGATGTATATTGAATAGGCAGGAATTATTTACAGGTATCAAGGTAAGCGAGGTTTTTAAAAGTTACATCAAAACTCATCAAATTTTCTGTCGTACCAGTTCTACAGTCTATTACGTTTTCTTAAAAGTTTTTTTTTTTTTTTTTTTTAAAAAGACAGATTGACTAGAGTTTTTTTTCTGACTGCAAGAAAATGGCAAAACTTTTACTGTACTTGTTAGAAAGACAAGTTTGGCTATTTGGAAATATTTCGCCTCTTGCAATATTCTTCTATCATTAATGTAATGCAGTTAACGTCTGACTAATTATTCAGCTAATATCAGCTTGTTGTAGGATAACTGGGTTACACTAGAGAGAGCAGAACGCCATGCAATAATCACCTCTGAACTACAAATACATTCAGTAGGTGTTTATTGCATTGTTAAATGTGTTAAATTTTAGTAATAAAAATGTTTTCAATTTCAGTTGGACATATTTGTTTGAAAGCATGGTGTTTAATAGTGGCTAAATGCTAATATTTACAGACTTATTTTGATTACAGATTTGACATTTTGATTAGAAGCCATTGATTCAGTGCACTGCTGTTCTCATTCATCTGTGTAATTAAGTCTTTATGCTTATATGGTTTGTTGTATGATTGAATAAATCATCTTACTAAAAGCTGTAAAACTGTTACTTGCGGTAGAGGACGTTTCTGTATTGGAGAAAGATTTAAATAGTTCAGTGTCAGTGCTAATGCTTACGTCAAACTTGCTAGCAAGCTCAGCTCGGTAACCTTGAGGTTCTTGCTGCCAATGAACAGCACTTCCTATCCGTGGCTGTCATGGAAACCTTCCAAGACACCATGTTAAAATAGATATTAAAGGTTTTTAAATTGCTCTTTCAAGAACATTTTATGTCTAAATTCATTTGCCAGCAATGCTAATGCTAAAGTTAAACTTGCTAACAAGCTGAGGTGTAACCATGAAGTATTTGTTTCCAATAAATGGAAAATGTTTGTTGTGGTTGTCAGGGGGGGGAAAGGAGGGATACACACTGCTGTGTTAGATTAGATTTTAAAAATGCATTACTTAGTAACATTTTATGCCTTCAATAAGTTAGCGTCAGCAAGAATGTCAACTACTGTATGAATTTAGCTAAGATGTACTAATCTTAGAAACTTTTGGTTTCTAACTTGTGGGTTTTTTGTCACATTTTATAAATTGCCAACTAGCTTAGCAACACCACTGGTGCTAAAGTCCAACATGTTAAACCCAAGCTTTCTGACTCTGTGGGAACAACAAAAGGATCGTAGCTGTGGTTGTCATGGCAACAATTTACATGCCATCTTGTTCGAATATATTTTTAAATGTCAGTTACTGTCTTTGAGTGTTGACTTAATGTTTTCTCAGACATATACATTAAAATACCTGCAAACGGTTATAGATTCAATTCTGTATCGAATTGTTTCATCACTGCAGCGTTGCGTCACTCGTTACTCTAAACTGTTACATGTTGGTCTTAGCTAACACCGCCACAGTATTTTGACAGCCCTGTCATTGTAGCTGCCAACGTGTTGTAGCTCAAACAGGTCGTGGCGGTTTCAGAGGAGATGGAGAGATGAAGACGTCGGAGAATTACACGCTCTTTACTTTCAGCTGGCATTTCTCTGTTTGAGCTCGGAATAAAGTCGAGGTCCGCTCGCTCGCCAACTGTTTTACATACAGCACATGCTTTGAATCTCAAAAGTAGACACATCATAAGCAAGAGCCCTCATTAAACGGTAAAATCATGCTGTTTAAACTTCGTCCTTGGCAGCGAGCACACATCAGCACATGTAAGGGGTTGGGGGGGGCACATCACAATTAATGCAAACTCTCAGATATAATCAGCTGCCAGTTTCATATTTTTTCTCTTTCAACAAATGCACTGAGGGATCAAAGGGGTCTCTTTCATGTAATGGAAACTGAAATTCTCCTATTTTAGTCGTTTTTGAGCATTAATCTTTTTTTCATGAAGTTTTCTTGGAGTTTAACAAAGCAACAGATGGTTAAATGATTCCACCAGAATTACCCTCGTATCCGTTTAAATCTGACTCTGAAGCCGGAGTAAAAGCTACAGTCTTACTCCTGCAGTTCCCAGCATAATTCACTTCAATCTACGTTTCACCACAAATTGCTTGTAACTTATTGTAAAACCTTGTAATACGAATACTGCTGGCTCGACACTACGCCTGCCTGTTTTCCCTCGCCTCGCTCTCATGCTAAATTTATATTTCACTTCTGGGTTTGTATGCATTAAACGTCCTCGAGTAGAGTTGCTTATGTGTGACCGGTTGGCCTGGAAAATAAAACAAAATTAAGTATTAGAAGCTGAAATGAAGAAGAAGAAGAAGAAAAAAAGAGAAACAGGAGGATTGGATACAGGCTAGAGTTTGTTTTCTTTTTTGTTTTTTTGTTTTTCATTTATATTTTTCTCTTGAAAGTGGCAGTAAACAACAGCTCTATTATCAGCTCTTTCAGCTGCAGCTAATTATTTCTGTCTCCTGGAGATTAAAATGCTGTTTTCTTGCCAGTTGGCAGGAAAAAAAAAAAAAAAAAGATGGGAAGAAAACGTAAAAATGTTTCCACTGCAGCTTTTTTAGATTCCGAGATGCGAGTGCTGAACGGGAAAGCTCCATGATAAAACCACGATGGCCACGGCTTCACAATGTAACCTTGAATAAAAATTACTGCAGCTTCACACCATCGTGGCAATACTGAAAATATTTCAAACAGAAGTGAGAAAGCAGCAATTACTCCCACTGCAGCTCAAAAATTACAACAAACTGATTATTGCAGATTTAATTTCATCTCCCACGTTTATTTATTGTTATGTTAGTAATAAAACAAGTTGGGTATATGTAGAAAGGACATCGACTTGTTGGACAGAACATCATGCCTTTGTGCTCTGACTCTCGTTACAGAGTAACATAAGTGACAACAACTTAATGGTAATAAATGGCATCATATTACTTGTTCTAATTATTTATAACCTTCTCAATATTCTATGAACATTTTTATTGCCATAAACAGCAGACGCCTTATAATTGCTGACCATGTTTTCACTAAAAATGTCTCCTATTTATCTTTTGTCACAAGATACTAATTTTGAATCGGATTAAATTCAGGATTCTGGCTGGACAAAAATATCAGTTTTTATTTCAAGTAAGAAGAGACATGTTGTTAAATTTCAAATATTACTTCAGATTTCTTTAAATCTGAATATGCCAGGGATGTGAATAGTTTTGGGATAGTTTGTATGTCTTACTTTTTTCTGGGTTTTGCTTGAACAATTCAGCAGATTATTGAATCAAGAAAATCTTTATTGACTCAAGGCAAACATATCATCTTTACACTTTTTAAATAGTCTGAATTATTTTTCTGGCAACATGGAAGATGTTATGCCTATTTTGCCGTTGTGCTCTTTATTGTTAGGAGAGTATAACAAGCTGATATTAGCTGGTTAAGCAGTAGGTTGAGCACACAGTCATCTGCTTAAGAGGAGACATAATGTTTGGAGCTTTCCCACTATTTTCTGTTTTCACAATTAGAAATATTGACCAGAAAAGACAAAAATCTGTGAAGCAGCCGACAGTGTGCAGCAACAGGTTGGGAAGGGGGAACTCAAAATTACTCGACGCTCCACCGAACTGAAAAATCAGCTGTCACTTCAGCACCTTCACAAGATAGACATTTTAAGCTTAATCCTTGCTGCTCCTTGATTCCAGTAAGCGACTCACGCCTAACTGGGAAATCGCCTGTCCGTTTCTGCTTTAAAATTCATTTCCAAAACAACAGTTGACTCTGCATCGCTTTCAACAACCTGATATAAATGTGACAGTTCAGTTTCTAAGTCATTCTGCCTTTCTTATCGTCGCTCATTGTGTTTCGCTGAGCAGCTGCTGCCTTAAGGCCACATGTGTGCAGATGAAGTGGTGAAAGGTAACAAGACACTGTGAACTGAAGCATTTACACAAAAGCAGTTGTGGTTCTAGTGTGTATTTTATGAGATTAACCAGTTAGTGTGTGTGTTTGCGTGAATGTCCTGACGTGTGTGTGTGTGTGTGTGCGCGTGTGTGTGTGTGTGTGTGGGGGTGTGTGTGTGTGTGTGTGTGTGTGTGTGTGTGTGTGCGTGTGTGTGTGTTTTTTTCCTGGGCTTGGAGATCAGCATGTGATTGTGAACATCAGTTCCAATTTGTCTCCCTCTTTCAGCCTTGTTGTCTAATTGCCGTGCCATCGGTGTGTCACTGAGGCTGCATTGTGTTCGTGTTTTGTCATCCTTATCTCAGTGATAATTGCCCCTGCCAAACAGAGAGGAATTAAGAAAAGAAATTACTAATGACAAGACATCTAAGAAAAGGCATGTTCCCTCATTGCCTTTGTGTTCCCGTCCCCTCCCGGTCCTGTGTGCGGCTGCGGTAATTACAGTCGATGCGTAACAAGCGAGTTAAATAGACCATCTTTCTGTTTCCACAGTCGGAGAGTACAATGCGCCAGCGTGCTCAGTTCAAACAGAAAAACCTACCCAGCTCCCTTTGTTATTCCACCCGAGCACCGACAACGGTCGCAGAGAGGAGGGAAAGAGAGAGGGAGAGAAAAAAAATCAATGCTGTCAAATGCGGAGATAGGAAAATGTCATTTTGACAAATGCAAGGCTTTGTGTACGCACAGATTGAATTTTGATGGATTTTTCCCTGGGCGAAGCCTCCCTTTTCTTATTTATAGGCCTTCATATAAAAATGTTAAACAATGATGTTACAGAAAGCAAATACAAATGTCATTGGGACAAAACGTCCCTCAATGAACTTATGCTTCTTTGTTCGTGGGAAGTATTTCCTTTAAAAAAAAGAGAGAGAGAGAGAGAAAGAGAGAAAGCCATTTAAAGACTCTCTGCCAGCTATTTTTAGGCAGAAATATTACACAAGACATGTATTTATAATGTGGCTTGTCAGGGTTTGTTTGGTGGGAGAAATCGATGCAAATTAATTTGCATTAGTTCAAACAGAAGTTTGAGCATTTTGCAAAGTCTTTGATGCTTTTAATGGCTTTTCATTCCTACCTGCAGGCTGCAGCTGAGAGTTAACAAACGTCTTTGTCAGGATGAGGCATGTTCTTTATTCTCGCAAAATGTGGTGTTCATTTGTACTCCTTCAGCAGAAATAAGGAAATACTTATAGACAAAACAATCAGTAGACTGGTGATCAGATCCCGCCCTCCCATTGCATACATTAAACTCCCACAACTACCGGCCAATCAAAGCGTCAGCAGGGATGTTCAATTTGTTGATTGCTTCTTCTATCTCCTACTTTTATCGCCTTACAGTTACTGTAGACTTTCTGCTTCTCAAAACGGCTTCATGAGTGTTTGAGGGAAGTAAAATCAAAACTTTCTCGTTGCCTCATCCACTTTTAGCTCCGTCGCCGCGGCAGAGTGTATAGATGCCAAGTTAAATGCCACTGTCTACACTGAAATTAACAAAGTTGTATTTAGTTTGGTTGCATTATTAAGAATGTTAAATATAAGGTGTTGAGTAAGTTATGAAAAACTCAGTTGTAAAAGTCTGCGTGTCTGGTTTTGTTGCTATTTTGCAAAAATATTGGCTACTCATCATGCTGCAATGCACTGCGGTGTTTCCCAAACAAAAGTGATGGGTGGCATCTCTTCACCATGACACTGCCACTACCGTGCTCTTTTTATCTGCACCATCCGGCCCACCATAACATCTTATGATCTCCTCTAGACTCCATATGGCTACAAAAATACAGCCTTCAACATAAAAGTTGTGCACTTAAATATCTTATCAATCAAATCAAAGCAGTTTTTATCTGTATGCTGCCAAATACCATTAATGACAAAACTTCTTCAATATTATTTAGCTTTAAGAAGTACTCATCAAATCCAGAGACACCTGTTTATTTACGTTTTAACCTTTTTGTCAATGCATTCTGCCACAACCGGCCCATTAAGGACGTTTGTGACTTGACATGAATGAGTTTAGCAAACCCGTTCTACTAAAAGAAACAACATGAATTTTTATTGCAAGTTATTACAAAGCTTTTTTTTTCCCATACAGATTTGTCAGCCAGCTTTCCAGAAGTGCACAGCAGAGAAAACTTTCATCGCTCTTTTTATTGGCTTTTGTTTTTTTTTAAACAAACTTTTAATGACAATAATGAGATGATGGAAAGCTTTAGCAGTTTTTAACCACAATGGTTTAAAACCTCTGTGTGTCTTGACAGCCAGACCAGGCCTGGCCTGCGCTCTCCTGTTATCTCTGTCTGTCCCTCTGTTAAAAAAAAATATTAAATGTCCTGGCCGAGGATGTAATCGCTGATAATTATTAAAGGCTCAAATTTGTAATGATGTGATTTTACATTGTGTTTTTATAGCTTTTTTCTTGACTACGGGGATTATAAAAGTCGTTTCCTTCCCCCTGGTGTAATGACTGTATATGATGTCATTTGTTTCAGCTTTCCCAGAGTTCCTAACTGCCTTGTTTGTCTTCTGTCTCCCACAGTCAACCTTTGGACTATGTTTCAAGCTGCTCAGAAACTTGGAGGATATGAGTTGGTAAGTATTCACATATGTGGCGACATATTACCCTCTCCTCCCAGTTTTCCTCCTCTCATTCTGTTCCCCTGCCTGCGATATTTGCCCTCTTTTGTTCCGTTTCTGACACATCTCTCCCTCTGACGCCGTCCCTTACCTGTCCCTCCACCCCCGCACCTCCACTTTCCCTCCCTCTTCTCCTCTACTTTTCTCTCACTCCCTCTGCCCTCCTTTCACCCCAGTGAGGTCAGTTGCTATTTTTCCCCGAGAAGAAAGTATTGCTCAGAGCCACTTTTAGCCGAAATGGTGCTGTTGTTTCAAAACCCCCTCGGTGTGGAAAACACATGTTCCTCTGTTCTGCGCGGAGCAGAAGGAAATTGGATAAATCGCTCATTTTTTCCCACGTTGGAGATCAAGTGGAGAGAGGCGCACACGCAGCTCGCCAGCGTGCGCGTGTTGCAGGGAGAAACAAAGCGGGCCCGAAACGAGGTTGAATGAGGCAGTTAACTTGGTAGGATCGCCCCGCTGTTTGTTCAGCCACTGCTCATGTGCGACCTGTTTGATGTTCGCTCGTCAAACGTGTTGCTCGCACTCGTTTCTTCATTAGCTGGCTGTATGCTGCTGTCCAAACAGATAGCCAGAGCAGGCCCTAAAGAGGATACGGCTCATATAATCTGCGCTCATATCCTTTTAATACCATCATATCTGCCTCTGATTATTTCTTGTTTCATGTTGAGGCTTTGTTAGCTCAGCGGCAGCTTGGGTTTTGGTGTTTTATGACGGAGCCCGCCCGTTATTCCCATCTGTTGCGGGATACGGGATTATAGCAAGAACAACTGACAGCAGGTTGTTAACTGGGCTTATTGTGAGTGTTGAGTATTTAATAACTGGAACAATGTGGCTGAGTAGCTCCCCGAGATCTTGAAATGATGTCAGCCGTTCATGTTTTTTTTTTTTTCCCTAAATATTTTTTGTTTAAGACTTGTGAAATTCTTCGCCTGCTGATGTCTTCTTTTTTTTTTTTTTCTTCCTCTCGTCTCTTCCTCCAGATCACGGTGCGCAGGCAGTGGAAGCACGTTTACGACGAATTGGGCGGAAACCCCAGCAGCACGAGCGCCGCCACGTGTACGCGGAGACACTACGAAAGGTAGTCGTGGAGTTACAACACTTTCCACACTTGTTGGCACCTCTGCTAAACGTGTCATTGTGAAAATCATCGTCTGACAATCTAACAGTCCCTTTCAAATAAGTGGAGTTTGAGTATTTTAATAATTTATTCTCTGCTTTTTTTTTTTCTTTTTATGTCGATCTGTGTTTAGGGACGATAAATTTGTAATCTGTGATTTCCCTGGTGTATAAATATATTGCAAAACAAAGGTCATCTCTTTCTTTTAGCCACTGGTCACAAGGCTGGATGAGTTGCTGTATTTATCTTGCCACCATGCAGAGTGAGTAGGATGGTAAGAGAAGCAAGAATATCTCCACAGCTCTCCTTTAGAGAACTGCAGAGAAGAGTGGCATCTTGGACTCTCCAAGTCTCCATAACAACCAGGCTGCATGTCATCTGGTTGTTTCAGCATGATGCCAGAATAATAATAATAATAAAAAAACATTTTCTGGTTGAATATGTGAAAAAAAAAACAACAACTGTAATCTCTAGTGTGATGTACAGTGGGGGATCTGTGATGCTTTGGGCCTGACTCCAGGAGTTCTTGGCACTTTGGTAGGCTGCATCAAGGATTCTGAAATATTTTAAATATTTGGTGGATACAACCAACACTGAGAGCGAATCTCAGTTGGGTCTTTTGCTTGGATAAAGTTCTAATATATAAATCGATGTAAAGATTGTCCAACATTGAGATTTAAACTAATGTGTACAAAGAAAGATTTGACAGAATCTGAACTTCTGCCTGACTACTAACCATTTTGTTTGGATTGTTGTTAGTTTTTGATTTGACAGCACTCTATTCCAAATATGTCGTTTATATTACATCACACACAGATTAATATTTGTCGGCAGGGTGGGCCTAAGCCTTCACCCTTCATCAAACTATTTAATTTAATTTAATTGTCTGGATTGTAACATTTAGTTGACTTATACGGCTTAGATGGTTTCACCAGACACAAAGTCTGCTTTTCTCCAGAATCGTCTCAGTTCTCAGACCTGGATCTTGTTGAAACCTTTTGGGTTAAGATGAAGGGAAGAAAACATAAGGAAGGAGTGAGGACTCTGGAGAGAAACTGTGCGATGAGGACGAATCAAAGATTCCTCTCTGTACGTTTTTACTGAGAAAATGTTTGGATTTTTCTGCACTGAGATTTAGCCGCTGCTGTAAAAGATTATTTGTTTTAAGGCTTTCCCGCATCGTAATCTCAGATACCAGCGGACAAAGAAGAGAAATAGTATTATTTCACTTCTTTATTTAATCGGTTTGCTATGTTAAACCAAATAAACCACAACAGAGAAATATCCCCAAAGCCAAAACTCATTTATGCCCGACCCACACCCATCTGAAAAATCCACTTTGGAAACCTGCAACACAAAAAGATCAAACTCACTCCATAAATTTACAACCTTAAAAATCTTTCCTCTTCACATTTCAAGCTGAAGAACTGAAACCAATCTGTATTTTGTTCGTGCCGTGCATATCTCAAGTACAAATAACCTCCCGTGTGATGTGATGTTCTCCACTTAATTTGAAAAGAAAAAAAAAACATGTTATTGCCACACGTACCCACACTGCACAGTTTGCGTTTCCTTAAGGGTGGTGAACTCTCTTTCAGTTTGCTTCCAGGATGATTTCACAGAGCTTTATTCAACACCACAAGACAACTATTGATTTTGTTCAAGGGAAGTCAATGCGCTCAAAACCATGAAGAGCAGTGCTTCAAATGTGTCAGAGAGCTGATAATGCATGCAGTTCTAAATGCGTTATTATTTATGGGTTCAGCAGGTCGACTGGCTGTCCTTCAGGTTGTTTGTAGAAAAACTAACCTTTGGGTTAAGTACTAAACCCTTCGCTGAGCCTAAATTTTGAAAAGACGAAAGCCACATTCGTTTCGCAAGGAATGTGTCTCTTCATTAAGCTCTAATAATAAAACCGAGGATGAGATTCAGCTGTTGTCTTGAAATTAATTGATCCATTTTGTTTCCCCACAGAAAAGAATACGCGGTAATTTTGTGTGATTCTGATCCGCGAGCCGACCAAAGAGGATTAAGCGTCTCTAAATAACAGCAGTGTTTTGAATTATTAAGTGACCTACATGGATAAACATACAGTAGCTTTTGCTTTCAGTGAAACGCGCACTCCACGCACGGAGAAGCTGCGAGCTGGAAAACGGAGCCGTAATGTATTCGTTTAATCATTCAGTCAGATACTGCAGCATTTTGAACCTCCACATTTTAATCACTCAGATTGTATTACCAAACCAAAGTAAGCATATGGATGCGCTCCTGGGGGAGCTGCACGGGTATTATGCTGCACACGCACACGCCCACACACGCAGAAAGTTAACAACACCAACATCGCCACTTTCCCAAGGTTAAACAAATGCCAAACACAGTCTTCTACCGCGAGAGATAACCGGTGGCTCGAGGAGCGGAGCGGGACGTTCCTCTCGATGGCTGGCCGGCCCCCCATCAATGCCGCTGTTGCAGGTTCAAGCACCAGCGCAGCCAGCCCTCACACACACTTATTCACACACATATACACACACACACCTGTCAGTAATACAGTGAAGATGCCAGCAGTGCCATGTGAGAGCGAGAGGCAGTTCCAGATTGTGTCAAGATTGCGTGCCGTAAGCGATTTTGCAAGCTCAGGCAACAGTAGCTGGAGTGGCTTTTTTCAGAAATGTGCACTATTCTGCACATTGTTTAGTTTGCTGTATGTTTTATTTAGCTAAATGTTCCTTTGTCCAAGAGATTTTGCCAAAAGCCGGGGTTTATTCTGTTTACTTGGAGTCTATAAATCACTCCTATAGCGCACGGGTTGGAAAAGCTGCGTTTGTTCATCAGGCTGCAAGATGTAAAGAGGAGTTGTAGGAAATGCAGAAAAAAAGGCGGACAAATTCGCATGGGAGGTGCTGAGGTGTGACTGCTGCTGCGCTGGCCTTTCCCTCTCCAGCCACCATGAAGCAGCTGAGAGGAAAAATAATGCTGAATCAATAGAAAGCTATAATATCCACGCACTGCAGTGAATATCGGGCTGACACAGAGAGGAAGGTGCACCAGGAAGGAGGGGTGGGCGAGATCAGCTGAAGCCGAGCAAGTTTCCATTCGGGGGAATAATTTTAGCTGACGCTTAGTGTTTGGGTTGCTCAGAGGGCAATTAGCTTCAATGTATTAGCTCAGCAAACACGACCATTCTCTCTGCATGATGAATGAGGCTGTTCGGAGGCTCGCTCAAGTATGTTTGCTCCCCAGAGGTGTCTTTGTTTCCACCTTTAATCGTTATTCAATGTGCTACAGAAATATCATTCACAAGCAAGAGTTTGCAACGCACAAACAGGAGCGACTCTTAGGTTTTAAGCACAGTGTCAAATAAACCGTGACGACTGTAGGAGGACCCAAGCAGACCCTCACACCACCAGTGTGTACTAGACCGAGATGATGTCTGATAATCTTCCAGAAGTATTTGAACATCATTTGTGTTGTCTGTATTTATTATGATGAATCATATCCAGTGGAGCAACTTTTAAGGTATCAATCACATGATAATTTATTTACCTCAGCTACAAACTGTTGTGGAGAGGGAGATGTTCCCAGGGAGCCTTGAATTCAACATTAAAGCTACATGAGCTATTGATGCTTTCATTTCAAAGTGTTATTTAGATCTGAACATTTCGCATAGCGTTAGAGCAAACAAAACTAAAACTGCTGAGTCTGAAAGTGGACAAAAATTCAAAAAGTCTACAAAAAAAAACACTGATAGTTATGCAGAAAATGCAACAGAAACTGAAACTCTGATTAGTCTGAATAAATATCATCCTTGTTTCAGTTTATTTAGTAGATACTATTATGAACACATTCATTTTGGATAATTAAGATTTTAATGCTTAAAGACTGTTATTATTATTATTATTATTATTATTATTATTATTCTTGAGACTGGAACCTTTAGATTATGTTTCTGGTACAGCCATAAATCTGACACACAAGCGCAATCTGCAAACACCAATATCTATTTCTGAAAAACTTGAATTGGTCTAACAGCACTTTGCACCAATCTGACACTTGAATAATCTAAATGACACATTAAAAATGGTCAAATATTTCTTGATGAGCTCACATGTCTATTAATTTAATAATTTAGCACCAAAGCCAGTTTTTAAATAGAAAACAAGACCATCAACTTTTCTTGCTTACTTCCAAAAAATTAACTACAAACCAGCAATGAACTTGATTTAAAAATTTCAATCGAGTCCCACCACTAGATATTAGATTATAATTGTAACAAAAAAGCCCAGCCTTTTAATCTAAAGTACAGTTAAGGATTTGTGCTGAACAGGCTGTGCACCGCGTTCAGGATGCCAGTTGCATGAATCATAATTTCCCAAAAGAACGTCTCTCATACAGCAACCGCTTCTCCATGAGTAAGTTTGTCAGTAACACCGATAATATCTCTAAAGAATGTGGGAAACAAATAATAAGAAACTGTAAAAAAAAGAAAATAAAATAACATATCGATTCACTCATAACAACAATAAAAGCAAAGCCCACACACAAAACTACTATTATATGATGGGTGTAGTTCTGTTATTTTTTTCTTGAAAGAGTGCTGAGTTTGTGTGTTTTGCTCAAAGGATGTAAATCTCTGTTTGTGTAAAGGACACAGAATGGCTTGATATCAACTGTCCTCTCATTTCCAGTCATTTCAACAAAACATTTCCAGTGCTCCCTTTCTTTTGGAAACTTTTAGGTAGCTGGGCTCTTAATGACTAACTTGTATTTATATAAAAGGAGCAGATGAGTGTTATTAGCATGAGTAAATTACAGCAAAAGCCTGCAGATTCACACTGTTTATACTTAGCAAATCCACAGGAAATAACAGTTACAAACAGTATAATCTATTGGTTGTTATGGCTTCTAGAGGCAAAAAGAAAATGAAAACAGCAATAAGGTATCTTTAGTAAATATACTTTTTTTTGTTCTTCTGTTGATGTTTTGAAACAAAATTTTCAAAAGTAACCTTTTAGCATTAGCATTCATCTGAAAAGGCTCTCCTAAATGACTCACACACTCTTTTTGGTGGAAAAACATGAACCAAAACATTGATGTTAACCTACTAATTGAGTCAATGCTTCCAATAGAGCTGTATATTAAACCAGCTTAATAAGTAACTGAGTCTGAGGCTACAAATTGTTTGCTAACTTTAGCTCGTAAGGACAAACGAACATGCTAACCGAAAGTTGCTATAAAGCCTAGCATGCACAAGCAGACGCTTTGCACAACGTTCTTAAGAAATTAAATAGAAAAGCTAAAGGTAACGAACTATTAACATTTATCTACTTACCTTGCCTGATACTAGGGATGTTTTTGAAAGTCCCGCCCCCCACACACTATGACATCAGCACCAGCCTAAATCACTGACACACAGCAGGAAGGATCCATGTTTTTTGTGTTGTTAATGTCATGTTCTGACGAGCCCGTGTGAATTGTTAGTGCCACTTTAGAGCACCACGTTTGACTTGTTTTAGCAGTTCAGCACAGGATTGAGCAGGAAATAAAATTCTCTAGCTACCGGGAGAGGAAAAAGAAACAATATTTTAGGACGTAATTGCCTTCAATTAAGTGGATATTCTTGGCTGTCTTGGTATTATTTGGGTTAAAGACTGCGAATATCCACAAGCATTCAGCTCCCATTTAAAATTACACACATTATCCCTTTACAGCCCTAATGGTAAAATCACATGAAATGGTTTCCTAGGAGATGTTATTGTGAAAGATGGAGCCAAGGGCATAATCACTATATTTATGCCGTCCAGGAGCAGCCAGTAATCACCAGTAGAAATTGAGTTGCATCGCTGGAATTGAGCAGGAGATAACCTCAGTTAATTGTCATTTTCAAAGTTACCATTGTTTAGTCGCAGTGTGCCGTTCATTAGTACACAGGAGGGAGGGAGGAAAAAAAAAATCAATGTAGAAATGTCCAAGCCAAGGTCTGCTACTGCAGTTACGGGGGAAGCTTTAATGATATTTATTTAAACTGTTTCCCGAGATTAGCTGTCAGGGCCCGGCGCTCTGAATTAAAAATGAGGTCATGAAAAAGATGGCATCAATAACCTTGAAATAGACTGCCTTTTGCTTCTGTGCTGTGCCATTTTCTCAGTGCCTCCCCCCCCCTCGCTCTCTCTCTCTATCTCTCTCTCTCTCCCCACTCCCTGCCTTGCACTTCATGCTGTTTCTTTCATTATACAGGTCAGCGCCTTTTAAAAGCTCCTACATATTTAATCTTCCCGGTTTCCTACGTGATCTCTTGTTACAGAAACATCACATTCCAATATCTCTGTTCCTTTCTGCCAGTCGCGGATTTTTAATACCTCACCATGCCTTGGCACTCTAATGTAATTGCACAACGGGGTTGGCATCAGGGTGGGGATGGAGGAGGTGGTGGCGGCGAGGGGGGTATCCATGGCAACTGAGAAGCAATTTAGAATAATTTGCTATTTAAAAACTCAGAGGTTTTGAGCAACAGCAGAGCGAGCAGATGAGAGGGGTTTTTTAGGATTAACTCATTTTGTCTTAAAAGCATGAGACATTCGCCAGATGTACTGTACGTACGGGACCGCAGCTTGTGAAATATTCCCTGGCTCAGATCATGCAGATATGTGTTTCTTTTCAAGACAGATGCACGCTTGTTCCAATTTTAGTCGACTAGATGTTTTATTGATTCAGCCTTTATTCATTCCTCTTGCTATCGATGTTCCTCCGCATTCACTAAAGCTGCTCTCCACATATAAAAATACATTGTTAAGGAACCTTGAGTCAGTCCTGGAACATTTGTAACACTGTATGTTTTTTTTTTTTTCTTTCCTGTTCTCCTTGGCGTCCCTCTGCATTGCCCTCACTGTATTGCAGATACATCAAATATGCTCCATTACACTTTGGGTCGCCTCTTTTTTTTTTTTCTTTTTTTTTTATGCAGCAGCTCCAAAGCAGATTTCAATTATTCTGGTAAAAGCAGAGGGCGATAGTTGGATTGCAGTGTTGTGAGAGTATCGCTTTCATGTCCTCTGCATTACAAGCAGGAGAAGGCAGGCGGCAACGGCGACGGATTTTTATTAAACAAGCAAAAGCGCGTCAATAACAAAGAGCAAAAGTCTTGCAAAAACGGAAGGTGAGGCAAAGGTTGAGAACAGAAGAAGGTTATTGTGTGCTGGCTGTCGGCATTCCTTAACACCAAAAAAACAGTGTCTCAACATGTCTGGATCAAACACCTGGCCAAGTTCTTTGTATCTCTGTGACTTTTCACTGGATGCGAACCCGGACCTCAGCTTTGGGCGGGAATGCAACAAAAGGGCTACTTATTGTTCAGTATGGAAACTGTGGAATTTGATTGAAGTATTTTCCAGATGTTTAGAAGTGTTTCTATTTCCAGATTTCATCCATCCGTCCATCCAGTCTACAGTTTCTCCTCAGCTTATCTGAAGCGCGATCGCTGTAGAAATATCCACCATAACCCTCCGGAAAACTTAAGTATTTGTGCAGGCAACTCGCGTAAGAAATGTGTGGAGCTGCTCAAAGTAACAGAAAACTTATTTTACCCCCTGAGACGTAGATGTTTTTATTTTTTTTTTCATGAGAAATGCTTCAATGAGCTTTCAGTGGAATTAAATCTAATAGTCTGTTTTGATTTTTTTGGTCCCTGGTGGCAATGAGAAATGACAAATTATACCACTGGCAATCTGCATGGGAAGTCCGCTGAGATTAAAAAAACTAGTTCAGTGCGGCAAGTTAAATTTACAGCATTCCAGATAAGGCTCCAGTCCACTTTAAAGAGCAAAAAGAGACAGGTTCTGTACATTATTGGGCTTTAATAGTTGAATTACGGAAAGTGCTCCTTTATGCAGAACAGCGGACATTTATTTTACACAGTTGGTGCTCGGGGCTCACACCTGCCAGGGCGAACATTTACTGCATACTGCCACAGCCGCAGCTAATGAGAGCAAACCCCAGGGGAACAGTAGAGGTCATTTTAAATCTGGTATTTTCAGACTTGACAAAGGACTTAAGTTTTCATACATTCCTGGGCTGCCCTCCTGTTTTAACTGCATGAATGAGGGTCACCTCGAGTGGTTTGGCTCTGAGACAAAAGAGGAGCTCCTCGGCATGAATCCAGAGCAGAGGGAGCAGAAACAATGTCTGTTTATCCCTATGCTCTTTCTCTGAAACAGTTTTTCTTTTTTCTTTTTTTTTTCTTTTTTTTCCTTTCGTGTTTAACCAGAATGTGACTTTTTCTAAAAACCCTCGTGTGTCGTAAAAACGTAAGTTATTTTCTCTCCTCTGAGTCTTTCTTACAGCCCTGGGATCTCGTCCAGCATCTCTTTAAATAGTTTCTTTACCCCCTTTTCTATTCTTTTTTTTTTAATGCATGAAGTAGCTTTTGTGATCTTAACACAACACCAACTAAAATTAATTTCAGCTTAGATGGGAGGAGAAAACTGTTGAAACGGAACAGCCCCGCAGGCTTTTTCCATTTATTTGGTGACTTGGGTATTTCTTGGATTTTAGCGCACAGCTTGTTCCTGTAACACAAAACTCAGATGAGAGCAGCACATTGCTGGTAAAGTCACCTTGTTTTTGCCAAGTTGTGTTTTTACACAGAGGGGAGGTGCCATGTTTGTAATCCGTTATTGTCAATGACGCTGATCTCCTTTGCTGAGGGTTGCGTTTTGATGAATTACACAGTTAGTGATTGTCTGGACGTTAGTGACTGTCTGTATGCGTTACATATTAAAAGGAAACAACAGCAGCTTCTTTTTAGCTTCATTGCATAAGCTAAGCCCGCAGCTTAGTTTATTTTAAGCTTGTTGCTGCATATTTTATTTGCTTCTGATTAACATGGGGAGAGAAAGAAAAAAAAAGCTGCTTAAAAAAACAACCAGGTAATAAATTGGCAGGAGGCAAAGTTAAGCATTTATTGACCTCATAAAAATAGTTGCCCCTCCCGCTCTGATGAATTCTTTCCTGGAATCCATCAGGGTACAGTACGCCCCCAAGTGGCTCGAATCACGAACTGCACCTGGCGCTCTGCTCGTTCACTGGCTGCCAAGCTCTGCCTTGGAGGAAATTGCTACTCACAGTGGTCTTGTATCACAAGCACTTATTATATCATGTTGCACAATCATGACTTGGTTATATGTGAAAGGCTTGAAAGTACTCCAATCTGTCACACTAAGGGCTGTATTAAGGCTTAATGGTTCATGTTACTTTGTTTTCTGTTGCTTCCTTTTGTCAAATAAAAGCAGAAAGATGGAAAAAGGGGGGATAATTGATTAAATAAATAGATTATTAAATATGTACTTTATTAATAAATTCATTCACAAACACACACACACTCTCTCACACACACACATATATATATGACTTTAGGTTACTAATGATGTTGCACTTCCTTGATCGATTTCTATTTTATTTTATTCTTTATTACTTAAATGTAATAAAATTTCACAACTTGGTGGACTATTATATTGTGCAAGTTATGTTCAAAATACATAACGGTATATTATCAGCGTAGTTGGGGAAAAAAATTATTAAAAGAGATAGCATTTATAATTTGAGTGGATCAGAAATAAAAAAAAACTGAATTAAACACTTGCAAAGTTGTATTTCTATTTATGGGACAAATTTTTAGAACAATCAAGAAACCATAGAAAGTTGATACATTTTTTTTCTTTCAAGAAAATAATACAAAATAATATTATACTATGATATAATGCAGTATATTGCAGTTGAGTATCATTACAAAGATGACATGTTTTTCTTTGTCATTATACACATTGCCTGTTCTGTGTTTAAACATGTTTATGTGAACGGTTGATTAGTTGCTTATCGCAAAGTGAATTGACTTTTGAGGCTTTAGTTGGTAAAGACAAGACTTAAAGCAAATTTATGGTTCATGGCTAAGTTTACAACAACATGGATTTTCCATTAGAAACTATTAAAAGGCCATGGTAACTTCCCCAGGATCAGTTCTTACATTATCTGGGGCAGCAAAATACCACCTCTCCACCCACTCATCCACCCACCCACCACTCACAAAGCGTCCTTACTGACATTCCTTAACGTTGACCCGGGCCAAGACAGCCATCTCTTTCCCACAGATTATGCAGATTGCTAACAATGGACCCTGTTATACATACAGTTCCTTTATTTCTTTGACTGGATCCAAGTCAGATTGGTAGTTTTGCCTTCTCAGCAGTATGAACTTTTCCAAAATGAAAAAAAAAAAAAACTTTATCAAAGTTTATTTTTCTGTGTTTTATCTTAATTCCAGAAAGCGTGAGAATAATTTCTCTGCTTGCAAGTTAAAAAAAGACTAGACGGGTGTTTTTCTTTCTCTCTCTCTGTTTTCCAGGATTTCGTCACAGTAATCTTTACCGCTCATTAACATGCCTACATCCACCCCGCTATCCTCCCTTTACTCCCCCTTTTCCCTTTTCTCTGTTTGGTCTGTTTTCCTCCTCTCTTCTCTTCCACAACCTTTTTGCTCTCTGTCTCTCCAATAAGTCACATTTAATAGTACATTTCCTTTCTTGGCCTGGGGCCTGGTGCCAGACCAGCTGTATGAAATGTAGTTTCGCCGCTTTCCCTGCCAGCACTTTTGTTCAGAGGAAGAAGAAGAAAAAAAAAAAAACAAAACCAAAAAAATCCCACAGAGCCTCTTGAAGTCTCAGAGGCTCCTTTTTTTTTTCCTTCCTCATTTGAAGAGGAGGCGAAGCAGTTCTTGATTCATTGTTTGTTTTACTGCCATGTCCCTTAAAAGGAATAGTGCAACTGTCTGTTGCTGTTACACGACAAGGGCTCATGTCTTTTCTCGAGACTGAAAAAGTTCTGCTCCTGTCTGACTTTCATGGATTATTCTATAAAACGTGAGACAGGATTTTGAAAGATTTTCATAGCAACTTGCTGATGTTTTATGGCGTTGTAGCTCTTCGAGTCTCAGTTTGTTCTTCCGCAGTGTTTCTTATTTCTGGTTCTGTGCCAGCTTCCATTTTGTTCCCGGAGCAATAAAAGTCTAAAAGTTTCCCTTGCTGCTTTTTCATGTTAGTGTTTTACACATGGGTGTTATCTTATCCAGATCCTATTGTCCCATTTGTTACAACATGACATATTTAAATTTGACTCGGGGTGTATCTAAAAGAGGAATATCAACACTTAGATTATGTTAGATGTTTACTTTGCATAATGCTCTTTGTCATTTAGCATGAATTTGATTAAATGTGAGCATGTGAAGCCTTTGTGTTTCTTAAGCACCCCAGCATATTGCTTCCATTTGAAAATATTTTCATCGTTGTAGCTAATTTAAGGGCTTCTGTCTCTAATCATTTTCGCATGCTGAAGGAGATATTAAGTGCTGCGAGCTTTCTTTAAACATTTGATTTCAATTCTGGCAGATATTTTCTTCTTTTCTCATTTCCAGCCGCAGTAACTTTACACACCCACACTCACATTCTGTTCCTTCGAGGTTAAAGTAATACCAAATGTGATCTTTCTCAGCAGGGGATAACTCATTATTCACATTCTCTCTCCCTCTTTTTCACTCTTTCTCTCGCACACACACGCAGAAACACAAACACACACACACACACACACATATATATACTGGCTCCAGTCTGGATTTCCCCGTAGCCCAGCTTAATTACAATAGAACTGTTAATGCTTTCCAGGTATTAAAACAAGGAGGGTTTAAAACAAGCTATATAATGCACCACAAGCTCGCAGCTGTTTTGGTGCGGTGTGGTGTGCATGTGCGTGCGTGCGCGTGCGTGTCTGTGTGTGGGGAGGGTGGGGATTGCATGCTTTGAAAATCTATATTTTAACATCAGCAGATAGTAACAGTGCTTTGCAAAGCTGTTTACATAACCGATATGTAGTTCAGAGTTGCTTGGTGTAAAGAAGAAGACATGTTGTTTTCTCTTTTTTTTTTTTCTTAGGGCATTCTGCGCCTCAAGTCCACACTTTGTAAAAACACCTTTTCCTGCAATTAGGTTTCAGGTTTTGGAGGGTATGAGACCCAAATGGATTTTGTTTATGTGTGAGTAAATGGAGAAAAAAATATGAAGCATTTTCCTTCCGCTTCACTGTGCACTGTTTTGTGTTTGTGTATCACATAAAGTCATAATTAAATACCATAATTAAATACATTAAAGTCTATGGTCGTATGACCATAGAAATGTGGAAGGGTGCAAAGTGCACGGCGTTTGGTTCGCTGTTATCAACACTTGATCATGTGAGCACATAATAATTTGCTAACTATAAATGTGGATGACACATTTCTATCATGTCTCCTGTTTTTTTGTCTTTTTCAGGCTCCTCCTTCCTTACGAGAGGCACCTTAAAGGCGAACAGGACAAGCCCCTCCCGTTGGCCAAACCCAGGAAGCAGGAGGGCAGCCAAGAGAAGGCGTCTGGAGCCGGCGCCAAAGTGAAAGTAGTAGGGGCCAAGAAACTGAAAGGCCCCAACCATCCGAAGCTGGGCAGCAAGAAGGATAGAGGAGAGGTGAAACAAGAACTAACACAGGTCAGCGACGGGGTTCTTTACAAAATCCAATTTTGTTTCCCCCACATTTTTTCCAACATATTTTGGACGTTTGAGTGCCAAATATTGCTGCTGATGTTCTTAAATAGTATTTGGGTAAAAGGTTTTCTCTGAAGATCTGATTTTTGGAGTATAGAGCCCACTTTGCTGTTTTTGTAGCTTCTTCACTAACCTATTTTTCAAAATACAAAACTCTTGGACTTGGTAATTAAATTACGGATCGTCCTAGACTAAATACAGACTCTTCAAAGCACAGTGTGTGAACTGTGGTACCTTTGTCCTCTTAAGATTTTCAAAAATAGTAGTTTGTGGTATTTTACAGCCAGTTTAAGAATGATAGTTCAACCTAAATGTAAAGCTCACTTGGCTCAAAACAGGTAAAAATATAGTCATTTTTAAAGATAAAACATCCTAGGTCAATAAATTAAAGTGTAAACGATTGTATTTGTTATTAGGCATGACTGGACTTTTAATATTCGGAAAATTTGAAAGAAGTGATTGTTTCATACTGAATTTTCTGCCTTCCTTCCCGTGAATGTTTTTTTCTTTAGTTGATGGATTATTAGATAATGTATCGCAGTGTTAATCTGTCCTTTCTCACATGCAGGAGTCAAAGGTGAAAGAAGACAACCACGAGATCTCCACAGCCATAAAAATCGACGCCGCTCTTCAAGACGAACCGATTGTAATAGAGGAGGAAGAGTTACATGTCACCCTGAAGAAAGAGGAGTCGCTGGCCGTGGAGCAGCCGTCCTTGCTCTGCCTCAAAGAGTCTGACTGCAGACCGCCCCACAGTGGTTTCTCCCTCCACACGGGGCCTTCCGCCCAACCAGAGTGGAGGCAGATCAGCGAGGCGCTCCAAGCGAAGCTCGCAGGCGAACAGCAGACCGAAGGGCATTTCATTCCAAAAACTTCTTACCTGCTTCCCCGCTGGGATCAGACTAAAGCTGCTGGACATGTGGCTCTGCCTGAGCACTTCTCCAAGGTCAAAGACTGCATTGAGAATCACGGCGGCAGAGTGGGCAAAGTGTTGCCCATGTGTAAGCAGGTGGAGGGACAGTGTATAGATTTGAGCACAGATTCTTACTCGGAGAAGGACGACTACGTGGCGATGAAGAAGGAGTCGACCCAGACAGCCGTCTATTGCAAAGCCAACCAGGGGGTCATGTCTCCGTTGGCTAAAAAGAAGCTCCTGTCCCAGGTGTGCGAGTCCAACCCGTACTCCTTCTCCTCTCTTCAGTCTCCACCCCCCGCAGCCGTGTCCTCTCTCCATCGAGGTGATCGAGAGAAGGAGAAAAGAAAGAGTGAAGAGGAGTTGCTGGGACAAAGGTACCAGGGTGCATCCGACAGCATCCCCGAGGTCTCGCCCATATTCAGGCCGTCAGTGATCCAGCACGCACAAAGCAGCAAGGCTCACCAACACACCGGCGGAGGGCAGTCGGAGAGGATCTCTGCGGCGGAGCTGTCGGACTCTTACAGCCGGACGAGCCATCAGATTCAGCCGCAGGCGAGCGTGCCGTGGCAGCCGTACCTTACCAGAACCCAAACCCAGGACTGCGTGGAGACCGCCGGGGAGAAAATCCTCCCAGGTCCAGTCGCGCAGTGCAGGAGCTACACAGGGGACTGCTACTCATCCCCTCACCTTCACAGCTTGTACAGACAGACTGAGAGCTGCCTGAGCCAAGAGAGAATGGCTGGCTTTCCTGGCGGAGAGCGGAGAGAGCACTACAGCAGGGAGCGCGAGGGCGGCCAGAGCTTTGTCTGTGCCGGTCTGGAGCAGGAAGGGTTGGTGTACAGATCTCACTACGGTGACAGGACTCAGACGCAAGGAGAGAACGGAGAGGCTGACGACGAGCCCAGAGACTTTTCTATTTCTAAACCTCTATCTCAAAGGGTTTCCTCCTTTTCCAAGCCCTCTTTCTGTAGTCTCTCCTATCCCATCATGCACCACGGTTTGGATTCCCATCCTAAGGCGTGCAGAGTCTCGCCTATGACAATCTCTACCCCCAAACAAAGCTCACCAGATACTTCTCAGTCGTTTCCCAGCCCCAAAGCCTCAGGCGAACTGTCTCTCAACAGTCCCATTCGGCCCAGTAAGCGGAGCCTGGTGGAGGCCGACAGCGAAGACGCCCCGGAGAGGAAGGTGCGAGTGGTGACCCCTATTCACCCGGCCAGCGCAGTCCGACGGAGCGACCCGGAGGAGCTGAAACCTGCTGAGCCAGCCCACGCCATTCACCTCAACAATCATCTCCCCGAGGGCCACTCTGCAACCGCCTACCCCCCGCCCCACACCGCGCCCCTCTACGCTGGCATTTACCCGCACGGCACGCTGGTGTCACCAGGCGCCCAGGATGGCCTCCAGCAGCACCCGGGCCTGCAGTACCTGAAAAGCCAGTCAGCCGTGTCGCCGCTGATGCCCCCCTTCACCATCCACTCCATGATGCTCCACAGGCAGCTGCTAGCCTCCAGCCCAAGCCCCCACCACCTCTACAGGTACCCGGGCGGGGCGGCACTGTACGGAGAGCTGTTGCACCACCTCTACCCTCTCTCGACCCTCCCCCCACCTCAGCTATCGTCGGTACACCCCAGCACCAGACTTTGAGGGAGAGAAAACACTTCTTTTTTCTTTTTTTTTTTTCGTCTTCTCATTGTTGAAACTGTGTCGGCTTATTTTCATTCACATTGTGGCTCGAGTCAAGGCAAAACTCTGATCGTACGTTTTGCCGATGACAAACTGCTAAATCCATCACTCGGACTGCAAATTAAATTTTTGTTTTCTAACTGTGTATGCCTTGATTTTTATATCTTGCACTGTTCTTTATTTTTTATCACCTCTTACTGTATCTTGTTGTTGCTTTTGTAACCCTATTTGCACAATGCTCGTGTGTATTATGCTCACAAATCAGCTTGTCGCTTTCAGTGACCCACGAGTCAGGTTTGTTGCTCTGGAACGTGAGAAGTTGAGGGAAGTAGAGAAAAGCCATTTGTTTACTGTGTCTGAGGGCTAAACTTAGTTGCCTAAAAACACTAAAAGTAACATGACAATGAAATACAAACTCTTAACCTCAGTATGTATGTTTTTGCAAACGGGCATGGGTCGGTATGAGATCCTTAGAGGACCGTTAGTTTAAGTAACAGTACCACAGTTTCACAGTATTTACACAAAAATAAAGCAGAACTCTGCACCATAATCTAACTTATTTCATTCAAAACAGAAAAGCATTGTATTTTTCCGACTGCTGCAAAAGTTTTAAGTTCATTGTTACAGATATTATCCAGCTAGGGCAACACACATTAGCGCCTTCAAACCTGTTCCCAAAAAAAATACGCCTCTGTTCATGTCCGTCCAACAACATCCCACGACGACAGTGTCTGATTGGTGGCTGACACTACTGGATTAAATACCCAGGGATCCCTTTAAGACTGTTTCTGTTCAGAAGCGACAAAGCTCATTCGAGGCTAGAGTCAGGAAAGCTGTTCTCTCCCCGCACACTTTAGCACAACGTGCCCCATGAGTGTTAAAAAGAATTATTTGACTAGCATTAACTAGCACAACTAATTCACGCTTCCCTGTACCTGAACCATTCATTTATCATTTTGATTTTAATACCAAATGAATAAAAATACATAACAAACACTAAGTTTTTAAGAGCTTACTGTGCATAGTACTGATTAATTAGTCAGGCTAACTGCTCTGGTAGAGTTTGCAATCAGTGTCTTAGCAGAAATGCAGCTTGGTAGCTTGGCAACCGTGGTTTTGCAAGTGTTAAGTGTTTTTCATAATGGAAATATTTCAAACACCAAAATTTGTCTTACTTTTAACTGAGGGTAAAGTGTAGCAGCCTTCTGTCAACCAGCTAACTGGTAGTGCACAGCATTAGGTGGGGGAGGGACAGAACTGTGTTGATTTACAGGCCTGGAAACAAATTAAGAGACCGCCTAATTTTGCAATATTTTCAATCACAGCTTTCATATGCCTTGACATACTCTACAGTCTTTCACATTACTGTATTTTATTAACTGTGATACATGTAGAAATGCTGTTTTCAGAGCTCTCTGTTTTTTTTCCCGGGTCTGTAGGCCACAAAAGTTAAGAGAAAATTGGTCACTTTAGCATCTCCATTGAAAAGATTCTTGACTTTAGAAGCAGGATGACAAAAAACGGTTTGCTATTTTGAAATCACAACTTTTTTTTAAAACCAGTAACCAGCCCATGCCTAATTGCTACCAAAATAAAACAGCTGAATCATTTGTTATTTCTCTCCAGGCAGCCAGTGATGTTGTGTCTGTTTACATGTCTCCACGCTGAACTCTGTTCCTTGTTTGTGCCACAGTAAATCCAGCTGGAGTGGACTGATTGGGATAAATGTTAACACCCGCTGTGGCGCTGCTTAACACGAACAGTTTCATCACGACCACATTCAGAGGTGCTGTGTGCAACAGATGTACTGTAGAGTCGCTCTTTTTGCAAAATTCAGGTTCGTCTTTTGTTGTTTTTAAACGCATCTTCCTGTGACGCGTTCGCATCTGCTCGCGAATCGTGGATGTTTCACCGTCTGTGATGAAAGTGGTTCGACCTCGGAACATTTTTGTGGCAGGTAAACTGTTGTGGCTCGTTTTGCGTCTGCAGGAACAGCGTAATGAAGCAGCCGTCTGCTGTGGAATGCTCCACACAAGGAAGAAGAAAAGGAAGAAAAAAAAAATCTGCATTTCATATTTTCGTTCCTGACTTGAAACGCTTCATTTTCTTGACAGACTCTTTTAATATATGAGTTGATAGGAATGTTGTCACTTAGGATATTACTGCTTTGCAAAATATCTGTGCCTTTCACAGTCTTGGATTAGAGTTAGCACTACGCTTATTAAGGTATATCTCCTGTAGCAGGGTAGGAATGTCGATTTTACTGTCACTCTCGTGTCCAAATGCAGTATCCAGACGTTATCAATCAACTTGGCACACTTCGAGACACCAGACTTAAAAGGTAGGATTTCAAAGTGTAACTGTAGATTCGATTTTGGTTTTGTCGCTTTGTTCTTTTAACAACAGCCAGTTTAGGAAAAAAACAGCTGATGAAGACACAGGTTCAGTGTCTTGTCATCTGCAGGGCATGTTCTCTAGCCGCGATGAAAAAGGTACCAAACTCCATAAAGTATTCCTACCGTGCTCCGTAGCTCCGAGGTGCAAAGTCAACACCTGCACTGGCTTTTTACAACCACTATAATTGCAATCCAGGATAGCTGAAATACACAGAGAACATTTCTTTTGCTGTTTAAAGCGAGGAAAAATGTTTTTTTTTTTAGCTGTAAACATCTACAATTTTGCTGAACACTTAGACATTCATTACTGATTCTAGTACTGTACATTGCTGTGTGTAGGTAAGCTGGCTCCTGTACAGAACATTCACACGGAGGGAACTACTCACGGCAAACTCTCTCTCTCTTTTTTGTCTTAATATCTGTGTAAATAGCACTGTAGATAGCACTGCGTGGTTGTTCTCATATAAACTGTTATAATCTGTAAATAGCAAAAAAAGAAGAAAAAAAAACAAAAAAAAAAAAAAAAGAACAGTATAAAAGTTGGTTACACAAACTAGATGTGTCCCTTTTTTTTGCTGTTTTATGTTAGGCTCAAACAACACTACAAATTAAGATTTAGGATACGCTTCTTGTTTTTTTATTATTTGTTGTCCTTTCATTTTTATTATTTTTTTTTATGTTGTGCATCCTGAAACTGTTTTTTGATACCATAGCCATCTGTTTACCAATCATCCAGCTGGCAGCGAAACAAAAAATAAAGACATTTTGTATGATATGACCTCCTGTATATTTAATTAAAATATTTTACTATCAGTACACGTTTCATCAGTTTCTTACACACACAGCTTTTGACAAGTTGCGACCACAAATCTTTATCCATTTGGGGAATCTTGGATCGAAACGTTATGGTGTCCAAATCTTTAATCAGCCAACTGTTTTGCTTCCACTCAACAATTATGCACTATTTTGTGTTGATCCATCACACACAAACCCAATAAAATAAGAGTAAATGGTTATAAAGCAATAGAATGTGTAAAAGTACAAGGGTATAAATTCTTTTATAAAGCACTATAAAATGCAAGGACCATATAAACTGGTATGCAACACCAGTGTGTTAACATTATTCCATTCCTCCCCCCCTTAGTAAATGCTGTGTGAATGGCGTTTTATTATTGTGACAGCATTATTTGTCTGAGATTCCACCAGCTTTAATCTTCACAACAGGCCATTTCTGGGCTCCCGGCCAGAAAAGCCTCTTCAGCATTTGCTGCATTGAGCAAATGCGCCAGTGCATGTAGCATTTCTATGGCGTGTGTACTGGGGTGCAATAAAAGCTGTGCTTTGACTTTTATTGCCACCCTCTGGTAAACTTTTAACATGAAAAAATATTCTGTAATACTTCCAGAGCTCAGTAAAAGTAAAGAAAAAAAAGCAGCCTCACCGGGGTGGAATGTAGGTCGCTTTATTGCAGATCAGCAGTATTTTTTTTTTTTTTCCTAAAACAAACACGGTTATAGCTGCCAAGACAACAGCGAGAAGCGATTGCACTTTCTGAGAAACGACACCTACGATCTAAATATACTTTTATATCACATGGAAACTATAAACTACTAATGCAAGACTGATACAAAAAGAAGCATAAAAATGACATTTGTAAAGACACATTTCAGTCATAAGAACAAACTACAAATATTCACTTTTATTACAGTCGTTATAGTTGAAAACTACTTTTTCAATTCGCTGTACCCCTTTACTACAACTATTTTTGATAGTGGCAGCATTCCAGTACTGGCGTTGCCTGTGCAGCAAATTGTGTAAAAATATAATAATAATAATGCAGAAATCTATCACAGTCTTTCTTTTGTCCCAAAAAGTTTCACATTCTGAAGAAAAAACTATTTTGTTTTCCGAAGAATGTGCAGTACAGAAACCACCAGGTGATTCACAGTAAATATAAGATACATCTAGCAAATTGCTAAATAATGAACGGCATTCCCGTTTGCCTCCTAAAGCTTTAACCTTTCTCTACTATTGAAATGAATTTGCAGGATAACAGCGGGAGGAAAATAAAAATAGCTTCTATAGCTTTCCCTCGTCCTGCCTCGTGTTTTCAGGTAGTTTCAGCGATGTTTTGTACTCCGCATGCAATTACGACGGCCATTCTTCAACACAATGCCATTAAGTGGCTGGAATATTTAGGGGCTTGTAGTACTGGGTACGCTCAAAACAAGTGCACAAGGACATTCATTATTCAGGCCACTCAAAAGACCCATTCATTCAATTATGTTCAGAGCATTTATTGGCTGCTATGTTAAATTATGTTAGACGTACTGCGCAGCCACTAAAAAACAAGGTTACTCTATTAAAGACCTCGAGGAGGACGAGGAGGGGGGGAGGATGGGAGCAGAGAAGTCACATTACTAGCTTACAATTTGGCTTTCCTTAAAGCGAGCTGCAGTGGTCATAAAGTCGTCACAGTAAGTGGAGGACGTCAATAGCTCCAAAAGCACCGGCTTGTCCCCCCCACGTTACCCAGATGGATCAACTTAAATTAAGTGCATTTGTGAAACTTTTCATGTCGCAGAGCTGAGGGAACGCTTTCTGTTTCAGCTCAACCGAAGCACGCCGTCTCACATGTGGGGTTAAGCCACATGAAGGAACAAAGCAAAGTGAAGATCCATCAGTGCAGCATCTAAATGGCGCCGAGATTTAGGCGGTAATGTTATGGCTCAGGACCTGTACGGTGTGTTGTATTAGCAGAGTGATCGTTTGATTGTGTTTATATTAATGTTACAATTCAGGAGTTTATTAGAAGCAATAATCAGTTTTGTGTGGCAATTTCTGTAAAGCTTTAACCAAACTGACAAATACCAAGCAGTTCTAGTTTCACTGTTGGAACAATAATATATACAGCATCTCATTACTGCTGTATATAAAAACGCAACAGGAATCACTGTCAATTTAGGTTTTACTGTTTCTTTTTTTTTTTTTAACTCTTTGCATATTAGTGTTTAGAATGGTTAGCATTATTAAATGCAAGCAGCAGTCTGCATATTGCTTACATAACGGTATCCTGTTCTTACTGCTGAGCATTTTAAAAGACTCCCAACATTTTGTAAATTTGGCAAAGTTGACAGTTTAAAGTAATAATAAAAAGTGACTTTCGCAACCATCCTCCTTTCTAGGGCCATAAATAAACCGCAGACTCGTCACTGAAAATGTAGCTTCCTTTTGAGTAGCTTCTGACATCTAATAGAGTTCTTCTGACCTCAATTTTAAACACTCCACATGAAATAAAAGTTGCCAAATTTTAGTCGTCTTCCCTGTTAAAACCTTCCACACAAAAGGGTTTCGTTGCCAGCGCCACCTAGTAATGTTCCGACTTTATTCACTCACTGATCGAAAAACGGTCGAATGTCTGACAGCCACTTCCTGGTCAGGGTTGGTTAAACTAAAAATCCACCACTTCCCATAAAACAAAATAAAATAAAAAAATAAATTCATCTTTCCCCTTTATGTATCTTAATCTCTAGATTTGAATTCTCTAACAAATTTCAGATGAATACCTAACATTAATGACTACTTTTTTTAATCCATCAAACATTTTTATAAAGGTTTATCTGCTAATTCTAGTAAATACGGTATATAGTTTCAACTTTTGTGCTTATTTAAGAAAAACCGTCATATGAAATAGTCTTAACTGAGATGCAATAAAAGTGTCTGATTTTAATGCTACTTGAATCAGATAAAGTGGTTTTATCACAGTTATTTGTGCAAGTGACGAGCTACAGACGCACAATTTCAACAAATGCATTTCTAAATTTTCTAATTTCATTTCTGATTTTCTACACATTTCTACCTAACAAGTTCACATGCGTGAGTTTTCACCTCCTCAGCTTTTCATGTGAACCATTCTTGGTGAAAGTTGATTTTTTTTTTTTTTTTGAAAACATTCAGGTGAACAAGTTTGAATTTATTGTAGATTTTCTCTAGTCCATCTAAACTCATTTTCACCATTATCTGGTGAGAAGCTGGGCCTTGGTTAGCAAGTAGCAACTTGTGGATCTCTGATAAGAAAAGTTATTATATATCCACTCCAAATAGCAGAAATGTGATAATGGCAACAGATATTGTGTGGTTTCTTATCAACATGTCAGGATATTTAGTCAAATATTACTGAAGGTGTTTCTATATAATTTAACCCTGCATGTAGAACTTTGGCCCTGTGTGACTCAGAGAAAACATACAGTAAATTCAAAGTTTTGCACCCAATTCTACGTGGAAAATCATTCATGTTTTATTAATTTTAAGTCAAAGAACCTCTCAATACGACATTCATGCATCGATGAGTGTGTGTAAAACGTCTGGCTGGAAGTGAAAAGATTTTTTTGGAAAAAAAAAGGGGTTTAGATCACAAAGCTTTGAGATTCATCCTCTCTCTGAGCGACTTCCTCAGTTTGCTGCGTGGTGCCGGAATGGGCCCAGAACCGGGACCGGGACCGCTGTAGGCTCGGACAAACACATCATCAGCTGCATCCTGAGGCATCTGGACGCTGTGGTTCTGGACGTCCGACTGCTGGAGCGAAGGCTGAGGCGGACCCTGCGGCTGCACGTCGAGGACGGCCAGCGGGGCGATCTTCCGGCTTGGAGCCGCCGCGCCCCCGGCGTTGTTCCGCTGGAGCTGCTGGATGATGGCGGAGAACTTGGCGTCCAGCGAGGGCCGGCCTGTTTTGGACCTGACGGCTGGGCGGGAAGCGCACGCGCCGGAGTTCTCCTTCTCCTGGTTCGGAGGAAGAGGACGATGAAGCAGAGAGGAGGGCAGGGGGGGCCTGTCCGGACGGGTGGGGTTAGCGAAGGGCTTCACGTCGGAAGGAGGAGGTGGAGCGCGGCGCTTTTTGTTGCCCAGGGGCGTGGAGCCGGTGCTGGGGCTTGCACAGGGGGTGGAGGTTTTGCTCTGGGACAGAACGCTCTTCTCCACCACCACAGGGTGGGACCCATCGAACAGAGAGGACCAGTTAGGGGGCTCCCTCTCCTCCTCTTGCCCAATCAGGAAGCGGCCATCTGTCTCTTCGATTTTACTGTGGATTATGTCTGTGATGCTCTCAAACTTGTTGGGCGAATTTATACCTGCAGGAAATATTAAGTTAACTAACAATGAAGGAAATTTATAGATGAAACAACACTTTTTTTTTTTTCCTCTCTCTCTCCGTGTCTGATGTGCAAACAATATAACCCTCAGAGGACGTGGAAGCACACATTCCACTTTTCTCATTTGCATGTAAAAGGATTTCATTTGCATGCATCATCTTTGGAATGAAAACACATTTTGTGGAGTAATGGCACGTATTATTTTAAATGAAATACTTTTTTTTTTCCCCCCTCACTAAAAGCTGCAGCCCAATATCAGCTTGCCACCACCTCACTTCAGCGTCTAATTCAAATTATTGTACTCACTGAGGTCGTCGTAAACAGAGTCGGCCTGCTTGGTGAGGAAAAGCGATGGTTTCCGTGGTGATGCGACCTCAATTTTCATTAGGCGGTCGCAGCAGTGGAGCCACTGGCCTGGTCATAAATAAGGGCAGACATGACAGTTTCTATTCATTCAAGTGTCTGCATTCTGCTCTCGTCCAGACGATCTAATCATGTTACCATCTTCATTCAGGGTTTCACCAACACCACATTTAACACTTTTTAAGACCAGTAACAGTGACATTTAAGACAGAAATGTGCAAAAGATAACTGTGTATTTTACATAATAGTAGTGCTGAGCTTTTTCACACAGAATGAACTGCATGGCTTGGTGGCAGAAGTGAGCCAGTTAAGATAAGAAGAAGAAATTTGCACAGCCAACTGGCGATAAATTCACGCTTTCCCCATTATAGGTGCAAAAATGCTAGTTTGCCAGGGTATCTTAATTAGCAGCTAGTTAGCAGTAGCCACAACTGCCTCGAGTCACAGAACACAGTGCTTATTAGCGTTTACCTGACAGAAAAGTCCGAGAAAAATAAAACCATGCAAGATTAAATAGTCCCGTCACAACAAAATTAAAGACCTGCCATTGGCGTATTAAAAGCCAACTTCCAACTCTGATGAATTTAAGACTTTTTAAGGCTGCGCGGACACCCCGTTATCTGAATGCAAGCCCGCAAGTCTGTCCGCTCGCAGGGGCCACACTCACTTTGGTCGTAGAGGTGCTGGTGGAGGCAGTCGATCCATTCCTCCAGCTCCTCCCTGGTGTCTGCTGTGAACACGACACTCTGAGATCCCTCGGGTGAAGGGTTGATGATGGACAAACTCTTGGATTTGCGACCGCCTGACTGTTTGTCCAGCACACAAATGCGGGTCTCCTGCAGATACGACACATAACTTACAACAGGCTGAAAAAAAAAAAAAGAAACAAAGAAAAAAACAACAACAACAACAACAATCTCTGTTTAATTTTTGATCCCACTGCAGGATTCGGTAACAAGTTTGCATAAACTCACCACCGGCAGGAATGAGAGTCATTTTGGACTTTTAAAGATTCATTTGTGGATTGGTGAGGCTTTCAGGCATAAGAACGCTGAAGCAAATGTCAAGCGTGGTGTCGGTGGCATTATGAATTTATATTTTTTATTTATACTATACTTTTTTTTTTTTGGTAATTTAGATTTTTACCGTTTTCTCACTATATGATTGCATTTTTTTTGGTTTCCATAGTTCCATGAAAAAGTGCTCTACAAGAGAGTGATGGTTGACACAAAGCGAAGTGGTCCAGTCCTATATTTAACCCATTAATTATTATTATTATTATTATATTTGAGCCTGCAGGCAAAATTTTGACCATCTGGTGACTAGAAAGAGGTATGACTACATAGAGAACGTCAAACTTGTGCACGCAATACACGTTTTCAAAATGTGTTGAAGGTGTTTGCTGTACAATTATTCCACCCTAAAAAGGAACAGTGCAGATGCATCAACGTCCTCCAGATATAATCTGACATTAATGACTGTGATAAGTGAAGTGTATGTAAGCTTTTTACTCTAGTGGTAAAAGACAAAGCTGGGATTGCACACCAAGATTAATTCAGGGGGAAAAACTGCAAACACCCTAATAGGATCTGAGTAATTAATGTAGGCTTGGTTGAGAAATGTTAAGGAAAAACCTGAAGTGAGACCAAGAAAAATTGATTCTTTACTCTCTCTCTCTCACTCTCTCTATATCTATATATCTATATATATATGTTTTATATTCCGCTCTCTCACATTATTGATTGGCACATTAAGAGTGGGCTGCACTTTGGCATCGATTTCTTCAGGGGTGAAGTAACAGGACAAAAAGCCGGCGCTCAGCAGACAGTAGAGATTGCAGCAGCGGTTCACCCCCTGCACACTTTGCTGGAAATCAACAGAGAAACAAAAACAGAATGATTGCACAATCCAGACCAGGACTCACTCCTACTACGTGACGTAACAGTGAAAGCCGTCAACGCACCTTCTGACTCAGATAGCCACTCATGGCGCTCTGTGTCATGCAGGCCGGCTGCGCCACTAAGCGGCAGCACAGGTTGCCGTACAGAGGAAGCCAGGATGACCACTCAGCTGTGAGGATGAAGAAAAAGAAAAAAAAAAAAAAAAAAAAAGAAACAAGAAAATATTAACGTTCGGAGCTGTTGGTCAAAACGTACAGAATCGAAATAACGACACAAAGTAGATCTCATTATAATTGCTGCAATCTCAAATGATCTGTTCCTGTAATGCTGCCCCATTTCATAACAGGGGTTTCAAACATTCCTAATATTACAAAAGTATGTAAATACGGGTCACTTTTTTTTCTTTTTTTTTTTTTTAGATTTTATGAAGTTACAAACAGAAATTTTACTATGCGTCACCAACATGTAATGTGGCAACCTGAAACAGAGTAGGGCATGTTTGTAAAGTGGAATGAAGGTGTTGCAAGGTTTACGAAACTTATTTCAAATAAAATTGATGTGTGGTGTGCGCATTGTAGTCAGTATTTTACATAACCATCTTTTACCGTTAAGACGTTGTTGTTGTTTTTTTTGTTTGTTTTTTTTTGCAGCACGTCTCTACAGACTGAAAACGTTGCCCATTCTTTGCAGAGCTCAATCAAACTGGACGAAGGTCTCAGTTAGCCTTTGCTGCATGCGGCTCTTCTTCATGATGCAGTTTGCTCAATAATATTCCCTAACAAACCTCTGAGGAATTCAGTCTTAATTCAGCTTCCAAAAAGCAGGAGCTTCAACGCAAACAGTACGCAGAGCTGGAGGAAGTTGTACATTTCATCACAAAAAAGTTGTGCCAACGAATCAAACAAGTCATCCCCACAAGTTATGNGTAATATTAACAAAAGCACAAATGTAGGAGAACGTAAATTAAGACAACATGAAATCTGGACCTACTAAAGACTTCGTCTAATAAAAAATGGATTTGATATTGGTTATCAGACATCAAGCAACTCTTCAGTGGTTCCAAAAAAACAAAAAAAAAAGTAAAAAGTAGCACTCAAAGCAAACATCTCTCAATTACGAGCAACTCAATCTACAAATGGCACGTGTAGGAAGTATTAGATTGTTTCTAAAGATGAGCATACAAACTACACATGGGATGATTAGAGACCGTGATGAAAAGTTAGGTCTTCTACCAACAATGGAGTACTGATGATGATCTCTGAGAAAAAAAACTCAAGAGGATTCTTGCTAAAATTGAAAACGTATATTTTGTTGTAGCCCGATGCATTTCCTTTATGACAGGGTGCTTATTAACTATGATTAAGATATAAATAAATACGCAGCTATTGTTTTCAAGAACCCAGAAATCATCAGTCTCCTTGTAGGGAGTGAAATTTGCACATGTAGCTTCTTGGAAATCTGTCGAATGTGCAACAAATTAACATCCTCTATTATCTGCAGAGTGTCTTTCAGAAGGCTTGGGCGTCGTTTCATGCATTTAGCCTAAAATCAGACGAGTTCGAACCGTGTTACAGAGAAATGAAGACAAAGTAGACACAATGCAGAGTATCTGTGGAAGCCGATGCTTCCTTCAAGAACAAAGTTCGAGAAATAAAGAGCAAAACTGTTACAATATTGCAATTAAACATTCTGATGAAAACGGGAATATTATTAGAACAGTACAATGAAATCCGCATATCTCGGTCCCATTGTGCTAGCATTATTGGACTTTGCACCCCCTCCGGGCATCGAGTGACTTGTCAATAAAATTCACACCCTGACGACATACATAACAAAGCCGTGTCTCTGTCTCTTCAAACTTACCTCTTTTTGTAGGAAGAAAGCATTTTCACGTATTTTCTTTCGCTTAATCTCCATGGCCATGGCAGAACCAGCAGATAACACCGATTTGTAGCTCCCGTGTCGTTTGGATGTTTGAACATCCCGCTTGTCCTCCATGTTTTCTGTCTATTCGCTACTCAAAACACGAAACTACGCATTCCAGCTCAGATTTCTAACGCCCCTTTCCAACGGACCTGGGTTGGCTCGATTTATACTACCTATTCTACCGGACTAAACATAACAAAAAGTCGGGGTGTGAAATTGTAAAAGGGTAATCTATGAGATTAAGCTAAAGAATTTAAAATACTTAGTAAAAAAAAAAAAAAATACAGATAATTATTTGAACACTGTTTCAGGTTTAAAATAAAACTCAAATTAAAAACGTGTCAATTTTTCTACGGCTTGTCCCCATGTAGAAACTTAACACTCTTACGTTGACAGATAAGAAACGTCATTACGTCAGAGCATCTGACAAAAACAACAGGATTTTGAATTTTTTTTAAACGATTTTATCATTTGGGGAATTCCATGTTCATAAAATGAAATGGCAGAAACGAAACTCCACTCCCCAGTTTTCTTTGTAACTTTGTAACTGTATTAAGAGAGTGACGGAAATTCAAACTTAAAAGAAAGATTGTTAGGAAAGAAATACCACTTACCACTTGACTGAAAGCTTGTAGCAAATTTCATTTTTGCATTTTGAATGTTAGCATGTAGCCTGTGTTTACACAAACCTCTAGCCACGTTCTTTTGTGGTTAAGAACTATATCTAAGTTTTGTTTTGTTTTTTTATTACTCTAAAAGCCATTAATCAAGCAAACAGGAAGGCATTATCAGCTGAAACTGCAGTTAGATGTTTGGGCGTCTTGTCTTGATTTCGGCTAAAATGAATACATCTGTAATAAACGTCTTGTCTGTTAGCACCATGGAAAATACCAGTAAAAATTTAATTAAGCACAAACGGAAAGAAGTTTGGTGTAAAAAGAAACAGCGGTCCACAATGCCTTACAAAAGTAATCACGCGTGTGCAAATGTCCAAGGGGGTGTCAATACTTTTGCAAGACGCTGTATGAAGCTTATATCTGGGTCAACTGCACTTTACTCTTTGCTGCGGTGACTTTTATTTGTTTATNTTGCAGAGCTCAATCAAACTGGACGAAGGTCTCAGTTAGCCTTTGCTGCATGCGGCTCTTCTTCATGATGCAGTTTGCTCAATAATATTCCCTAACAAACCTCTGAGGAATTCAGTCTTAATTCAGCTTCCAAAAAGCAGGAGCTTCAACGCAAACAGTACGCAGAGCTGGAGGAAGTTGTACATTTCATCACAAAAAAGTTGTGCCAACGAATCAAACAAGTCATCCCCACAAGTTATGGTTTTTTTTTCTTTTCTCCAATGTTATCCAACGGATTCAGTATATTTTGGATGTGAAATTTGTAAAAAAAAAACAAACAAAAAAAACACTTGCATGGAAAAATAACATTTTACTTTCTACATTTCTATGTCTTAGTATGTGTTAATTCTATTGTCTGAGCCATCACTCTTGAGTGCATCTGTAATACTCATGTGCCTTGAAATTGCCCTTTGGGGATAAATAAAGTTATTTGAATTGAACTGAAGCAAGATAAAGAAAGATCCTAAGCACTAACTTAACGACTCAAAAAAAAAGAAAAGGAAAAACCTCAACTGGATGTTCTTACTTGTACATGTAGCTTTCAGTTCTGCTAGTGTTACCAAAATGATGAATGAATAAGCCATCATTATCGTGACATTGATTCAATTTATGAGCTGGAGACAGTAAACTCTTCACAGGTTATTAATAACATAAAGTTTGTGTCTTTGCTTCTTACCGCCTTGGTAGACAATGAGGGAGTGAGACTGAAAGCTGCTATCAGCATCAGGCAGACCGAGCGTTGTGTAGGCCAGCAGGCTGTATTTGGCTCCCCTGGTTGAGGGTAGACACAAATATAGAGCACTCTTCAAACATACTGACCGTTTCTTTAAAAACAAAACAAAAAAACACTTCATCCTACCAGTCGAGTTCTATAAATAAATTTTTGTAAACTTTTCACCCTCAGGTCAACACAAGATTAATGTAGGAACATTCAAGTACAAACATTTGACCCCGTTTATAGTCATAAAACAATCTATGAATATCTGAAGGTTAAATATAGACTACCACACATATTTATTTAAGCCTTATTTGGATATTTGGAGTGATCTGTTGAAAAATCCCATACAAAGCATTCAGATTTGTACAGAGTTGCAGAGTCAAAACAGCGAGGGGAGGGGACGGATATCTCAATGAGAAACTCCAGGAGACGGTGCAGGATTTGTTAGACGATACAAACACATACGAAGGTATTGGGTTGTCCAGCAGGAAGGTGTCGGGATCTGGAGTGTCCAGCAGGGAGCAGAGCTTCTTTCCAGAGCTCCTTCCAAAGGAGTTACGGAGCTTCTTTGCAAGTTTCTTTGGCGTGTTCGGTAAAGTGAGCTCTTCCTCCATGGAACAGCTCCACAGCTCCACCTTCAGTTCAAACTGGGGAACTACATCTTTGCTACAAAGAAAGAATCTCAGTCAAATGAAAATATGTAAAGTACGTAGATGCACACAACACACACTGGAGAATGATTAAAAATAGTGTGGTTAGTAATGCCGTCAAATGACAGGTCAGTGAATATTAAAAAAAAATGTAAATGTTTGAATGTGGAAAGAAAAATAAATTGTTATATTTTGATATTCAGTTTCCCTAAACATCGTTTAAAACAAAAACAAAATAAGTGTTTGTTTCCCCGAGTGCATGAATGGGAAAATAAAACATGCAAAACATATTTACAAGAGAGCGAGTCCCTCAAAGCAGATGTCAGTGACAGATCTGTCCACCACGACCATTTCAGTGTCAAACACCTCAGAGCCGATCTGCATCAGGCAGAACGCCGCCACCCGACGGGAGCCTACCGAACACAGAGGAGGTGCAGCATGTGTTAGTGCAGGGAGTAAATAAAAAGATATTAAATGCAGTGGGCGAACATACTTCCTCTGTTACTAAAATGGTCTGAATCCCTCCAAATCAAAGGAAAGCGCAGGCCTACGTAAATGAAAAAGGGGGAGAAAAAAAAAGTGGAAGTTTACTATAAAGAGCTCTCAGCAAATGGGAAAAATTGAAGATCCGGCAGGACAAATATTTTTTTACGCCACAAATGTTTGCTAAAAATAGTCTCACCAGTAACCGCGACCGTCCCAGGACATGGTGAACGACCCTCTGCGAGTCTGTGAAGCACAGACAGTACTTAAATCAACAGGTCCTTTTCTGAAAACGTCACATCTATTTTTGCCGTTCATCATCTTCCTCCAGAATTTGCCTCCTCAAAGTTAAGATCAGCATTTCCTAATACTCTGTATTGGGAGCGTACAACTTGTGTTTTTACACATCTCTTACGTGAGGCCACAGCTTTCGCCAAACTCTTTACCTTCTTTCTGCTCCCACCATGCCCCGCTCCCCTTCTTCCCGCTGCAGCTGGGCGAGGTAGGCCTTGATCCTGGCGCTGCAGGTCAGCACGTTCTTGGAAGCGTTGAGGACTTGTTCCCGTTTACTGCAAGCCACCAGCAGCTTGTACGCCCCCTCGCGCATTCTCGTCTCAAACTGAAGCTTCTCTTCTATGTTTGTACTCTGAATGGACAGGATGAATTACATTTAAGACATGCACAACAAGGCTGTAACACAAACGTGGACACGGTGGCCAACGATGAATTAAAGTTGACGATGAGTGACCCAGGCTTTGTTAAAGACTTTAACGACCCACATAACCCTAAAGGTCAGATGACATGCTAATCTTTCTGTAGGAAAAAAAGAGCTCTCTGGGTTTGGCAAGAAATGACATCAACAGAATAAGACAAGCCTTCTTTATGGTTGTCTCTGCTACAATAAACATTTTATAATGTTAGAGTTTTTTGAGAAATCTGAAGAAAATTGTTTTTTAGTCAATTTTAAATAAATCTACCTGTTTTTTTTCCCCCCAATCCTTTTATTTAGGGATGCACGATATTTCGGCATCAATATCAGAATCGGTTAACGTTAATCACTTTTTGACTGATATAGACAACCAATGTTTATTTACATCTTTGAAGAAATTCCCCTGAAAGAAGCAGTAATATTAACAAAAGCACAAATGTAGGAGAACGTAAATTAAGACAACGTGAAATCTGGACATACTAAAGACTTCGTCTAATAAAAAATGGATTTGATATTGGTTATCAGGCATCAAGCAACTCTTCAGTGGTTCCAAAAAAACAAAAAAAAAAGTAAAAAGTAGCACTCAAAGCAAACATCTCTCAATTACGAGCAACTCAATCTACAAATGGCACGTGTAGGAAGTATTAGATTGTTTCTAAAGATGAGCATACAAACTACATATGGGATGATTAGAGACGGTGATGAAATGTTAGGTCTTCTACCAACAATGGAGTACTGATGATGATCTCTGAGAAAAAAACTCAAGAGGATTCTTGCTAAAATTGAAAACGTATATTTTGTTGTAGCCCGATGCACTTCCTTTATGACAGGGTGCTTCTTAACTATGACTAAGATATAAATAAACACGCAGCTATTGTTTTCAGGAACCCAGAAATCATCATTCTCCTTGTAGGAAGTGAAATTTGCACATGTAGCTTCTTGGAAATCTGTCGAATGTGCAACAAATTAACATCCTCTATTATCTGCAGAGTGTCTTTCAGAAGGCTTGGGCGTCGTTTCATGCATTTAGCCTAAAATCAGACGAGTTCGAACCGTGTTACAGAGAAATGAAGACAAAGTAGACACAATGCAGAGTATCTGTGGAAGCCGATGCTTCCTTCAAGAACAAAGTTCGAGAAATAAAGAGCAAAATTGTTACAATATTGCAATTAAACATTCTGATGAAAAGGGGAATATTATTAGAATAGTACAATGAAATCCGCATATCTCGGTCCCATTGTGCTAGCATTATTGGACTTTGCACCCCCTCCGGGCATCGAGTGACTTGTCAATAAAATTCACACCCTGACGACATACATAACAAAGCCGTGTCTCTGTCTCTTCAAACTTACCTCTTTTTGTAGGAAGAAAGCATTTTCGCGTATTTTCTTTCGCTTAATCTCCATGGCCATGGCAGAACCAGCAGATAACACCGATTTGTAGCTGCCGTGTCGTTTGGATGTTTGAACATCCCGCTTGTCCTCCATGTTTTCTGTCTATTCGCTACTCAAAACACGAAACTACGCATTCCTGCTCAGATTTCTAACGCCCCTTTCCAACGGACCTGGGTTGGCTCGATTTATACTACCTATTCTACCGGACTAAACATAACAAAAAGTCGGGGTGTGAAATTGTAAAAGGGTAATCTATGAGATTAAGCTAAAGAATTTAAAATACTTAGTAAAAAAAAATACAGATAATTATTTGAACACTGTTTCAGGTTTAAAATAAAACTCAAATTAAAAACGTGTCAATTTTTCTACGGCTTGTCCCCATGTAGAAACTTAACACTCTTACGTTGACAGATAAGAAACGTCATTACGTCAGAGCATCTGACAAAAACAACAGGATTTTGAATTTTTTTTAAACGATTTTATCATTTGGGGAATTCCATGTTCATAAAATGAAATGGCAGAAACGAAACTCCACTCCTCAGTTTTCTTTGTGACTTTGTAACTGTATTAAGAGAGTGACGGAAATTCAAACTTAAAAGAAAGATTGTTAGGAAAGAAATACCACTTA
>NW_006799979.1:2846567-2848801 GCF_000485575.1 Poecilia formosa | reverse complement strand
TTTGGACCAAACCGTTTCTAATCAAACAATTAATCAGTAGCTCAATCAATCATGCAATAATATAACTTTTGAAGAAGAGAAATCAAGGGAATGTTTTGTAAACTCCACCTTACACTGACAGAGAAAACATCTAATGCCAAATCACTGATCTCAGTGGAAGATCAAACAATCATGTGCCAAAATAAAATAAATAAATAAAACGCTTGACATGAATATCTTCTGCCACCTGGTGGACGATATGAAAAAAAAGTAAACTTTCTATATGTAAGACAAAATATTTGTCAAGTATAGGCATTTCATATTGTTTCACAAGATTCACAATAGCTGCTATATAAGTCACTAAAACCCCTTTAATAAACAGCACTGACATGGTTTTCAGTTCATTACAGGGCTAATGCATGTGATTTCACATACAACGTACAAACTGTAATGTCAGATTTCAGCAGAAGTTTGGTCTGAAAGTGTTCTGACACCTGTCGTTTCATGTTATTAGATTTTAACAGATGTAAATTTTTAAAAAGTCACTTTACACCAACGATATGCTTAATTCTAACATGTGTATGTACTTTCTATTTTGTTTAATGCACTCTGCAACCACAATCTCACATTGGAGGTATATCTGGAATGCCATTGATAACATTGCAATTATCAGCTGATTGTACGGAAGAGGATTAGGGCCACTGGAAAAAAGAAAAAAAAATCTGACTTTAATCTCAGAATTCTGACTTCTGAGAAAAAAGTCAGAATTCTGACTTTTTTCTCTTAGCAGGGGCTATATGCATGACACTGGAGTTTGTTCCTCTTTGAGGCCCTGGTATTTCTCCAGTTTCTCGTGCTCCTTTTTCCTGATGTTGTAGTCACTTGGTATTGCTACATCCACCACAACGGCTTTCCTCTGTTGTTTATCCACCACAATGTCTGGTTGGTTTGCCATTACCATCTTGTCTGTCTGGATCTGGAAGTCCCACAGGATCTTAGCTCGGTCATTCTCCACCACCTTTGGGGGTGTTACCCACTTTGTTCTTGGGGCTTCCAGTCCATATTCTGTACACTATGCCTGCCACTTGATTAGTGGCAGGGAAAACAAGATGTTTTCCCTGCCAACATCTTGTACCCTGCTGTTATGTGCTGGACTGTCTCAGGGGCCTCCTTGCACAATCTACACCTTGGGTCTTGTCTGGTGTTTTCGTGCTATGAGCCATTTCGTGCTATGAGCCACAGCAAAGGGAAAGAGCGAGTATCCGCCAAGCTACACACAGACTCGTTGCCATAGCAACTGACAACAATGCCACTTCATGTTTTAGGATTTAACACCAAAAACACTACATTAGCTACCACTTCTACTTTACTGAATTACTTAGACATACAAACTGTAGCCCAAAACGCACATTTCATTAAAAAACGAAACAAAAACATCTTATTGCTGTCTTACCTTTACTTATCAATGAAATCCATGCACCGCTAATTCTGCACAAAAATATCCGTTCATCCAAAGCCAAGTCTATCCTCGGCATGTCTTTTCTACTCCGTTTAAGAATCGTCAAACTGTCTCGAAGCAAAACTTTCAGCTCCGGTGTTGGTCTTCCTTTTGTTATTATCTCCTGCTTCAATTGAAAATCCACTTTAGAAAATTGTTTAAGTGTGGAAATGTAGTCTTTAATGTTGACGTCGGAAGAGAGGAGAAAACAAACATATCGTTGTACTTTACTTATTTACTTTATGGCTAGCTCCATGGCTAGCTCACTTTGTCTTACTCTGCAGTTGTGCAGTCACAATATCTGGGATCATGAGCGCCCCCAGCGATGAAGCAAGAGAACTGCCTGCCTCACCTCAAGTCTGTTCTCTGCAGTTTCTGATCGCTCCTCCGCACACAAAACACGATACACACACAGTTGGTGACAAAAAACACTGTACATTATATACATAAGCTAAATTATGGAAAATCAGTCCATATATTAAATGTTTTTAGCCATTTTATTGCTGGCGTAGAGACAGGAGGAATATGCTCCCATAGAATGGAAGCCAGTGCAGTTAGCAAGAGGTTGCGCAATCCCAGGTGAGGCTCAGCTCGCTGCTGCCTCACCGGCTTCGCTTCTGAGCATTTGAATGGGAAAATGCGAGAATCCAGCGATTTTGAAGAAAAAACTAATCAGAATTGATTAAGCTAAGCAAAAAATAGATATAGTACAAACCACAGGGTCAAAATAGCAATATAAATGACTTCATTATAATAT
>NW_006799979.1:2844939-2846360 GCF_000485575.1 Poecilia formosa | reverse complement strand
AAATGTAAAGATGCTAAGGTACAGGCTCCCAGTTGCAACATTTTTTTTTTTATTACATTTTTAATTGACCTGACCCAGAACGTTGTCATCACAATCTGACAAAAATAAATAAAAAATAATTTTTAATGACCCCATTAGTGATATTTTTACTCATTTTACAGACAATGCTTCTCAAGAAACAAAATAAATATTATTTAAAACCAAAAACAACCAAAAGGCCATCTGACGGAGTTGACAGTGCATGACGGAGTTGACACAGAACTGAAGGTGGTGACAAACTAGTGAATAAAATGAAAAACTTGGTACATGTGAAGTAATGCAATTCATATAAAATACATTAACATGAATTAATTGCACATTTAAGTGAGATTTGACAACAATTTCACTGAAAGAGTCAGAAAAACTCTGATGGAGTTGACATTTGATGGAGTTGACAAAATGCCAAACCACCTCAATTTATAGGATGTTATTCTGAAGGAGGCCATATTGTAGCTCATCAGGTCCATAAAATCTTTACAGTATACCAAAATTAAGCTTTTATTTCACAAAATTTCATCAAAGTTTTGTAAATTATCAGTTAGTTGACACATCATGGTTGTGACAAGCAACTTAGGAATAAAACAGAAGAAAAAACTAAAGAATAACTTAAGCTAACCGGAGCTAACTAGCCCTCTTAGCAAAGGAAGAGAAAGGAAGAGATCATGGGGTCCTCAGAAGTTCTGGTGACCCCAATAATGCCTGATTTTTTTTTACATTCTTTTCATTTCTGACGGTGTTGACAAAAACTCCATCCAACCATCCTTCCACCCACCCACCCACACTCACACCTAGGGAGAATTTAGAGAGACCAATTAAACTGTCAGTCATGTTTTTGGACTGTGGGAGGAAGCCGGGGTACCCGGAGAGAACCCACGCATGCACAGGGAGAACATGCAAACTCCGTGCAGAAAGACCCTGAGTCAGGAATGAAACCCAGGACCATCTTGCTGCAAGGCAACAGTGCAACCAACTGTGCTACTGTGCAGCCCACAACATCTTTTGAAAAGTTAATACAATGGTCCCCTTGTCAAAAATCTGTCCTATCAGGGTATGGAGGGCTGTAGGGCTCAATTTGACCCTACATGTCCTGCAGGACCTTCCCCAATCACAGAGGGTTGACCACCCAGGGTTGCCTTAAAATCCTTGTAAAACTTCATTTTGACGCTCTGCTTCAAGCTGTCAAAGTTGCAAGGCAACATAAGTTACGCCAAGGTGGGGGCGGGGACAGTAGGTGGAAGCTAGACCTGTCCGAATTCACAGCTTTTCTCATCTGGTCTTTGTTTATTCACGGCCTTCAAAGGATCTGGTTTACGGAGACCGGGATCTGTAAGGCCAAAATCCACCCACAAGACCCGATTTGTCCCCACATGTCCTGCAGGACC
>NW_006799979.1:2779572-2842906 GCF_000485575.1 Poecilia formosa | reverse complement strand
TACACCTAGAGAGAATTTGGAGAGACCAATTAACCTGTTGGTCATGTTTTTGGACTGTGGGAGGAAGCCGGAGTACCCGGAGAGAACCCACGCATGCACAGGGAGAACAAGTAAACTCCGTGCAGAAAGACCCTGAGTCAGAAATGAAACCCAGGATCTTCTTGCTGCAAGGCAACAGTGCAACCAACTGTGCCACTGTGCAGCCCACAACACCTTTTGAAAAGTCAATACAATGGTCTCCTGTCAAAAATCCACCCTAGCAGGGTCCCTAACAGGGTCGGGAGGAGTGTTGGGCCTAATTCGTCCCTACATGTTCTGCAGGACCTGAGCCAAACAGAGGGTTGACCACCCCTCTTCCATCCATCCATTTTCTAACACCCTAGTCCCTTAAGGGGTCGGTAGGGTTGCTGGTGCCTATCTCCAGCTAACATTCGAGGCGAGAGGCGGGGTACACCCTGAACAAGTCACCAATCTGTCACAGGGCAACACAGAAACAGACAGGACAAACAACCATTCATACACACACACTCACACACACCTAGGGACAATTTAGAGAAACAAATCAAACCTTGACAACGGTCCCCCTGTCAAAAAGAAAACTTCATTTTGACCGTCTGTGGAGATATTTTGATTTTGTCTTTCCACATGAAGTGATATGAATAGGCGGAAGATAAATAATATTTTGGGATTTCGTCGGCTTTGGGTCTGTGTCCTCAGATTTCAGTTTGATATTATTTGACTGAATTGGCGGAATTTTATCCTTCTGTGAAAATGAGATATCTGAAATTTTATTTTTCAACCCTGTGATGTTGTCCTCTTGCGTCTTTATTTTTGTTAAAAGCACACTTATCTCTTTCTCTAGGGCTTTGATCTGTCTTCTGAGAGCTTTAGCAGTGCTCTGACTCTCCTGCACTCTATTCAATGTATCTTCCGGCAGTAGGTCTAACTTACACTTGAGATGTTTCAGCACTTGCTGCAGCTTCTCCTCCTCAAGCTTGAGATTCTTAAATTCTCCTTCCTTCCCTTTCAGTTTTGTGGACAATCTGTGGATCTCAGATCGATACACTCTGAGTTTCTCATTTTTCGTGTCGTCATCTGGGAGAATTATAATATCTCCTTTATCCTCATCCATCCATAACCTTTCTACCTTAGAATATGTTTCTTTAACCATTTTAAATTTCTGCTCATTCTCATGGAGTCTTAGAACTTCCTTAGATAGCTCTATAATCTTACATTCCTGTTCGCGGATTGTGTCTGCCAGTATTCCAATTTTTCTCTCACTATAGAAAATTGCTTCTGTAGCTCTCCTGTTCTTTGCCAGAGTGTCTTCTGTCTGCGTCTTTAGTTTGGTATATTCTTCCTGTTTCTGCAAGAGGTCTTTGTCAAATTTTATCTTATTTTTCTTGCTGCTACGAATCTCGTCAGCCAGCTTTGCCTTGAGCTGCTCCACTTGATCCTTAAGAAACTTATTGTCTTGCTGGAACTTTTGCAGGACTGTCTGTGTTTCGATAATCTCTTTCTCATAATTAGCTAAAGAATGTTCCAGAATTCGTTTTTCTTTCAGCAGGCCTGTTTTTTCTGTCTGAGCACTTTTAAGGTGTTCCTGGAGGAATTGGAATTTCACATCTAGTTTTGACAACTTCATCTCAGTTTCACTCAAAGCCTTTTTTAGTCCCGTGATTTCCTTTCGTAGGCTCAAATTTTCTTCATCTTTTCGCTTTATTCGTTTCATTGATGCTTCTTCATTTAGGCGATTTCTTCTCGCCTCAACTTCTGTCTCTTCTGCAAGTTTGCGTTGTCTCTTAAGTTCCTCTGTCTGAGCATCGATTTGCTTTTGTTTTACATCCAATGCAATGTTAAGATGGCTAATTGTGTTCTCTTTAGTTTTCAAGAGATCTGACTGCTTATAAAGCTCTTCTTTGTGGGCCTCTGATTCATCTTTAAATGCGCTTGCTTTTTGATGAGACAAGTCTAGTTGTAGTTTCAATTTTTGGTTGTCATCGGTGAGCTCTGAGACTTGTTTCTCAGCGATCAATGCTCTATCTTTGTAGAGCTTCATTGCTGCCAATCTATCAGTCAAATCTCGTCTTTGTGCTGTTGCAAGCATCAGAGAATTTGTCTTCTCTGCAAGACTAGATTTCATGGTTTTTAACTGATCTTCTAGAGTCTGAATTCTAGCATCACGTTCCTGAAGTTTGGTCAAAAACCCTTTACATTTATTAGAAAGATTAAAATTTTTTACCTCTAACACTTTCACTTCCTTCTGCAGGGATATGTTTTCTAGTTGTAAATCCTTTTCAGTATGTTGTTTTCTGTCTTTGGAAGGAGAATTGCCTCTTTGCTGTATGGATGGTCTTGTTGCATCTCTGGCTCTCTCACCCTCATTTTTCATGAGTTTCTTTTGGGTTTGGGGATCATTGTCAGTTTGTTGATCCGACCTGGCCTTGGTTTGCAAATCTTCTGCTGAACGTTTCATTTTCCTTTTGTATAGCAATCGTTTTAAGTCTCCGGACAAATTTTCACAGAACGTAATCTATCTTGGAACTCCTTGGAAGTCTGAGTTATCATCAGTGTCTTTGTCATATTCAAAGCCATTGAGTATGACATCACAAAGTCATGAGTGATGTCATGATCTTTGTCCCCATGACATCACTTACTGTTCCTAAACAATGAGGTTCTATCTCACTTGAAAAGTCAATACAAATCTCCGCCTGACCAAAATCCACATGGCCTGATTTGTTCCCCCCTTAGGATGCCTCCCAAACACTGTGCACAGCAAAAAGCCCAGTGTTGATTTAACTCCCACAGAGTTGATTTTAACACTTTTTCAGGGTTTATATACTCTGTAAAAAAGAAAACTGCAATCTGTCCAGAAGAGTTAAAAAAAATTGTCGATATTCAAAATAGATCATTATCAATGAGAAAATACGAATGGTGTCAACCCTTACTGTGTATAAACATGAAATGTTTAATAAACTGGATTTGAATTGGTTTGTACAACGAAGCTGAAAGAGGCACCGGCTTCGGATGTTATCAGCCCCGTTGAATGGCTTCAGACGGTCGGTCCCTCCTGTGCCTCCTGGGAGGCTCAGTAGGTTGGTATCTACCATTCGTATCACTGATCACAGCGGCTTATCGCTGATAGAACTTTTTTTTTTAATCCTTTATTGCAGATTCTCGAAACAAACACTCCCATCAAACAAATGTAAACAAATGCCTTGCTTTGCGACCAACTGACACAAAAAGTGTTACATGATACACATTGTCCATTATTACATTTTAAGTCAATATTTTAAAATAATTTTAATATTAGTATTTTTCTTCAATAGCTTCCGGGTCATGTGACCTACTGACTCAAAATCAGTGTGAAATAGTTCTACTAGTAGTATGTATAGATGAGGCACACATTTTTATTCAATTTTAATTCATTTTTACATTTTTTTGCCTATTTATTTATGTATTAACACAAATAAATAATAAACTCCCACTTCCTTACGGATACGATGATATTTCTTTGTCATGCAGACTGCTCTTGTCCTTTTATTTGCAACAGGGCTCCTCTGCGTCCCTATTAAATTGAACAGATTATGTGGCAGGATCAAGAAAATCAGACAGATACTGCCAGCTGTGCAGCCACGGTGGTGCTGCAGTAACAAAAGACCGCTGAAAGTGAGCAGAGCGGCCAGGAAACCCGCCCACCTGGTTCTGGCGGACATTGCTTCTGGTTGAGTTGGAAGCATCCACGGTGTAGACGCAGGCGCTGCTGCTGCTGAGGATGAACTGGATCCAAAAATTGACATTGACAAATGCACAACAGGAAATGGCGACAGTGGATTTCAAAATAAAAGAAGGATTACGCGTGATAAATTGAGGGACGCTCTCATATTGTAATCCTCCGTGTAAGCTGGTACAAACAGCGATGTCTGCCGCATTACCATCTGTTCGGTAAATTCTGCTCAACTCATCAGTCATAATCCCTGTTTTATTTAATTCTTAACACTAGGAGCTCAACGTTTTATACCTAAGATGTTATGTGCAGTTCTAGGCACAGCCAAGATACTGCTCAGAAGCCTCAAGCTCCCAGGCCTCTGCAGAGAACCAGAGCTCAGAGGATGAGATAGAGAGACCACCCGCGGAGGGTGAGAAAGGAATTTTTATTTTTATTTTATTGTATTGCGGGTTGCATTACTTTATTGATACTGTATGTTTACATTCTGTACGTTTACATTCTGCCTTATCAAAGCCAAAAATGTATTTGAAGTGCAAAACAATGTAAAAACGTAGGATTAAAAGAGATTTCAGACAAGATATACCGATTTCATTGGAATGATGAGATGACAAATTAAATGTCAAAAATAGCAATATTGCTATGAAGAATATTCTTCATGTGAGCCACTTGCCTCTGTCAATGGTGCAATGGTAATACATTGATCAGCTGCACCTTAATCAACCTTTCTGTTGTTTATTTGCATGTTTATTTGATGAAGATGGAGTCCCCCCAACCCCAATCATCTTTTTGTGGACAGCGTAAGGAGCATAGTGCTGAATAAATCAGACTGAAGTTGGTATCTTATTTACAAGTTCCAATTCAGTGTTAAATTTAAGGATTACTCTTTCTTCAAGAGTCTGGGCTGCATCTAGCTATCTCTGCCTCAAAATATAAAATACTTATACAAATTAAACCCAAAGTAGGTTATTATACACAAAACATATTCTTTGAAATTTAGTTGAGCTTTATGAAATCTTTTTCGTATTTGTGAAAAGAATAAAAGTGTATTTTCTAATGTTTGGGTGCAATGGCAATACCAGAGTAAAAAACAGGGGAGAAAAAGGGGGCATTGTGCAGATTGATAACTCTCTATTATTTGCTTTTAGGTTTTATTTTGAAAGTAGTGACCGGAAACAGTGTTTAGTCTCTCCTGCATTTTGATGCGCCCGCCGTTATTTTCAGGGGAGTAGCTTATTGCTGAGCAACGGAGGAAGAGAAGGCCAGCGCACTCAGGGCTGGGCTCTACACACACCTTCAACAGCGACTAGCAGCTAAAGGAAAAGGGTAAGTGAAGCGTAGACTTGACTTTTACTCAGAAAACAGTACAATAAACAGCTTTAAAATGGCTTTTAGCTTTAAAGTTTACCGTTACTCACGTGGAGTTTACGACCGAGAGGGGAAAAAAAGGAGAAAGAGTCGATTTTCAGCTTTTCTTCTGCACATCTCCTGATTTCAGAGGATTCTCCGTGTCAATTGAAAATTCCCGGAGTTGACACGCTGTAAACTTACTTACTTTAAAGCTTTGTGGAAATGGGTGCTCGAATATAATTAGGAAGCTTGAGAAATATCCTTTAAAAATGCTGCTGGTCTGACTCCCTGTCGGCTAACTGGCTGGATGGCTCCCTGCTCCACCTTTGTTAAGCGACCCAGTCTCCCCCCCTCTTACAAACACAATTATTTTCTGTCGTTTCTTTTATTCTGATGAATATTATAATCTTCAACCACTGTTTTCCCGAGTTACATCCTTCAGAAGGCGCTCGGAGGGTCACCGAGACAAGATGCACGTCAATGAAGGTCGTTCACATGGATCGCTTTGTTTATGTTTTTGCAACCAGATAGCTGTCTTCGAGTCTGTATGCTTTCAATGTGCATTACTAGGGGAAATCTTATTAGTTCGTTCAATATGAACGAACTAAATCGCAGAATGTGTCCCGATGTCGGAGCCCCTCCTCCTCCTCTAATGTAGTGGCTTTGTTTTCGTGGGGCAGATGTAGATGGCCTACATACATCCCTCTCTTTGTGTTCAGTTAGTTTTTTTGCAGCCATCATCACATCTCCAAAAATAAATAAACTAAATAAAACAAACTACTTTGGTAATTAATTGTAATAATTGATTATTTTAGTGTATTGCTGTCCTAATAAATATGCTTTTAGTTATAGTTTCTTTCACATTGTTGTGAATTTTGTGCAGATAATAAAACGTGCAAAAAGAAAAATCAATTAAAGGCCTGTCATTAAAGTTAGCTGTTTGCATATTATGTTCAGAGCTGTATTCATATCAGAGAGTTTGAATACTTCTCACCCCTGTGCTTCAAGGTTTCAAATGTTTTGGCTGTGAGCCAGTTTGGGCCGGTATCAGATTCTCCAGCACGATAAAAATATCACTGTTTCAGGATATCAAACTAGAATTCAAAGAAAAATCTATAATATGGCCTCATAGCTATTGGTTAAAAAAAAGAAAAGCAATCCTTTTCATAGAGCTGCTAAACTACTACAACATATTAATTGAGTGGCACATTTTAGGTAGACAAATGCAGTGATATTGGTGAATGTTATGATGTCAGTGTGACTTACAGTAATTAAACAAGAAATTAAATTCCTCTTAGACTTCACAGCAAAGATAGGATCTGGACAGTGTGTAGTCTACCCAGCTAGTGAAAAAAAATTTGTTCATTATTTCATTTCCACAATAGAGTTTTTTGTTTTTTCTTCTTCTTCTTGGAAAAAGTTATTTTTAGCATTTTCAATCTTTGTGGACATTTGTTTAGTCTCTTTACATTTTTAAAAATCTTACACGTTGCATTAAACAGAAAATGTCACCAAATATCTCAGACATAGATAGTCTGAAGAATGGTACTTAAATTTACAATTATTACTGTTCCCAGCTGGAGTTTTTTTTTGTGATTCAACACTTATTTATTATTTTTGCTTTAATTTAGGTAAAATATGAAATAACATAAAAAAGATAAAAATATTTAGAACTTCCTTTTTTTTTGTTTTTAGTACTAACATCAAATTTACCTGATATGCACAGTGGAAACTGTAGAAGCTAACATTCACAGTGTTTGTCTTGGTTTGGGTACAACCAATCAGAGGCAAGGAAATTAATTCTGCTCTTGGATTGGTTGTTTTGCAAACACCAGCCAACAGCGTGTCAAATATGACCATTACACAACTACCCAATCTATATCATCCTCCTATGAGGCATTTTTATTCGAATATTTTACATAAGCTAAAAAATAATGCACACATAGACTGGTTTCTCCACAAATAAGTTTATAGTTGTAGGGAACTTGCTCAAATTTATAAGTTAAATATAGTTTTTAAAACAATTAAATGTTGTTATTTTGTGGCAGTTTATGCATATGTTTAAAAAAGCTCTGAAAAAGATGTAAAAGCTTCAAAAATAATTCACTGAAACTTGTAGGAACCCTAATCCAGTGAGATCTCTCGTCACTCTGTCTTACGTTTCTACAAAATAAGTTTGAACTATTGGCATGGTATGACAGAAAACTTTGTTTTGAAACTACAAAACCTTCCTGGTGCATACGCTACCATGCAGGCTGCTTCAGCTGCTCTCTCCTTTATATATTCTCTTTTGCTCTGCCTTTTCCCTCCTCCTGAGAACCCTCTGTGTAAATGTGGCTGCTGGCTGGCCTTTTTGCTCCGAAGGCCTCCGCATTTAAAAGGAAAACTGTGTCAGTGTCACAGGACTGTAGCTGCAGTCTCAAAGAGGAAGCAGCCTGACCTCAGCCTATGTGGCCATTACCCAGTTACACTGAATCCCAGCTAGCATACAGAACAAATGTCAATTATTTTCCCTCTGTAAAGCTTCATGTCTGTCGCTTGTTTTCCCTGAAAACTGGAAATCTCATGATGATGATGATTATGATGACGATGTGCAGCATAATAATGTTGAACAAATGTGTCTTTTTACTGGTCCTCACTTGCTTAGATCTGTTGACCACAGAGCTGTGTTTTTGTGTGCATCTCTGCTCTGGAGTGTAGTTAGGACGTCTTTGGGGACTGTCGTCCGGCCTGCCCATGGCTATTGTGTATAGTAGGAAGTTTAGGAAGTGAATTCATTTTGCTTCAGTGGCAAGGGAAGCATTACTTGTGACTGAAAACAATTTAGCTTGGGACTTAACATGCGACTCTGATCCATTTGTTTCAAGGCATTTTTTTAAACGCGTTGTAGCAGAGAGTCCTTGGCTAAAAATATCAGTAAATCTCATTTCTGTAATCTGCCAGAGTGGAAACATTAATAAGGTTATGGGAGTCAGGTAGCCTGCTGGTACTGCTGGATGTGTGCAGACACACTCAAGAGAATAAAGACTGGTCAGTAGACAAGCCTTAAGTTATAAAGCGGTAATGAGTAAATAAGAAAACAAGAAGAGAGTTTAAAGTTCTTTATACACACGATGACCAATCTCTCCCTTGTTATTGAACGTCTGGGGTGTGTCAGAGTTTTTCTTTTCCGAGATTTAATTATTTAGAAATGGAGGAAAAAACAAAACCAGAATAAAAGCGAACTACTCTTCACATCTGTTTCGGGGTGTAACAGCCTCTACTCCCCTCTGCGTTCCCTTTATTACGTGCTGTGCTTTCCACAGCAGATATCGATCTTCATTTCTGCAGCTTCTATTCCCATCTTCCTCTCTGCCAACCCCTGATTGTCCTGTTATGCTAACATTTCTGTTTTGATATTTCTTTTCTTCTCCTTCCTCCTAAGTGGCAGTGTGGTTTTCAGTATGAGAGAGTTGACTATTTTTATCCGGTGCCAAGGCTATTGCTCTGGGTGGTAAAAATGTAGGAGCCATAATCAACTTTTGGCTGAGGCAGTCAAAGACTAATGTTTCTGTAAAAGCGCCACGGGTCAGTCATTATCAACTCAGCAGGAGCACTGCAGGGCCACAAGAGCACCCAGCACAGCAAATCGTCTAATGTAGCGTCACAATCCTATTCGTAGTATGTTTAAATTTGATTTTATATACAATACATATGTAATGCAAACCAACAGATTACTAACAATGAGTTAAGATAGAAGGGGGTTGCACATCAAAGTTTTTTTTTTTAACCACACACATTGGAAACGCTCATAAGGATGAGTTTCCAAAAATGAAAGTTAAAAAAAAATGCTGGAGTTACATTTTTTTGGGGTCATCTGTTCAGGCTCTCTAACAGCAAATTCTTGGACAAGTTGGGTGAGTGGTGATCTTACTGAAGCCATTTACTGACCTAGGAAGATTGTCATTAAAGTCTGTGTGACTTTAATGACTTGTTCTCTTGTCTTGCCCATGTTGAAGAGTGGTTTAGAGAAATCGGCATCTGTGTCATGTCATATTTACATATGTTTCAATCTAACAAGGACATCATGCATAACTAATTAAAAAATACTGTAAGCTGCTGAAAAAAACAAAATATGAAGAAAACCAATGTTTTGATTACCTATAATGTTACTAGTTGTGGCACTGGTATTAAAAAAAGAAGCTGGATTTGTCTACATTTTTTTGTCAAAATGGGCAGCCACAACAAAGAGATTTATTCAGGGGTTAAAAATAACTATTGTTTATCACTTTAGTAATTTGAAGGTGTTGTTTTACCCCAAATATTCTTTACCCTTTGTGTGGTTTTAGTAAAGAAATCGTATCCTTGAGTATGTTTTTCAGAGAAGCATTAAGCACACACCCTTCAGAGAAAGAATCACATGAAGAGAAAAAGACTTTGCTGCAGGACATTTGCCTCATTATTCTCATGGAATATTAATAACATAATTTTTATGAGAGCTTCATCATCACGAGTGCCTGTTTGTGCGGGTAGCTGCTCCACTGAAAATGTTTAAAAGAAAAGTACTTTTTATTTTTACTTTCATTTTGCTTGAATGTGTAGTACATTTTGGATAATATTCCTGTACGGTCCTCAGGATCCACGGAGTGTAAACCGGTGTTTGTGGGTCTGCAGGGCAGTCTGAACACATGGATCTCAGAGCATGTGGCGGGTTTATGTCTTAAGGCAGTGGGAGGGTCGGAAGGGGGTTGCTGGATTGTGTTTGGTAATAACAATGGAGCAGGCAGGACTGATGCCGGCTAAATGGAGGTGTTTGCTGATTTGTTGTCGCTTGCCAACTGTTCATGTGATACCGCTTTTCTGCACCATATGCTCTGTTCTGCTGCATTAGTCTTTTTTTTTTCTTCTTTTTTTTTTTTACTAACATGCTGGATTTAATAGCCACGCTAACACACATAAAGCTATATATACTCTTGTGTAGCCAAGGGTTAAGACACTCCTGGTTTGATCCTGACAGCATAATGATTTATTAGCTCTCTCCATAGTAGTTCAGTCCAGTCGCAGGAGATAAATGTTGGTGCATAGTTGTGGTGTAGCTGCAGAAATAAGGATGAATTCTGAAATAAAGGTTCTGTAGAATCAACAACTATCTTCATACTCTTGGTTTTGTTTTGAAGTGTTATGATTTAGTGGTGGCATTTGACCTCCTTTACATCCAGATTTAGAAAATCACATCACTTGCAACATGAGCGACTTCAACCGAGGAGGAAGGTGGTCTCTTCCTCATCTGACAGCCTCTTATTATTTGTTGTTATATTTTCACACACTAAACTTATTGAGGAGAAATAGGCAAACAGTGCAGTTTGTTTTTTCTGCCATCGATTTTATGTGTAAACTCCAAATGGATTTGCTTTTGCTTAATCCTTCTTCAGTTTTTCATACTAAAGATGTATTTGGAAGCTGGATGGGATCCTTACTCAGGATATACACCGTCAAACTGCATTTATAATTTGTAATTGAGTGTGATTATGAATTTAACGTAAAGATGTCCTCTTCATGGAGTGTAATAGTTATGTGTTTAAAAACTAGAACTGATTACGTGAGGAGGAATTAATACAGATTCACCAGGTATTGGATTTGATTGGGAAAATCTTTTTTTTCATTAACCACTAGGCAGCACTCCCTTTTGTGCATTCTTAAAATGAGGTGGTAAATAACACATATTGCCTTCTTTGTTATCACTTTAAGCAAGACCTTTGTAACTTGCAGATTCAGAGTTTATTAACACTTTCCTAACATATGTTAAAGGGGGAGTATTATGTAAAATTGTCTTTTTTGAGCTATACATCATGTTATTTTATTCCCTCATCAAAAATACACCTGGAGTATTGCTTTGGTTCTTTCAAGCATGTTTGAGAAATCCTTTAATCTTCCGCCTCACAAAGCACCTCTCCTCCCCGACTCCCCACCCATTTCCTTCAGACTAGCCCGCAGCAATTAGCAAACACCTGGTGTAACTGCACATCTGCTGAGCTCCTTGTATGAGCTACGTCTCAGTGCAGCGCTGGTTAAAACGTTGTTAAAGGGTCAATGGAGGAGCGATGTTGTTGTTCCTGAAAGTAGAGTATCAGAAAGAGCACGAGTTTTTGACAGAGACAGAGGCCCAATTACAAAACATTAAATTATTATGCTAAATTTATTTTAAGTCATATTTGATATATATAAAATTTTTATAACAGATGCAGGCAACATAGTTAAATTTTTTCCTTGGTGGTACATTTGTAGACTTTAGCACTCACTTTATTGTCATGTATATTGTAGGTCTGTATTTCCTGTTGCCTCTGTGAAATTGTTTTTTTTTTTTAACCAGCAACATACAAAAACTTAATAGGTGAATGCAATATTACCTCATAAGGCATTGATGCATCAATACCAGCAACTACCAGCACACTAAATTGAAAAAATGTAGCCTGGTAAGTACCTGGTTCAGATCATTGAAAAGCTCTGACCAGTATTTCTTTGTCTCATTCAAAGAGGAACAATAGGTGCTGTACACTTTCATGTCTGTAAATCTGTAGAAGAGCCGCGGGGGACGGGAGAAGCCTTTGTCTGTCCGTCTCCCTGCCCAGAGTTCACTGTCTTACTGTAAATCTGTTCTCTTGATTGTACTTTGAAACCCTCCGGGTGTGTAGATGTTCTTGTAAGGTCACAGGATTGGTCCCTTGCCTATTACTTATTGATTTCATTCTGAAAATGCTTGTCTGACTGGCCTAACATCAGTGACGCTGAGGGAAAAGGGCAGACTGATGGGGAGCTCTTTGTCTTTTCACTTTTCAGTAGTGACCAATCATTTGGCTGAAATCTGCCAATTTCCCCACAGGGGTACGTTAAGCACACAAAAAAAGAATCACTTTTTCCCAGTTCATAAACTCATCAACAAACATCTTTTGCACTTTCTGCTTTTGAGCTTGATTAGATATCAGATCAAGTTAAGGACATACTCTTTAAAGTATCAGCATAAATAAGCCAATAAGGATTGTTTACTGTCACTGAACTGAAATTGAATTGAATAGTAATAACTTTATGTGGTCACCTCAATAAAAACACCTGCAATACACAAAGTATGTCTTATTGTCTTGTGGGAGAAGATGTGAATCGGCAGGTCTGACCTCAGTGAAAGACAGAAGTTGGTATCGGTCAGCAAAATGACTTCCACACATTCTTGAAAAGCCTGGAAAACTATTGAATTTGATTTAATCATTTTATATTTTAGATAAATATAGAAATGACATTAAGGATATGGAAATATTTAGCATTTTCCAGATCCATCCTCTCATTTTATTATTTAAAGCTTAGATTGCTTAGCATTAGATGTCGAGATTTTTTGTTTCTTTAGTAAATGAAGCCAATTCACTTGGTCACTTTGTGAATTTTTTTACTCTGTTTTTTAATCAAAATTTTAAATATAATGTCTTCTTAAATGGGAAATATTAAGTACAAAGTATTTTCTTTTTTTTTAGCCATGCATTTTTTTTGTTGTTGTCCTGTCAACAAATATCAAATATATAATAGACATATCAAGAAACCACGTTTATTTTACCATTAAATGTTCCCATTGTCCAGAAGCTTTGTGTCGACCACAACATTTTCTACTTCCATAGGTACAGTAACTGTTGCAGTAGTAAAAACAGAAATAATTTCCTTTTGGCATGTATAGTTAGTTCCATTTGAAGAGACCATTAGCCACAAAAAGCATAATTAATTTAAACAAAAGTATTTTCAGTTTGATTCCCACGGAGGTTTGTTTTTGTTTACTCAACGAGTTGTGATATGTGACAGATTACAGTAATTATCCCCGCAAATACCTATTTTAAATTTAGAATTAACAAAGTGGGCTTATTGTCACTACAGTGAGATGTTTCCATGCAGACAGCCAACCCCACCCTGACTGGGGCTGAGCATGGCTCTCATCATAAGACCAAGTGGAAATGAGTGTGACGAGAGGATGAGCCGTGTCTTTCTCTCTCTGCGCTCTGTGGACGCATCTGTGTGTCCGTTCATCCTGGTCTGTGATCTGAGTCTCGCTGCGGCAACCGGAGGGTTAATAGGAAACAGCAGATGAGTGCCTGCAACCGTTACCCAGCTGTTGCATCATGCTGGGATCCCAACTCCCGCCAGATGCTACGTGGAAAGCTGCAGCCCTGCGTTGCAGTCGATGACTGTAAATATGGACGTCACTTCCTGTTTTCCACTTGGTGGTTATGATTGGCTGCTTTAGAATGGAGGGAAGAGATTCAAAAAGTAAAAAAAAAAATAAAAAACAGATGGGTGTTTATATAACTTGACACTAAACAACGGAAATACAGCTGGAAGTGTGATTAGTCGGGGTTGATAAAGGATTATTCCCCTCTGCTTCTCTTCACTTAACAAGTGGTCAAGATTCTTATGCGCTCTTATATTTTAAATTGTATTTCTACTTAACATCCAATTTAGTTATGAAAGCACAATCTTTCTGTAGTTGTTGCCTTTTTAAAAATAAATGTTTAGCTGTATTTAAGAACAGTTTCTGGTCACAGGCAGTGGATCAAAAGATGAGTGTCCTCAACTAGAAGTGTTTTACATTCTTCCTGTCTCTCCGCTGCTATCTCTTCAGCACAAAGAATTCAGTCATCTTGGAATAATCCTGCTCTTTCATTCCTCATCACTGAGTGTTCGAGTGTGTGGGGAGATAGTATTAGTGCAGTTCTGGGGGCTGGTAAATTCCTCCCAATAACATGAAGTCACTGTTTCTCTTTATTATCGCCTGCAAGAATCCTGCTGAAGCAGCGTGATAAGTTGCATGTTTTTTGCTTCTTTTTGTTTTTTCCCTGCATATAGAGCCCTTCACATCTACTGATGCTCGTGATAAAGATGCTTAACAGCATAATCTCACACAGAAAAATGTGCAGTTTTTTTTTTTTTTTTTCATTTAAATATATGTCAGTTTAGTCCCAAGTTAAGAAATAGTTTCTTTCAGAATCACTTTGGACACAGTTGGAAGATAGCGACCCTAATAATTCAACTGAAACTTTATACATTTATGTTTCATTTATTTCTTTGGATTGATGAAACATAATAATTTATAATAACTAGACCCCATCGACATTCCAGTCAGTCTGGGAGGAATGCTAAGTAAAAAGCTACTCGGACTTTAACTGGGACCAGACGCTTTGGTCAGATGAGATGCAGATTTCAATTTTTCAGGTACGTTTATGTGATGATGACTCTGTGGGCTTTTCCTCAACCAAAGGTGCTTGGAACCTTGTAGATTCTTGAATTTATGGCATCACAAATTTTGACATCTTAGTAAATTTTAAATAAAATTTGGTGGCCCCAACCAACAGCCAATGGTAGCACAATAAGAAATCGAAGCATAGGGCCATATCAACACAATGGTGGGGTTAATAAAACAATTAAGAGGAATTAAAAACCCAATTAAGCCTTGTGGTTTTGTACATAGTGCAGTGGAATATTGCCACAGCAACTTATTTTTAGGCATTTTAAACATCTTATTTGTGGTGAGTATTGCATTTTCTATTTACAATATTTGGGAGAATATACTCCCACATAATGTTGACCCCAAATCTTAATATACTGATTTGGGGTCAACATTTAGTTTTGCATCACAATTTAACCAATTGTAGAATGAAAGCAAAGCAACGTCAATATGTTATTTACAGAGGCCCAATGACATTTTTGTCATTTTAAAACATTTCTTCTGTTTAAATTAAAATATTGCCCAGGGAATAAATGGATCCTTTCAACTAATAATTTTCCATTTTCTTTTGTATTCATGTTTTAGGGATTAGCTGTTTTAAGATGAGCTACACTTTAAGAACAAAAGGAGGCATTTTTAAAGCAGATTTCCCCACAGCTGTGTTCCCTTCATCACACCAACCTCTGCCTTTCTCCATGTGTGCCACATCTTTCATGTGTGATAGTCAGAGGTTGTTTGAATGGCACCAGAAGGCTGGCATGCACCGTATTGCAGCTCCTCCACCGCAGACTGTTAACTTTGCATTCTCCATGTGAGTGTGCTGCAGTTATTTAGTCAGCAGGCTCTTTGATGGTTTGCTTACATTTGGGAGGGAAACCACACATAGCTGTGGTGTAATGCCAGTGCTGTTGAGCCCGATGTGTTGTTCCAGCAAAGCTTCTTCTATTTCTGATATCTTCCTATCGTTTCGTTGCAAAGCAGCCGAAGTGTTGCTGTTTGTTTGTGAAAATTATTCATTTAATCTGTTAATACACAGATAGTACGCACTATATAACCATGATTCATTGGGCTTGTATTAGAGTGGTACTCCTTTTTTTTCTACACCTTGACTCTTCATATTATGCTACAAGAAATGACATAAAAGGATCCACTGATCCACTTTTTTTTGCTTGTGATAACGATACAGATATCTGAGCTATAGTACTGGCTGACATCGATCCGATACAGAAAAATAGTGCTGAATTGACCTAAAACACAGACATAAATGCACTGAGTTCCAAATATAATTCTGCACCAGTACAGCACTCTTAAATTCACCAATAGCTTCACAAACTTGGTCAAACACTAAAAATAGCCCAACTTTCACTTGTGCAGTCAGTGCACTTAGGAGTGTAACAGCCAATACAAAATAAATAATAAAGAAACTGAAACTATCGGTTGACTACCTTGGTCTAACATGTAAAAATAAACTGCAGCAAACCTTCTTTAAAATGGTTCATAAAGTGCAATTAGCAATTCTAAATATAATGTAAAATAAATAATAAATTATGACGTTCCTCAGATCACAAACCATAGAATTAAACTGAATAGATCTTCCCTTATGGATGTGGAACATTGTCACCGATACGCAGTAAAAAAAAATTATTTCAATATCTCGACTAATGCAGACATTAATAATTGCTTGGTGCATCTCTATTTATAGACGACTGAATGCGTGATTTCAGAAAGTCTGCAAATAAACATAGTAACCTTCTTTCAGCCATCTGGGTGGGAGTGTACAGCATTATTTCATTGTATCTTTTAAAACTCCGTATACTTTAATGCCAGCGATTGGTGCCTGTTACTATGGGATTTGTCCAGATAACGGTATCTGCCGATATTCCATTATCGGCTCTGACCGGTGATCGGTAATTGTGGAAGTGATTTCTTTCTTTCTGTTCAATAAGTGTTTAAAAGCTAAGATCTCCCAGTATGTATCTTTTTAAGTTTAAGAAGACTCAGGTAAGGGTTAGGCACATATGCTTTGATTCATGAATGAGGAGAACCTTGTCATTTCTTAGTTTTCTTCATACTTCCATCTGAGATGGTGTAGCATTTTTTTTCCTCCTTTATAGGTTAGAGTCTTTCAAAAAAAATCAAAGCATTATAAGTGTATCTTTAGATATTAAGTATTATCAGGATATTTAGATGTTATTTTTAATTTTTGTCAGGTGGTATCAAATGTCCAATAGAGTTCCTGTTGAATAAATTTGCAGGACAATCTGAGTGGTAACTGGGCTAAAAAGCTGATCCATTTTGCATTTGAGACAGCTGTTGATCCAGTTGTGATTTTCTTTTAGCCTTGTCATGCAAGGTAGTGAAGTGTGTAGCTGATTAAAATTTTCCTCCGGGGATTACTGAGCTGGTATACTAAGTACTTAAGAGGTCAAGAGATCAAGCGCTTAGCTCAATAATCTTTAATTCTTCGTCTGATGGGCTTTTTCTAGACACTTTATACTCATAAAAGAGAGTTCCTGTTATTTTAACGTCATTTTTGTCTAAACCGCTTAAAAGTTCAACATAAAGGCTAAATCAAATGCAGAAAGTTTCTCCATTTTGCTCAGACAATACTTCTCCTGCTATCCTATGACAGCATGGAAACTTCAGTTATGGCAGGATGCCGGTGCTGCTTTAATTTTACGCCCAATTGCTCAGTGAGACAGCAACAGTTACTCTAAGCCACACTTGAAGTTAGTTTGTAAACAGTTCATGTCGCTTTGGCAGGAGTTAGTTGTGTTTAATTTAGTCGTTTCAGGCCGGGACAGTTAGAAAGTAACCGGGGCTGGCTCTGACCTCCTTTCCAGCCCGTCTGAAGAGGAGGGAAAATAAACTCGCTGATGGGTAGGCCTGCTAACATTCCTACATCACTTCCTCCTCAAACATCTGGCAGTCATCAGAGCAGGCAGAGAAAAAGAAAGGATCTACCCAGGCCTCCCACTTAACCTACTTCCAGCAACCAGCTGAGAAAATGAAGCAGGAGACAAAGACACCAAAAAAATGAAAAATAAAGTGTAATGCATGTTCCTTCCTGTGGGAAGAGATGTCTGACGATTTTGTTTTTGCTTATCTTTTTCAGGATGGCCTAGCTTTGCTGCACGGCCAGTGGTCTGTCAGCTGTGGTCTATCACCTGGACCAGAGGTTTGTTCTAAAATGCATGGAAATTTATCGTTATATTAATTTCTGTAGATTGAAAATGTTATAAATGTAGTGTTATTATTGCAGGATCATGTTTGTTTTCCTCCTTACTTGCTGTAAACTGTACTGCGTTGCTCATCACTGTTTCACAGAATTTTTTGCTCTTCTGTGAACAAACCTGTCTAATTTCAGACGCATTGGGCAGTGACTGTGGTCGGGACTTAAAACAAAAAACGGAAACTTCCTGCTTACTATTAACCCACGGATTCTGTTTGCCTTGGTCTCAGGAGGTGTGTAGTAGAGGCAGCAGTAGGGCGCAGAGATGAGCGTGACCTCCTGGTTCCTGGTGAGCAGCGGGGGGACTCGTCATCGACTCCCCCGTGAAATGATCTTCGTGGGCAGGGATGACTGCGAGCTCATGCTGCAGGTGAGGACGCTTCGTAAAGATTTTGTTTTTGTTGGTCTCCAGCAGAAAGGAGATGCTTCTTTCCTACTACTTGAGTTTATTAGTGACTTTACACAGTTCTTTCTGTATCTGCATGTTGGTCTTCGTGTGTGCGTGCGTGTGCATGTGTGTGTGTTATGTGTCGTTGCAGCTGCATACATCCAGCATCCAGAGAGACCTCGTGTACACTCATGTGTATCTCTGGTCACTGCACTAATAATAGAAAGTGGGGCAGATACCTCTTGAGTTAGATCTTATCTGACTGAGTCATTCGTTGTGGGTAGAGTGTTTACAACTACTGGGACAATATTATTTGAGCGTAGTTCTTACTGGTCCCACTGTCTGTATAAAAAAGCATTCAGGATTCTTTATTTCTATACATTTTTATACACTCTACGTGTTTAAAGATAATCACTGCTTTTGTTTTTGTTTTGTTAAAGTTTTCACTTCTGGCTTTATAGTTTCTAGGAGGATTTCAATTTGAAGACTTGCAGCAAATAAAGATCATGAACCTTTTTTATGTTTCGTCTCGCTGGAAGTTTTCTCCCCCACTCCGTTATTTTTTGTGTTTTTGTTCTTGTGCTCCTGCCTTGGCGAATCTTTTGGATGAGAGAGGATTTGGTATTAAGTTTTTTGACAAAACATTTTCATAGCCTTTTGTGTGTTTTTGAAGCAGCCTGCAGTTGATACCCATGTGACCGTTTCAGTAAGCCAAGGCTTTATCACATGGCTAAACATAAAAAGGCTCCTGTGTCATGCACCAAATAAAACACAAACACACACACAGACTAATGCAATATATCAAATCAAACATAACAAGGTATTGCTTACTCAAATGCTCAACAGCTTTTAAACCCATTAAGTTGATTTATTCATGTAATAAAAAGTGAAGGACTTTAATAATTACAGGGAAAGTTTCTCTTCGAAGAGGAAGGTGCACTTAAAAATTAAATACACCCAATACAGAAAAAAACTATTTCCTGTCATGTCACATGGAGCATGCAGAGGTCACAATGTCACGAAACTAAACCGAGGTTGTGTGTTACCACCTATTTCTCCAGCTCAGAAAATCTGGGCTTTTAAGGAACAAACAGAACACACAGTTAAAGCATGTCACTCAACAAAACAAAGAGAGAAATGGGAACTGAAGATGAGAACCAGTTCCCAGAATTGGCTTTGACCTACCATAAAATAAAGTACTGACAAAACTCAAAGCAGATTTGACGGGAACTGATCTTTCATCGTCCAGTCATTGGATTCCTTTTTGTGTTTTTCATCTCAGTGACATTTGGTTCATGAAACATTTCTAGACATTTCTACCTGAGGATTATAAATACAGAAGGTGAGCCGCTGTGTTTGTTTTAAAAACAGTTTTTTCTCTAAACAGCTGACAGGCATGCGTCTGTTAGCTGTAGAAAAATCAATATTTCACCTCCTGTTTCATCCTCTTGCTTTTTTCCTTTGACTTCTTGTGAATGTCTGTGATGTCAGTGCAAAAATGTCCCAGCGGTCTCATATTTTTACTTAATGATACAACAGCTAAGATACGATTTGAAATGTCTAAATCGGATTTTTCTTTCACTGATTAGGTATAGCTAGGTAGGGGTCTTCTTCTAGGGTCCTCACTTGATTAATATCTTTCCTCGTTTGTTTCTTTTTGTGTTTTAAAGTCTCGTAGCGTCGACAAGCAGCACGCAGTCATCAACTACGAGCCGGGGACTGACGAACACAAAGTGAAGGACCTGGGGAGTCTGAACGGGGTGAGTGACGACATGGTGAAGTGCAAAGAACGGAAAAGTAATGAAAACAATCAAAGAAGAAAACGCAATAAAAAGCGAACGAGCTCCTACCTCGTCTGGAAAGATCTGGAGTTTGATTTAAGTGGAAAATTTAAGGTTATTTTATTTCACACTTTTACTTTATTCACATCTTTAAGTTTATTGGGTAGCTTAATTTGACTTCTTCACGGTTTCTTTCTCCTCTGACAGTAAAGTTAAGTAAAAGTTGGTCACAGCTGCCCTGTTAAACCCATTCACTGGCATTAGTCATAAGTTGTGATTAGAGCTCAGTCAGAGCCCACCAGACGAGGCACATCTGCGACGTGTCCCTCACATCCTCTCCGGCTCTCAGACAGGAAGTCAGAGTCACTTCCTCCTGCGCTGTTAGCCATCCAGCTCCTTTGGCTTGATTCAGAGGAAGTTTTCCCTGCTGAGTCAGTGGGAGTGCTGTGGGTTTGCCACACATGGGTTAGCCAGTAAAAACGTTTGGACCAGTTGCTCTCTTTCTGAAACCTTTTCACTGCGAAATTCTTAAGCTGTAATTTTATCACACTAGAGAGAAGAAAGGAATGTTTTGGTACAAAAAAAAAAAAAGTGGAAATATGTGAGAGTTTTATTTGCTGGTCAGTGGTATTTGATCTGCCTGCACAGCGTAACGAGGGTGAATGAGTTCTGGAGAAGGAGAGATTGGAGCTAAACCTTCCAACAAAAAGAGAAACATGGCTGATTGTGCAAAGATCTTTAGTCCTCGTGACTATAGTTCTTGCTGTTAACACAACAATCATTGATACATTACAATAAAACTTATGTTACTCTTTAAATTACTAGTAAATAAGTGACTCGTTTACACAAAACAAAAGAACATACTGCCTTATGCCGTAAAATATGAAGAGAATAGATTATTTTCTGTAGAATGTTTACAAATTTTGAAACTAAAAAAAACTTATTTTGCATCCTCCTTTTAATATTTAATTAAAGAACTTAACTGACAAACTAAAAAAAAAAAACTTATTTTGCATCCTCCTTTTAATATTTAATTAAAGAACTTAACTGACCGAATCATTCTCAAAGAAACGCATAGTTTTTAGATTTTTAGTTTAGTTCGTCTGTTTAGTTTCAGGTTTTTTGTCTGCTTTCTCTCCAGACCTTTGTAAACGATGTCCGCATTCAGGAGCAGATGTACATCACGCTCAAACTGGAGGACAAGCTGAGGTTTGGATATGATATCCTTTCATTATTTCACTTTCTACTCTGTGAGGCCTCACATATCCAGTTGACTCATTCTCATCCTCATTCTGATTATTGAGCTAAGCTCATTCTTCCAGTGATGCTACATCTATTGGTTATGTCTGACACACTGAATTGTTGGAGTGAAGCCATTAGCGTCTAAGCTAACAGAAATGAGCTCTAGAAATATATCACCATGATTAATATATCTGTGCTACGTATTAGTTTTACTTTTTGACTAAATTACTGAAATAAATGAAGTTTGGAATATTGTGATTTACCGTGATCCACGTTCAATTTTGCATTTGTGTTTCATTGCTACGTTAATGTGGTCAGCATTTCCTTAACCTTTTCTGTTTCACATACCAACCTGTTCACGGTGGTGAGAGGAGAGCTCACTGTGCCTGAGGAAGCTCTAAAGGTGAAAACACCTAACACGTCCCTTTCACATTTTTATGTCACGTTTATACATCACATTTATTAAAACGTAATCTCCTTCCAGCATGAAAAGTTCACCAGTGGCCTCCAGCTCAGCAAGAAGCCGTCCAACGGTGAAACCACGGCCAACACGACCAAGAGCCATTCTCCTTCTAAGGCCCCAACGAAAACGCCAAAGTCACCAAGCGGCGGCACTCCAAAGTCTGCGGAGAGCAGAGCAGCAGATGGGGTCACGTCCTCCAGAGAACAGCCGACCAAGCCGCTGGACTCTCAGAAAGCAGAGGAGAAGTTAGGTGAGCTGCAGAAGGACAAGGGAATTATCATGTGAATTATTTGTGTTTTCTCCAAATAGGATAGGTGACAGAAATGGTGACGGAGAATGAGATTCAGTTGAACTGTAACTCAAAAACAATGGCTTCACTTTGACTTTAATGTGCTACAAAGATTGTTTTTTGTACTTTCGGGGTGCCTGAGTTTTTTTTTTGTTTTGTTTTTTTCACAGGACTTTTCTGTCTGACAAAAGTTTGAGCCGTGCACAGACATGTTTGTCTCATTCTGTGTCTTGAGGCAGTTGAGGCTACTGATAACTAGCTGCTAATATGCCCTTGCTTGCTAACTAGCTAGCTGCACCTATCATGGTCATTGGAAATGATCCCGTTGCCTAGAAAACATTTATTTTCGCCTCTGGCTCACTTCTGTTGCCAACCATTATGAGGCTTGGTGCATTCTATACAAACAAAACTTTTAAGCTTGTCACGACTGGGATTTTTGCGATACTTGATTGTGATACAACAGGATTCCCCAACCATCCCCTACATTTACAGTTTTTTGGTCTTAAGTTATTTTATTCAAGGTAACTTGCTGAAACCTGGAGATACTCTGCAAACGTTTTCTGTTCAAAGACAGTTTCTTTTAGGACTAAATGTTGTGAAATTATTTTATTTTTTTTGTTTTAGCCTAGCATGCAGTTACATTGTTGAACCTTAATATTGTGTTTACTTTGCCTTAGCTTTTATTTGACCAGGCAGAACAGATTAAGGAAAATAAACTTGTTTATAACCGTGGCCCTCCAAAATTCAGAGCCCCGTAAAGGAAAAAGGAATAAGAGAAGTTATAATTTGAGGGTCTGTCACTGGTCGGGCATGGAGATAGAAGGGATTCAGGTTAATAACCAGTTGTTAAAACAAGGCCACATGGAGCTTATATGTTTATTTGAACAGATTAATCAGCAAGAGGGAATTTAACAAGCAAAACCATCTGTCATCTCAGCCTTTCTGAAGGAAATATAAGAAGCACAATATTTCTAAACATGGAGTATTACACCCATCTGCTAGTGTTACTCTGTCTGCGACTGAAATGTGTAATTTTACTGTTACTGGAAGCCAAACATACATTACTCCTCATGATACACATTCTGTAGCTTTCACACAAAATGATATGTGATTTGGCAACCTGCCTCTGTAATTATGTTTACAACTGCGACTGAAGTCACACCAGCTGAAGATAACGGGGGGCCTTTAAAGGACCCGAGGCTAAAGGAAGAAAGCAAGAAGCAGTGGAGCAAGCCGTGATGTCGTGAAATCCACAGTAGGATCTTTACAGAAACTCTGTGATTTTCTCTGCATTGTGCTTTGAAAAGAGGTTTGCACAAGATGTTTGATCCCTGTCAGCTTCCATCCTGAAAAAAAGTGTTATTAATGCAATAACAGCAATACATTTACACTACCTATGCATGACAAAGAAAGAGAGAGGAATAGTGTTTGATAACAATACAAAAATGAAGAAATAAACTTACGCACAAACATTAGTTGGGCTCATTTTTATTCCACAATGGTTTAGAGAAAATGTTTAAAAAAATCATCTGTGCAGTTTTGTTTAAATGTGTGCATGTTCGTCTCAGGGGACAGTACAGCTCTGCCTCGTGGGACCCCCCTGTACGGTCAGCCCTCATGGTGGGGGGATGGAGACGCAGACGATGAAAACTCCTTCAAACAGGAAACCAAGTCCAAAAAACACGACGGCTCCATTTCAGGTGGGAGTTTTTAACATTTTCAGATGCTCTCGTGTCCACAAGCAGGATTTTAAATATGGCTGCCAAGATATCAAGATTCAAGTCACTTGGGAAGACTCACAGACTCAACACTTTAACATCACATTAAATCAGGTAATAAATCAATGACCTCAGTGGCCAATATAGTCGCTCGTTTCCTGTTAACGTCACTCTAAAGGGTGAAAAGAAAACACTAGTTCTTATGGAAACAGACAAGGATTTTTAAAAAGATTACTTGTGAGACCTCTGTCTGTATATGGTTTTGAATATCATGGAAAAGTGTGAAATTTGGTTTTGTAAATTTGGTCTGAAAAAGTATGAGAAAAGAAAAATAGAAAAAAAAATATTTGGAGATTTCCAAGCTTTTTTCCTTAATCTGATATGTGAAAGATACAAGATTTGAGTTTCTCAACAACTTGCTCCTTTTATTGATTTTTATATGCGTTTACATTCTTTATCTTTAAATTTCAACCTCTCTAGGTTGATTGGAGCTGTTATTTGACAGTATGTTCACTGTTGGTGAGAATCAACTCGCAGCCTGATTACTTAGTCGGGATTGTAACTGATGGCTGGGATGTTATCACATTTTTTTCCCCCGTTTTTTTATTTATTTTTTTTACCAGATAATCTCTCAGATTATTTCAAAAGGGAAATAATCTGGTGAATAATCGGCCAGATGAATCACTGTCGGTAGATTTGCACCAACAGAATATTATTTTATAGACAGCAGATACAACATGCACTGTGACGTACTATATGTTTTCCTTTGGTTGTAAAACAATTGCTTCACCAAGGTGAGGTCAACTTGTTTTGCTTTTGATGTTCAGGCAGCGATGGGCAGCAAGGGTTTGCTTTTATTAATAATCATTTACATCCAAGTGAATACAAAGCCTCTTTTCAGAGTCTGCATGGATGTCTGTCTACTTAACAATATGTGTGTGTGAGAGAGGGGGGTCCCCTTAACAGGATTAGTGGCCACACCAGCTCAGAGAATCAAAATCAGTCTGTGCCAGGCTGGGTTAGCGGACCAGTGTGGAATCATAACACAAACACGAGAGCAGACTGGAGCGTCCTCTAGTCTCTCTGCACATCTGCACTGCTAGTCTGGCATCATCTTGGCTGCCCTGTGAAGGAGGACTTTGTTCTCCAGCTCCTAGGAGTCTGTTTGCCCTGATTTGTTGGTTTTCGCAAATGGTGTTTGTGCTCGGACACAAAAACTATTTGAAACCTTGAAACCTTTCCAAATATCCAGCGTTATGGATCTGGCTACGTCAGCCTCGGGAGTGGGTGAGTGGAAATAATTTTCCCTTCTAGCAGCATTAAATGTTAGACGAATAACTGTGGTGTAGATGATGAAATGCTGGAGCGCCTCTATGAAGCAGCGTGTGTCCGGAAAGCTCTGGTGTATTTGGCTTGAGCCTCTGCATTAAAAAGAGATTTTATCTGATATGGGTGTTTCAAAAATAACATGAGCGTTCCACAGTCCATGTGAGATGTAGGAGTGAAGGGGAAGTGGGAGGTTAAGGACAGGAAATGATTCTGTTTCAGTGTGTGTTTTGTTGCTAGCATGTGTACGTCAGTTTTATTTTAGTGCGTTTTTCTCTTTCAGAGTTAAAAAAAAAAAAAGGCTCTGTTGTCACCACTCCCTAACTCCCCCTCCGTGTGTATTGTCACTAAACCCGGTTGGGTTACACCATCGCAACGACTCTATTTCTTTCTCCTAACTCACACACACAAACCCATTCTTAACAGACTGCTCTTTACCCTGCAGAAATCATTAGCTAACCCTCTGGTAAGCGTTGCTCTCAAATCCATATAGCTGCTAAAATACTTTCAGTTTGTTACAACCTCCTCTGGTGCGAGGACACAACTTTTGACTTTGCTGTCGCCTTCCTGCTGCTTTTTGCTCTTGGGAGAATTTTTAAGGTATTTAATTTAATTTGCTGTATCTGTTCCGTATTTTGCGAAATAGAAAAATTGAGTCACTGTTGGTTAATGTACTGTACTTTACCCCGACAGCATATTTATTAATCTAGCGAGTGTTCATGTAGTTTAGACGATCAGCTATTCTTACTTTTAGTATGTGGTTAAAGACGATACAGAAACACTGCATCAAATTCATTTACATCAGGTAATAAGATTATTTCTGTTACATATCCAACTAATTTTATATCTGATTGGTCTTTTTGGGCCAGCAAGCCTCGGTAAAAAGCTGATCCATCTTCTTAGAAAACACTGTTTCCTTATAGAAGATTCCTAACTTCAGTTTTAAACACCTTACTGATACTGAAAATCTGTTTGAATGTCTGACTTTGAGTTTCTTTCATCCCACTGTAGCAGTAATTTATTAGCGCTTACACATGACAACGATCAGATGTTTGTGTTTCTGACCCGCTGACCACTGCTTGGTGCCACTCAAATGGTCTTGGGCCAATTCTGGTCGCTAACCTGTTTCTCGATGCAATTCTAATCTTTATAGCCAATTTATAAATTTTGTAATTTCAGGTTCACAAAAAAAGTAGCACAATTTAGATAATTAATAATTTTAATTGTTTAATAAACGGACACAAGAAGCGACCAGACACAGTCCTAAAAAAGGTGCTTGAGTCCCTCTTGTTTCGGTGTCAGTCATGTTGTGCATCTGTCCAGTATTGCCTAACGGTTTATGCTGACTGCCAGTAATTATGCAATTATGAGAAATGTTCTTTCTTTTTTAGCTAAGCTGATCTGAACTAACGAAAGTGGAAGACACATTTCCTAATTTAATTCATAATTTAATTTAAGCATGTATAATTTACTATGAATTGCACAGATAAATGATTTACAAATGATTCAATTTTGCACAAAGTTTCTGTGTTTTTTTTTGTCTGTATTCGCCAGCTGCCATATGTTCCTGCGTTTTCCTCCAAAAACGAAGCAGATGGCTCCTTTAATTCCTGAAAGTGTCGTTAATCATAATCAGTCCCATCAGAGGCTCTGTTGGTTAATAGCGACTGAAGAGAATATAAATGCTGCACTTTTTAAAGAGCCTCGCCATCACTTTATGCTTTGAGTGACAGCGAGTGAAAATGAGACAGATGTCCATCCTCCTCCTCTATTCTTCTTTTCCATCCAGAAACAAGCCTGGATTTAATTAGTCCATTTGCAGTTTGGCTTGACCTTTCCCTTTTATTACCTTCATTTTATACTACTTTTGTAATAAAACATAGTAGCCATCTTTGACGCTGCAGTATTTCTGTTATTTAAAAAAAAAAAAAAACAATACAACAGTCACACTGCAGTAAGAATACATTTATTTGTTTTCTAACCACAGAGAGCAAGGAGGCGCGTCGGGGAGAGAAAGCTAAAGAGGACGGCCTTCATGCGTCCCCTGCTCTCGATTCCAGTTACTTTGAGGTGCCCACAAAGGAAGGTCACATGGCAAATAACGGCATCCATGAAATTCCCACCAAGGACACAGAGGATGCTCCCAGTCAAAGCCACACCACCGCAGGTGAAAAGAGATCTAGAGGACTGGGTTTAATCATATTTATTCTCATTTAATTGAACAGTTCTAATGTTTTTGCTCCATAAAAATGTGCAATATTAATAAAGGTTAGTTTGTAACACATTTTATTTTATTGCAGTATTTCCCTGTAACCAAGATGGCATTAGGGAAAGCGTCTTTATGCCACAACTATTCTGCACATCGACATTTTAAAAGCGCTTGAGTTAGCAGCCTTTACTTTTACTGTCGACGGGACACAAAAGCTGAAAGTGCACCGTCTGCTCCACAGCTCAAGGGCACGCCTCCTTCACCATAGAGTTTGACAACACCTCTCCAGGGAAAGTCACCATTAAAGACCACGTGTCAAAGTTCGCGTCGGACCACCACAGGTCCCGCACCAAGAAGAGCACGGCGGGAAGCGGCGGCTCGGGAAGCAAGGACCTCACCACACTGCAGGCCGCCATGATGGCGTCTGAGAGCAAGGTGGCGGATTGGCTGGCTCACAACGACCCCACGTTAGTGCACACCGAGTCCACCGAGGACGACAGCAAGAGCACCAAGAGCATTAAGAGCGACGTCCCGGTCCACCTAAAGAGGCTCAAAGGTACGGGTCTGACTCTTTTTACACGTCTCTGCATCCTGTTTGCACCAAGAAAATGACTCTAATGTTGCTGCTTTGTTATCTAATAGGTTTCTGTCAGTGATTTGCCTGAAAAGTTACACCATCACCTAAAATAAACATTAATTTTAATGTTAATTGTTTCTGTTTGTCTCTGCAAATCAATAAGTAACAGCCTCATCCCAACATCTGAAATTTGTCTTTTTGCCATTTTTTAAAACTTTTACCCAAAAGTGTTTATTGGGCCTTGCAGTGAGATTGTACCAAGTGTCTTTCTACATAGTCAGTGGTATTTGAAGTGTCATTGGTATTTATGTTTTAGGTAAGATTGGACAATTTTGTTCAAACTGTTTAGATGAGTTAGTTTTGTAAACTGTGTGCAGGAGCCATTATTTGGATTAGTTCTACCTTGGACTTTGTTTGACCAAATGCTGCTAGTGTGAAGTTTTGAGTCACAGTCCTGCTGCTGGCCCAAGTCTGCCGATTGAACAACAGTCCGCAATAAACTGATGAGATTGTGCCCAGTTTTTAGAGGAAAACCTCTCTGTTTATTACAGGACGAAGTACAGAGTAGCCATTTATCAACATAATGAACTCCATTTCACTGCACTATAAGAATTTTTAATCGTTTGGCTTCATACTAGTTCCACATTTTCCAAAGCCCTGCCATTGTGCACTGGTTAAGTTTTCCCCAATTTTCATGTATTTGTTTTATTACTGCTTTATTATGCAGGACTCTCTTTGTTTATCATCTTTTATCCAGATTTTAAGCAAACTCATCTGTCAGATCTCCATTTTTAAACATCTCTAAACCTCCTTCAGATAATAGATGTTTCAAGAACGTCCGCTTCAACAAGCTGGTAGTGGTAATATAGTTTATTATCTAATGTGATTTAGGGCATTTTAAGACTTTTTATTTGACTTCCTTTAATATTACTTTCCTAAATTAAAGCTGCTCCACACTGGTGTTGCTGTTTCATTAAACCTAAATCACTGAATAAAATGTGGAAGCGACACATAAATACATACGGACTCAAAGAAACGGTGCCTGGTTTGAGTAGAGGACGCAGGGGACTGGAAACTCTCCAGCTGAAGGTTCAACTGGAAGGTTTGCTTGTGGTGCAGAGCGTGTGATTTATTTCCTTCATCTCCCTGAATCACAGAATCTCCATAATATCTAGCCAACTTTGCTTTTTCTTCCATCAATGTTCCCAATGCTTATTATAGTATACAATGGTTATTATAGTGTACTGCAGAACTGTGTTTCGCTGGCAGCTTAGTTGTTTCATTGCTAGATCCAGGTTTATCAATAAAACAATGATGTTAAGTGGAAATAAGATTTCCATTTTGCCTATATGAGTTTTAATTAAAAATAATTCTGTGGTTATTTTTTGGATATTCTGATATACATTATTATCATCTTATTGTCAAAACAAACTCATTTTATCTCCTCAGTCTCCATTTGTCTAAGGATATTTATGTTGCTTTCTTTTTTGCTCAGATGGTAAAAACGTTCCAAATAGCAAAGTCAGAGCTTTACCCATTATGACTGCATGTATATAGGATGTATTGAAAGTCATCATATTTCTTACAGTTTGTAGCTAATTTAAACCAGAGCCACATTTACTGGTGTAAAACATGTAATTCTGAAGTTTTTACCTTTGTCTTTCTACCCATAAAACTAAGAATTATGTTCAAGTTATCCAAAGTTCAAGTCCTTCCTTGGAGTGTTATTGAAGGTTGGGTTGTCTCTGGCCTCCTTTTAGCCTATTAGATGCACTAGATTAGGGGTGGGGCCTGTGTGAGCTGATGGAAACGGAAATCTGCGAGGCGGTGGGGAACAATGGTGAAGCCAATTTATTAGATGGAGTTAGGACCACTAACGGGCGTGTCAGTGGGCTGACAGATCGGCTCACCTGATGGATGCCGTTGTTTTTAGCTGATTAACTGACCGGCGTTTTCACTCCTAGACATGGATGAGTTATGGGAAGCTGAGGATAAGATTCAAGTGGGGCAGAGAAGGGGTTGAAAAGAAAGACAGGAGTGAGGGAGACAACGGAGAGAGATTGATGAAGGAAGGTTTTCTCCAGGTGACTGGAGGAGATGGGAGGAAAGGAAGCTGACAAAACCAATGGAAGCAGGATTAGCTGCAAAGGTGAGTGTTCAGAAGGAGAGAAAGAAAGAAAGGGTTGTCTGGGTTGCAGTAGAAGCAGAAAAGGAGGCAACGAGGCAGAGAGAGAGAGAGAGAGAGATGCCTTTGGTTGAAAGTTGTTATAGTAACAGTGATGCGAACTGCAGGCGCTGTGAGCATCTGTCTGAGTGTGAAGCGGCTTCAGTATTTCGTGTGAGGAACGTTTTCCACCGTCTTCCAAAGGTGTGTGAGTCATGTGGCGCTAGGCTCCGCGTGCATGTTTGATACATGCTGAGCGGCGATCTGCGGAGAAGCGGTGCAGCGTGCGTTAGCGCGGGCATGCGAGATCTGCTCAGGGTGTGTCGTAGCGGTGCCTGGTAGAAAGAGCGACAGAGTTTCACCAAGGGAACCGAAAGGAGGCGTCTGAGCTGTAGCTTTTAATTTCTTACCCGATAGGTAAGTAAAAAATGTTTTTATCTTGGGGATAAATAGATCTTTATTCTTCTGTGTTCATTATTGCACCATATTTAAATTAATTTAAATGCTTTTTTTTTCATGAGGTTAAAAATGTGGTTTCTAATTAGCAGAGTGTTTTTATTGTCTTAATTTAGGAGCATTTGAGGTAAAAATAATATTTTGTCTTCATAGCCAACGCAAAAGCTTATAATCCTGCTGCAGGTGGTGCTTTAAATGCTTGGGCCCACTACAATACATTGTATGTTTAGGGTTGCATGCTTGCTTCTCTGTCTGTGTTTGTAAAGGAAGTTCTTCCTTATTTAGCATGTTCGGTGTGTGTACGTGTGTGTGTACGTGTGTGTGTGTGTGTGTGTGTGTGTGTGTGTGGGCAGAGGCAGTGGCCAGCTCCACTGTGAGTCATGGTGGGGCGGATGGGACGATGCACTGGACTTTCACAGACTCCTCTGTTCTCCTGCGGCTCTGCTAAGGGCTTCTTTGTCCACAGCACGCTGAATGAAAGACCTTCCTCTCTGTGTTTGCTGATCTGCCTACTGTAACACTCTGTGGTTTTCCTTTCTCATTTTTTTCTGTACCTTCATCTTCTTTTTTTAATTATTAAGCCTCTATTAAATCATGAAAAGTGACCGAATGAAATGCAGTGGAAGAGCAAAAAGCTCGATGGACAACAAATCTGATGAAGACGGATGTCTTTTAGTTGACTAAAAGTGGACATTGTAGCATTAGCTTAGTGCAGACTTTAGAACTTTTGCAGCATAAAATAAGGGGTCCAAATTTTAATGTAGCAGTTTGTTTGAAAAAATCCAATCCAAGGTTGGTGGCATCAACTAACTCACTCACTTTTTGGTTACCTAGCAACATCCTGCTGAGTGACTTGCACAGCAGCAGTTTTCAGGTTTCACTACTGTGCCTCATAACTGCTTAAAATTATAAAAAACAACGTTGTGGAGTAAAAGGAGAAAAGGAGTATAACCACTTCAGATGAAATTGAGGATAAAACAGGAAGAGTCGTGTCACCAATATGGCAGTATTTCTGATATTAAAACAAAAAAACTATTTATGATTATTGATATCGACTGATATGAAACCGTTGTACATTTTTCAGCCATGTCATCCAGCCATTCATCTGCTCAAACATATTAGCAATATGCAGAACTTATCGCTAATATAAAAATCTAAAATCCTAGATAATATTTTATCCAATCAGCCTTTTGCATTTGAGATATTGCACTCTGACATGACGACTGCAGCTTGATAAACAGCATAGCTCTGCTAAAAAATAAGTGTGACCGATGAACACATTTGCAATTGCACTCAGTGTGTGAAAGAGTAAAACTTTCTCAATTACTCAATAAAAAAAACACCTCAGATATAAACTCTGTATGATTGAGGAGTTTCATTGTAAGATTGGATGGATATACCCTGAATACACTGAACATATAAAACTGTGATAATTTATAAGTAGCTACATGCTTAGCCTCCTGTTTGTTGTGTTTTTCCCACTTAATTCAGTCACTCTTCCCCATCCGCTCCCATTTCCTTCCAACACATCCCCCAACTGCCCAGCTCCTCCTCTACTATCCCTCTTCCCCTTTCGCCTCCCCTCCTCCTTCATCCATAACCCTCCACCCAGACTCCTACATGAGTCCCTTCTCCCCTCCCCCCGCTTTTAACTGACTGCCACTGAATTGGACAGGGCTGGTAGGCGAGTTGTGTGGGTGGCATGTCTGGGTTAGTGTGGCACACCGTCTTGAACCGCACAACGCAGAAAGGACTCGCTGAATCAACTGGGACAGAGCAACATGTGCGGCTGCAGTGATGTGGTAGGTAAATCAGGCGGTGTGCTGTTAGGATCCATCTTGACGGTTCAGTGATTCGCCTCAGGCCACAGAGAGAGTTTATTGTTGTCGTTGGCTGTGACGGTTTGCAAACATGTGTTTCTTGTTGTTCAGGTGCAGGCTTCGTTTTCTTTTTTTTTTTCCATGATGCCTACAATGAAGTCGGGTTGTGTTATATTTCAAAGAGTATGTTGTTTCTGTTGCTATAACACTGTGTTGTTGATATGCCACTGTTTAGGTTTGAAAATCACCTCCTGTGCTTTTAAACTCCGGGGAGCTCAGATCTGATTATTTGTTGTTGTTCAAAGACGATCGCGGAATCAACTGTCTCGCCTTGTTTGTGTCTCAGTAGGGAGCAAACATGAAGACGGCACCCAAAGTGACTCTGAGAACGGACTCGGCCTGCGTTTCGCCAACCGTAGACACGCCCTCGAGGAGCGCCTGAAGACAGCGCACAACCACGCGGGAGGGGGATCCGCAGGGGCGACTGCAACCGTCAGCGGGACCAGAGCCACCAGCAGCCGAACGGCTTTCATGATCGAGTTCTACGACGAGGAAAACCCTCGCAAGCGTCGCTCTTACTCGTTTTCCCAGACTGCTCCGCTGCTGGGGGGCGGAGTGGGCGGAGAAGGACTGTGTCCACAGCCTCCCTCGCACCCGAAGGTGTTCAGTATTTCAACGTCTGCGGCCTCAGCTGCAGATTCAGGTACGATTCTGGTGTCGTTACATGCTTCCCACTGCACAGAAACAATTACACTACAATGCCCTGCAAAAGTTCTCATACTTCAGACTTTAATGTATTAAATTGCTTTTTTTATGTGAGCGACCAACACAAAATATGTTGTCTTCTTTGGTCTTCATGATGGTATTTGTTCACTAACGTTCTCTAACAAACCTGTGAGGACTTCACAGAGCTAAAGATTTACAATGAGGTTATTAGTTGGAGACGCTCTATTTCAGGATATAACAGTAAATGGGGGTGTATGCAAATGCATGCCACACTTTTCAGATTTTTAATCATAAAAAAAGTTGAAAAAGTGAATCGCTTCACTTCTTTTCATAATTTACACTACTTTGTGTTGTTTTGCCACAAAAAAATAAGCTTACCTTAAAGATAAGTTCTGCTTAACCGATTTTTTTGTTTTATTACCTCCAGGTAAAGCTCCAGCTCCCATACCAGCCACAGTAACTGTGGGCGCTCCAACGGCTGCCCGTGTGCTGCTCAAGCAGAGGTCAGAGGACCAAAGCATCGGTCGGAGCTCGGCTAGTACTGGGCTGGCAACTGGGAGCCCCACAACGCCCAGCGAGGACACTTCGGTCCTCGGCAAAGGAGCTGGAACTGCTGGGGGAGACGTGGACGACAACCACAGTGACAAGGGGACTTACACTATCGAGCTGGAGAATAAAAATCCAGAAGAAGAAGAGGCCAGGCGCATGATAGACAAGGTGGGAGCAGTCTGACATGTTAGCAGCAGTTTACTTTTTCACAGTATTTGTATAAATCACTCCGTATAATCATTGTAATTATACAGCATCTTTTGTGGGGATCCAGTTAAACTATATTCTTTTGTATTAGAGGCTTTACAGTTTAGGAATTGGAGTTGAAATGACCAGGAACAGATTAAAATGCTCCAAAGATGGCATTAACTGTTTAAAGATCAGTTTGCTGATGTTGAATACACTTTTTGAATTGCGTCCTGTAATTAAAGGCCTGAGCAGCTTTTACCACTCCAGGGTTTTTTTTTTTTTTTTTTGCCTACCTCTATAAAACCATAACCATTTGTTTAGAGGTGTTTTTAGTTTGGGGTCTTTGCAAAAGTGTGACAGTAAAGGAGGTACTAAAATGAAAAGTAGCATCTTTAAACGTTGCTCTGCAGCAATTATAAAAAGCAGAACTAAAGCAAGTCCAAACAGGCTGCAGCAGCGTTAATAGTCACTTTCTTTTACTTGCTTGGTCTGCAGTCTTTTGCATAGTGAGTCCCTTGAGACAAACTGGAGTTGCCACTAAAACAGCACCGTCATCTCTCTGTGGCCTTGCTTGACCACCTCTCATCCTCTCTGGCACATCAGCTCACCTAATGCGTCTGGAATAAGCAGGAGGGATTTGCTCAATGAGGCACTGTCCTGTTTTATTAAGCAACATTTAATTTCCTACTGTTGCCACATTCTCAAATGCAACAAAGAACAGTAAAAACCAGAGAAGTCGATATCTGGTCTTTAGTTTTCGTGACACTCTGACCTGCAGAGAGAGGCTTTAAGGAATTCCAAATATAACACAAGTAAACATGAAAACAGCTTTCAGAATATTTATTTTTCTACCCTTCTTTCTTTAAGTGTTCATTTATTTATACCAAAACCAGAGAAGACATCAGAGCTTTACTGGTTAATAACTAGGGATGCACTGATATGAAAATCAGATATTGATATCTGATACATATATTGCTGTCATAACCAATAATCGATATTGCTCCCTCCTGACACCACTACTGCTTCTTTGCTGCAGTTACCTCCCCATAATCCTGTGCTGCACCACCATCACTGTCACATGACCAAACAGGTGCTGCATGACAACATGAAATGTTTTTACCGTTTAAATTTGAATTTTAAGCAGTTAGCGGTCAGCATAGCTAGCTTTAATCACCTATCCTTATCCTCCAATTGTAGCCTTCTTCCATTAAGAACAACATATATGTGCCAAAGATGTTTCTACTCAAACCTGCTGGAACTTAGTGACGACTTAATCACTGAATTTCTCTGTGCATCGCTAGCAGAAGGACTATTTTCTGAACCATTTAAACCAAAGTAAATAATATCACATTTCCTTTTAAGCGTTTAATGCAAGAATTATCTTTGGACAAGCAGTCAAATAATTACTACACAATATTCTGAGTCAGTTCAAGTCTGCATGCGTTGCATTCTAAACAGGAAGTGTTGTCATGCTAATTCCTGTAATTAGCTGACACGCTAATTGGCACAGCGCTCACAGCTGTCCAGTCTCCCTCTCTCATTTATAACCTGCTGATGTTGTTTCTGTTTGTTTCATTTAAATATTCAGAGAACGGGAGCTGAGCATTTTGAATAAACAACTCAGGTTGTTTGTTGGATTCACTGTATCAGAAAGAGGATGTAGTCAGAGTATTTACATTCTCTAAATGACTGTATTATGTGTACATTACACATTTGTAAGTCATACAAAGTTATATAAAAGGCTTGCATAAATTATGATATTCTGCCAGTTTTTGTTGATTCATAGGTTTTTTTGTTTGTTTGTTTTTTTAAATATCTGTAGGTGTTCGGGGTGCAGGAGAATACAAGCAGCTTGGTTTTGTCTGACCTAAAAGGAAAAGTAAAGGACTCAGGAAACGCCGGGAAGGAGGTACAAATCTGCTTTGGACTGAAGAAATCTTAATAAAGGAAATTCATTTTGGTATTTCTCTGGCCCCCTCAATATGTTGCAACAGAGCAAAAAAAAAAAAAAAAGATGGAGTTTTTATTGTGCAAGTCCGTTACTCCTTTGAGATGACTACTTTGCTCTACTGGACTGTCAGATGGGAGGAGGGTTCATCCTCCCTGAGTGACCTAGATCACACTGGGATGAGGAAAGACGTTCAGCCCTCCAGGCCGTTTCATAAGACGGAGGGGGCAGCGCCTATCTGCACTGATAAATGTCTGTCTGATCCATCTTTTACAGCATTTAGATTCCTTTCTTTTCAAGTGATACACAAAGTCTTTATCAGTATTACTGGAAACTTGATTTGACATTTTATTTGGATTTTTTTTTTTTACTGTATAGCCAATAAAGTCCCAGTTATAGGTTTATATCCATCCCCTGTGGACATCAGGGTCATCTCAGTCAGTTTTGCACAAGTTTGAATATATTACAGATTTTCTCTATTTCTGTTGTGCACATTTGATCTAATCCCTGCAGGTCCCAAATTATAAATTAAGGGACAACTAAACATACACTGTTAACTAATATTTGGTTAGCCAGTTGCAAAGAAACCAATACCATTTTTGTAGCATCGTAATTCTAGTTTTGACCGCTTAGGCATAGTTAATTTTAATTGGCTGGTTTCCTTTAAAAAAAAAACTGACTTTCAATCTTACAATCATGTTCAATAAATATGAATAACGTAAAAAAAAAACAACTGACTTTCAATCTTACAATCATGTTCAATAAATATAAATAACGTAAGCCTGTTAACACTGGTTTTAACTTGTGTTTGGGATCAAATGTGAGCCGTCTGCCCCAAACTGTTAATATAAGATGAACAAAAATAATGTTCAAATGCCGACATGGAGAAACCAAACTTATCAACTTAAAAGTCTTTCGGAACAAATCAGTCAATTTAAATGAGCTTTGCTATTTATGATAAATGACTAAAATCTTTGCACTTAATTTTTGTTTTGAAAATGTGTTAAAGTTGCATATTAATCAGTCCATCCTAGGAAAAGAACTGCTTATTTAGGTTATGCAATGAATCATTAAAAGCTCATAATTATGTCCATGATGGGTGTTTGTTAGCTTCTACCCACCATTCTAAGAGAAAAAACAGGAAACCAAAATTACAGTACATGGCTTGTTTTAGACCTCCATCGTTTGAGTGAAGAACCCTTTTTTTTTGTTTAACCCTGTTCGTTGTGTTGCCTCAGGCTCTTGTTGGTGACTCAAGCTGGGTCTCTCAGTGGGCCAGTTTAGCTGCTAATCAAGCAAGGACCGACCCAGAAGGTTCTGGAGCAGAAGCAGCAACATTCCTGCACAAAGAGAGAGGTAGACTCACCCAAATCAACAAAACTGCTTCGATTTAATCAGTATTTAATCCTTTGATTAATTTGGTTTTTGTCCTTTTTGCTCAGGATCTGATGCCTTTGAGTCTGCTGCTCCTCCCCTTGGCAAAGGTGAACCCTCTTCCAGCCTGACCGACCGTAAACGCAGGACCCTCCCCCAGCTCCCAGTGGACGACCCCCGGGCTAAACCCACTCCCAAAGCACTGAGGTCTGAGATAGGGGAGAAACAGGACACTGAGCCCCAGGAAAAAGAGAACAAGGGAGACGGAGAGTCCCCAACCCCCATGGAGGACGGCGAAATGACCAACAAGAGGAAACAAAGCTCGGCCACCTCCTCTCCGTCTAAGGGTCCGGTTCGGGGCACTGAAAGAAGGAAGAGGTCAGAGGAGAGCAACGGAGGAGAAGCAGGAGAAGGAGGGGAGAAATCCGGGAAGGCCCTTGTTCGCCAGGGTAGCTTTACCATTGAGAAGCCCAGTTCAAACGTCCCCCCAGAGCTTATCCCTCGCATCAACAGAGGCAACAATGAGCGGGAGCGCAGCGACTCCGTGGGCAGCATGGACACCGCTACGCTGCTTAAAGACACGGAGGCCGTCATGGCATTCCTAGAGGCTAAGCTCAGGGACGAGAACAAACTAGACCAGAAAAGTATTAAAACTCCTCCAAGTGCCAGCATTGGCCTCGCCGCTCGGACTGACTCCATATCCCCAGAATCAGACGTGGACACAGCCAGCACGGCTAGCCATGCTGCAGCGGAAGCAGGGGGAAAGACCGCCGTAGGCGGTGTGCAAAAGCGGAAGTCTCTCAGCAGCATGCACCGGGAAAAGAGCAATATGAGCACGACGTCCAAGACGACCTCCGGAAACGGCAGCGCTCGCGAACGCCTGGAGAGGAAGGCTAAAGGTAGAACTGTCGAAGCGACGGGTCGGACTCGCTCCGCTCAACCCGGCGCTTCCTCCAGAGCACGCCAGCCTTCCCTGGATCTCACCGACGACGACCAGACCTCCTCCTTCCCCATCTCTGACATTCTGTCTTCAGACCAGGAAACCTACTCTGGGCCATTGGGGAACTCGGTTCATAGACGAGGCTCAGAAGACTTCCTCCATTCCAAACTCGACAGCAGATCTTCCAAGACGTCCATGAGCGGTGCCTCCAAAACCAGCCGAAATCTGCAGGCAGCAACGGCCTCCTCACTCAACAAGCAGGCCTCTCTGCCTCAACCACGACCCACCAGAGCCTCCCTTCTCCGCCGGGCCCGACTGGGGGACACGTCTGACACGGATCTAGCCGATGCAGACCGGGTTTCCGTGGCGTCCGAGGTGTCCACGACGAGCTCCACCTCTAAGCCGCCGTCCGGACGGAAGGGAATGTCGCGGTTGGACCTGCTGGCTCAGCCACGGAGGAATCGCGTGGGCTCCGTCTCGGCACGCAGCGACTCGGAGTGCACGGTGAGCCGGCCCTCCACAGCTTCGCCACGCCTGTCCGCAGAGACCGCGCTGCGCCTCGGCTTGCGCTCGACAACGCCCACAGAGAATCAGCTGTCGCCAAGGATGAGAGCCAACAGTGTGTCGAAACTCAACGAGCCCAAGACCAAAACCACGACGTCTGGATACTGCTCGCCCACAGGTGAGCAAAGAAAAACAAACTACAAAAAACAACTCAGTGTCTGACATCTGAGGATTTTCAGTAAAAGAAGAGAAAATTAAATCAGTTTATTGATTAAAAATAAGCTGTTTCATGGTTGACACAACATGAGATGTGCGTGGCTGATTTCTGGTCTTTGGTTTGTAAAACGTTGACTGGCAGATATCGATTTTCTTTTGCATGTATTAGCTGGACAATGCTCAAATTAACTGAAATATCAAAAAGGCTGCTAATGTTTCCGACTCCATCATGCTTCATAGACAGAGATTGAAAGCTCAAAAGTATCAAACAGAGCAACTTTAGTTTAGCGTATTCAGCCTTCATATTATCCGCTGAAAGTCTTGCTCTCTCATGTTCTAAATAAACCACAGATTCAAGGCGAGGTGTTAAAAATAGCTTCCATTTTAACAGTCTTTATGGGCCTATGCTTCTGTTGACTTAATTTTCAACATCTGAAAGTTGCTAACTGAGTCTTCTTCACTCAGTCACTTAGCCGACAATGAAGCATGTTGACAGCGCGCCCCGTTTCCTCAAGTCGTGTGTTCACCACCACATTTCACTATGAAATAATTCACACTTTTGAGTTTCTGACCAGGCGATGTCCGTTGAGGGCTACAAACCAACAGGTTCTGGTCACCAGCTGACACGTCGGTGCATTTCCTATGTAAATATTTCTCAGTAAACACCTGTGTTGTCATGACCATGTGCATTGGTTTTCATCGTCCAGAAAGCTCTCAGCCTGAACCTCCAGAGGGTGATGCAGAGGAAGAGCTGATTGGTACGGCACCAGAACCATGAAGTCTAATTGGACTGCTGTGTGTAGTGCATGTGTGTATTTTAACACCTCCAGACCTGGGTCAAAACAATGCTCAGATGTGAAGGATGATCCTTCAAGGATTTCAAACAGTTCTCGTTTAATACATACGTTTGAATATTGTTTGGAATAAAAGTAATGTTGGTTCATTGCTTTAAGAAAGTCTCTTTTATGATGACCCAGCTCTACCAAGCCTTCGATAGCTAACGTCGTATCCTCCTTAAATCCATTTAGTAATGCTGTGTTGATAAGCCAGCTGCTTTGCTCACACTGTAACACTTTTCCCCATGTTATCCTGAAGAGTTGGACTGAGCTCTTATAATCTCATTGCCTCAGAGCTGGACTAACAGAGCTGCTGTTTGAACATTTCAAAACAACTTAACATGAAGCTTTATGGCTTCTTCGTTTTGTTGGACGCCTTGAAATGCTTGAAAATATTTTTTGCTGCTTTTTTTTGTGTGTGTGATTTTTACCATTGCTAAATACGCTGTCAAACACCCAATGCACTTCATGAACTACGGTCAATTAATTTCCTCAAGAGTGACATAAATTGCCAGTCAGAAGTTTACATACACTCCTGATAGTGTTGAATTTAATGGTTTATTTTAACTATTATTTTTCCAGGGTGGAATGATTACACAAACAACTGTTAATACTTTTAAAAACAATGACTTGGTGCACAACTTGGTTCCACAACTTTTTGTAGCTACATCAGCAAAGTTTTGCCTCAACATTTGACTATTTGTCATGTTGTGAGGTTGGCATGACGACCCAAATACAGAAATTGATGGGGTTGAAAATTAGCAGAAACTTTAATAACCAAAGGAAAAAAAACAAGGAGAACTTGGAGGTAAAACATGTGAGGACATGTGATGGAAACTGGAGGAGTGAAACAGAAAATCCAGAGAGGAACAATGAAAAAAACAAGGAGCTAATCTACAGAGGCATGGGTTGGAAGATAACAGGAACCAGGGGAGCTAATCAGAGGGGATGTGGAACAGCTGTGACAAAATGAGAGCAGGGAGACTAATAAACAGAAAATACAAAGAGAAGCTGAATTAACACACAATAGGATCTACGAATCGAGAGCAGAAGAAGATGAGGTAAAGAGAACAAACCAAGAAATGAGTAAGAAACAAAGGAATAATAAACTCTAGAAAAACACTAATATCCACAGTGACCAACAAATAGAAATGAACTGAATTCAGAAATCTCTTAACAACAGTAAATAAATGATCGGAACACAAACATCCGTAGATCATGTCACCAGTCTGGTTTTTAGAAATAACAGAGGGGACCTTGATGCAAACTGAGGTGAGGGCTTTTCAAAACCTCAATGTCTGCCTTTTTATTATTGCAACAAAAAAAAAAAACTGTTTTGATGTGTGTTTGGGGTCATTATTTTTTAGAACCACCTAGTTGTGACAAGGTTTGAGACATCGCTCCCAAACTCGCTTAAGATAATCAGAAACATTCCATCGGGGTGTGCTGTGGTTGTGCTGTGATGGCGCAGGAGTTAAGCACAACCCACATATGGAGGCTGTAGTCCTTGACGCAGCTGTCACAGGTTCGATTCCTGGCCATGGCGACCTTTGCTGCATGTCTTCCCACTTCTCTCATTACCCACTTTCCTGTCAATTAGCTATCAAATAAAGGCCACTAGAGCCAAAAAAACCCTTAAAGAAACAGTCCATCAAGACTCTGGTCTGCCATGAATTGAACAAAGAGGATCTGAACATCTGAGGAGCCATAAGTTGAGCTATTAACAGAATAATAGGAGTTTGTATTTGATCTTTCATGTGTCATTTTGACTGGATCCACAAGAAATCCAAAACCCTGCACCAAATTCTTGTTTTTAAAATGGTAAATAATAGAAAAGCGTTCGTAAACTTCTGAACAACAGTCGCATCCGAACTTGCTAACAAACGAGTCAACAACCACTGTGTGACTTTGTCCGATGTCTAGTAACGGCTTGTCCTGCCGTTGCAGTGTCCAGCAGCAGCAGGTGGCGGCGCCTGCCGCCGGAGTACGGCTCCACCTCGGAGGAAGAGTTCGGCTCCAGCCGGAACTCGGCAAAGCATGGCGCTCGCCCCCACGTCCGGCCCCACCACCTCGTCCCGCACCGCAGCTCGAGGCTCGGCTCCGCCTCCAGCTCGGGACCCGCGGGCGTGGCGGCGATCCCCGGCGGAGCGGGCATCAAACACCGCATGAAGGAACAGGAGGAGTACATCAGGGACTGGACGGCTCACAGCGAAGAGATAGCCAGGTACCGACCATCACCGATCTGCTGATTCATTTGCACTTTAAAGCAGCTCCTGAGTCCTAAAGAACCCCGTCTGATTAACAGGTTGTTCCCCTGTGTGCGCAGGATCAGCCAGGACTTGGCCAAGGACTTGGCCATCTTGGCACGCGAGATCCACGACGTGGCCGGCGAGATAGACTCGGTCAGCTCGTCCGGCACCGCGCCGAGCACCACCGTCAGCACCGCCGCCACCACCCCGGGCTCAGCCATCGACACCCGGGAAGAGGTAGGCCCTGCACGCCCCGCGCAGCCGGACATACAGGAGAGCATGAAAAAGGTGCCTGGTTTTCTTCTTCTTCTTCTTCTTCTTCTATTGCCTTAATGTTTGTGCTTTCATTGCAGCTTTGCCATTAATTGCTGTGTTTAGTAGGGGAGAAAACGAGTGCCTCTCTGCTGCTTCATAGCTTTCAGTTCTTCTCATGAGCTTCTATTTGCTGAACTTTGACTCCTTAGCTCCAGGGTTCATACGGCTGCTTAAATTCCCTAAAATCAATTTTATTTGATTCAATTTTCAACATTTGGAAAGTGCCTGATTTCTGTACTTGATATTCAAACTGCACAATTTTGTTACAAATTTCAACCTAACATTTGATTAAAAGTCTACATTTGGGAAATATATATTTTCATACACCTAATAAAAGGGCAGATACATTTTCCCCCAATGTCTGAAGTTGAATCAAACTAAATTTTACTTATTTTCGGTAAGTTAGAATTGCCAAAATTATTTATTTTTTGCTAAATTCCTGTAAACTTTGCGAGAACAGTTTTCGTAACTTTCTTTGTACATGTCATTTATCTTAATATGATTTGTTAATTAATATTTGTTGATTAATATTTATTATTCCTACTGGCTCAGTGACTTATTGATCTGTGTAATTGAAATCAGGGTTGGCTTATATTTTGCACATTAAACAAAATGATTGAAATTGGGGGATTTTTGTTTTTTAGTTAAATTAATGTTTTGTTCTCTGACCTGTCAGGTGGTAAGTGGTAGGTGTGTGAAACAAACATTACGAAATTCTGCTATATTTTAGTTGAACTTGTTCCTACTGTAGAATGTACATATTATCACAAGAAATTATTAATAACAGCAACAAAATATATAGGAGTGAATTAAAACTATCTTTTTTTAGTTCATTTTTATTGTTTCTTTCTCCAGTGTGGCACTGAAAAAGTTTACCTTGAAAATATTTCAGAGTGCTTGAATTTTACTGTGGGGAGAAGTGCACAAATTTGTTTCTACTAATTTTATCCTTATGAAAGACACAACTTTCCTTGATAAAGTGGCAAAGCCCACATTTCACACATTCTAACGTCGTTATGCAGCTCATTGAAACACGACAGTCGAGCTGAAGGTTTGATTACCTTCGCTCCCTTTGTCTCCTCTGCCTTTCTCTCTGCTCTGGCCCAGCTGGTGGATCGAGTGTTTGACGAGAGCCTCAAATTTAGAAAGATCCCTCCAGTTATTTCATCCAACAAGCCGCCAGAGATCAACGGAAAGCCCGTTGAGCACCAACCCCGAGCTCCTGACGGCCGGGAGCCGCGGGCCTTGAGGAGGCGCACCTGGAACCGAGAGGAGGTGAGGAGCAGCCTGACGAACCTAAAACACAACGACCAGCATTTTGAGGCTTTCGCAATGAAAAACAGGCTCTAATTGTGACGTTGTGGGTCTTTAGGCGGTGTTGGACAGCCTCCTGATCCACTCAGTGTCTCAGCTCTCAACCAAGATCAGACACTCTGTGGACAGAACAGCAGGAAAAATCAGGTACTTGTTGTTACGCAAAAGCTGCCATGTTCTTTGAACTTCTCCATTTTTAGTTATGTTACAACCAGATATTCATTTTACATGTAAATAAATGAAACGGTGGATCTGTGACAACTTGAATATTTCTCTTCCTGCCAGGATCTTGTTCAAGGATAAGGACAGAAACTGGGATGAAATTGAGAGTAAACTGAAGTCAGAGAGTGAAGCTCCACTCCTTAAAACCTCCAACAAGGTACAGAAAACGATCCAGCGACGCTAGAATGTTTAAAAAGAACATGAGTCAAATATGAATGGAAACTTTAATTTTGTCATCGTTCTTTTTTTTTTTTTTAGGAAATCTCTTCGATCTTGCTCGAACTGAAGAGAGTTGAGAAACAGCTCCAAGGTAAAGCAGAACAGATGCTGCTTAATAAAATATGCAAAAGTTGAAAAGGTTATGGCTGCAGTATGTAACTTTTATTGTTTTTACATATTTTTACTAAAATGATTATGTTGTGACTGTATAACATAAGACAGATAATCTATAAAAACATCAACCTCCTGCCAGGGATACTTTTGCTGCAGAAATACACCAATCAGAGCAAGGAAGTCTTAGTGTTGTCAGTCATGCTTGTGCATGTGCTGCTCAGTGTACTAATGGAGAAGGAGCAACTTCTTTGTTACAGGTAAACCGTTTTTTTATCTGCCATCATCGGTGGCCGTGTTGACTGGCCTCAGCATTCATGACGGGTTTTGTTGTGGTGTAGCGTAGCAGAGAGCAAGAGGGAGGTTGTGAGCAGCCCATAAACATGGATGATTGACAGCGCTAAGACCCTCCTCCTGGCTCTGATTGTTGTTTCTGACTAAGTGGTGTATTTTTTTGCAGTTAGTACTGGATGAAGGGATTTTTTTTCACAGATTATCTGTCTCATTTTGTACTGTGAGGACATTTTTAACAAATATGTAAAAAGTCATATTTGTTTATAAAAGTTATATACAGCAGTTTTAACTCACCAGTTTAACATGGAAATCAGCCGTTTCACAAAGTGCTTCCTGTGTCTCAGTGATTAACGTGATGGTGGACCCAGACGGGACTTTGGACGCCTTGGCCAGCCTCAGCCTGACCAGCCCCACCAAGGTCCCGACCGCCAAAGCCACGCCCCCCACCGCCGTCAGCCCAGCCAAAGAGTCGCTGCCTGAAATCCTTCCTGGGCCTGACGGTTCGGCCGCCTCCACCAGGGTCCAGTCTTCCGCCGCCAGCACGGAGGGCCGAGAAGGCATCGTGGGTTTGAGCCTGGCGCGCGTCGTCGGGCTGCCCTTCAGTCGCAGGCGGCCGAGTGGAGAAGAGGCCATCGCACAGAAATGAACGGCAGCTCTCCCCGATGAGAAATGAATAAACGTGAGCATGGATTAGCGCGTAGGCGTCTGGCAGACGCAGAGTTTTCTTTTTACCCAACAGTGACCAGAAATGAAGTGACATTCTCAACCGCTCGACTATAGCAGAAACTTGACCCAGGGATGTTTCGGATAGCCTGACGGTAACATCCCAGCCTCCAGCTGCTGACGCCCAACAACCACCCTGACCAGCCTGACATCCTCACGGACCGAGGCCTGCTTCACTCCTCTTGCCTTCTTCGTGCGTCAGGACCCTTCCTGCGCTGAGGAAATGCCTTAAAACAAAACCCGCCCCCCTACCCCCGTAGCAGCGTCTCACCTCATCCCCTCAAACACTAATCCACACATTTTTTGTGAGCTCATAGAAGACAAACTGAATGCGTTGTAAACATGTTAAAGTAAAACTTTAACATGTTTTAGTTACACTCACACAAAGGATATTTCAGCTCAATTATGAGAAACATGGTTTAAACCTAGAAGTATTGAGATTATTCCAGAAATCAAGCAGAATTTTATTCATGTAAAAAGATGATATAAAATAATTGCCTAATAAGTAGAACATGGTTCTACTTATTAGGCTTCCATTCGTCTTGAGTTTTCCTCCTTCCATCAATTTTTCTGTCCCAGCCGCTTGAAACATACTTTCTCCCTACAGTAGCATGTTCAAAACACAACTACAAGTCAGACCTGACTCATTTCGATTGGTGGTTTTAGCAGCAGTAGCAGCTTCAGTCATGTTTACTGATGTAACTATTTTTAAATTGTTGTGGCATTTTTAAAGCAATCTCTCCTTACAATTCATCCTATATATATATATATATATATATATATATATATATATATATATATATTCTCTCTCCCAGTAAACTGGAAAGGAAACTGTGTCCTTGCCTGTAGAGAACTCAACATTTCTTATCAGCTAATAAAAGTAAAAGCCTTAAAATAAATTCAACTTTGATTGCAGCAGCACAATCTCACACTGAAAAACTCTGAAAAATCTAAGTTTCATTAATGGTTAGCTTTATAAATGGGAACATTTATTCAGTAGCAGCCACAAGAAAACATTAGTGATTAATTTTCTTTTTTTTTTCTTTTTTTTTTGTGGATAATGACCAGTGCTACAATGATTGCTTCACCTAACATGGCCTCTAGGAAAGCAGAGTCAGAACTTTTTGCCACATCAGGTCCATCAAAAATAATTTTAGGCTATTTTAATTTCTTTAAGAACGCAAAAAAAAATATATAAAAAATTGTGCTGAAAAATAACTTAAGTGTGCCATATTTTAATGAAACAAACAAAGCAGTCTGATTTTTGCAATACTCATTGTGGTACCGGAATATATATAAAAAAAAGTCCCCTGTGATTGTCTTATTGATCACCTTTTCAAGTCCATTGGTTTCTATTTTGCTGTCAAAAAAACTTAGTCTAATTTCTGCAACAATGACACACTGTCTTTTATCTGCAGCTTACCACAGATAAATGACTGTGAGATTGTGCTACTACAGCGGGAGATAAATTCATTATTTTTAGGCTTTTTACATGTTTATTAGGGGTGCCAATCTATTTTTGTTCCAATTGACTTGTTTTTTACTTGGTCCTGTCACCTGTGGAAGGATTTCTACTTTATTCAGTCAGTGTTTGAACTAATCACTTTATATTTAAATATCCTTGTTTGATTTTGTTTACAATTGGATAATAGTCTTCCTTGCCAATCTACTACATATATTATCTCAGTGGGAAAAAGCTGCTGGAATTAGTTTTTAATAAGGTGCCGTTGAAATAATACATAATCACTAAAATGCCTTTATTTTGTTTATTTAAAAAAACAAGCAGAAATTATCTTGAAATGTGGCTCCACATTTCAAATATTGATTATTTTTTTTGTTTTTTGTTTTTATTCTGCATCATCTACGAGGGGAAACTCCAACGTACCTGGACTGCCAACCACTTGGCTGCTTTTGGAGACTGAGCATTTTTCTTCTGAACCTCTCTTCAGCTTATAGTCTGTGTGTAGACTAGGTTAAAATTTAAAGCAGTGTATTAGTACTTAGTCGCCTTTAACAATAGTGATTTTTAGGTACCAGGATACATGTTCGTTTCCCTCCCTCCATACTGTACTGTACACAGATTCTAAATGCCTCAAAGTGTCAATTTTTAAATGACAGAAGGGCATTGACTAATAAGAAAAAGGTGCAGTTGTCTAAAAAACAAAAAAAAAGTGATTTTATTTTGCACATCACATCAACAAAGTGACAGATTGCATCTAACTCAGGATATCAGTCTGCCTGATATCAGAAGTGACTGCCTTGCTGGTCTGAACCGATTCTGTTGCCCCTTTTCCCTCTCATGATGTCCAGAAAGTAAAAACCTTAGGGGACTGTGAATGCTAGGTACATTTAGGTATATTTTGTAAATGCTACACGTGTCATTGGATCAGTGTTCTTTGTATTTTTTTTTCTTATTTTGTAAAGAAAATCATTTTATTTATTTTTGTTTTAATATTATGTGGATGTTTTAAGCATTTTATATTTGTTCAACTATCTGCATTCTTACTGTTAATAAAAAAAAAAAGAGCTATTCACTTGTCGCGTCTTTACCGTCTCTTATTGGGTACAAACGTATCCTGATTATCAATGTCACAACACCGAAGTGAGATTTTTACATAGTACGTTGAATTACAAATCATGTTCGGTCAGCTCAATTTAAGTACACAAACATGTACACATATTTTTACTTTGTTATTGTCAATTATTTTTGCATTAATAATTAAAAAAGAAACTATTCTGAAGTCTGACATGCATTTGCAAATGTGGAAACGTGAAGGGGTCTGACTACTGTGCTGTGGACCTGCATATTCAGTTGTTTTTGTACTGAACTCGGCTCTATGCTTAAGGCAATTAATCATGTGTCAAATCAAAATGCAAATGAGTCCGCAGGTCCTTTGTGCGGCCTGAATTCTGTTATACATTTGCATCTTTTCACAGGGGGACCATCCCAGGACACAAACCCACAACAGGAAGGGTTCTCTCTGCTCAGAACCCTCCATGAAGGAGATTTCAGTATGAAAGCTTGGAAAGCACAAGGCAACATGTTGAAGACTCTGAATCCAGACCAAATGCAGTTTATACAGTGCATTGAAAAGGTTTTCAAACTTTCTCGCATTTGGTCACAGCCGCTAACTTCTGCACATTTTACCGAGATTCTGAGATGTACTAGCGCTAAATAGTGAATAATTGTGAAGTGGAAGTAAAATGACAGTTTTGAAAGCGTTACATAGATAAAAACTGGGAAATATGCGGCATGCCTTTGTAGTCAGCCCTGGAGTTAACAATTTAAGAACCTCTATTGCCACAATTTCAGTCTTTTGGGGTAAGTCTTTACCAGCTTTGCATATGTGGAGATGAACATTTTAGGGGGCCAAAACGGCTTAAGCGCAGTCAAACTGAGTGGAGCTTTTCTGCAAATATTTATTTTCAAAGATTCTTAGTTGGGTTTAGGTCTGGTAATTCTAGACCTAAACCCAACTAGGTCTAGAATTACCAAAATTTGATCTAAACCACTGCATTAAAGTTCTGGATACATTTTTAGGATTGTTTTTCTGCTGAAAGGTAAAACCTCTGCCCCAAATCTCAGACCTTTATACACCAAAGGACTCTTCCCTATAGTTAGGTGCATGGCAACGGGGGAAATATCTAAAACATGATGAGCAGTGGCGGCTGAGGACCAACAATGAAAATCATTGATTTAGGCTGAGGATTCCACCAGAGTATTGAAGAAATATAACTTTCCAATTTTTTCCTGCACATCTAGGTTTGCGAAGTTATGACCCGAAGTGCAAACGTTTAAAAACCATGGCCCCCAACAGACACGAGTTTCAAGCAACCCTCATGCATTTTTATTAACACCACAAAAACCTCACATTTGTTTCACTGTTTCATTTTAACAGGACCGATGTCAGACAAGGGACGTCGATATGACATGGTGACGGGAGCGGGAGGAGGAAGGTTAGCCTGGGGGCCATCCCATACCGCGTCCACCCAACACGTGGACGTGGATGTGGTAGACAGACTGGCCTCCGTCGGGCCCGTCGTTGATGACGATCCGGTAGCCCTTCGACAGGCCTGCGTCTTTAGCGATTTTCTTTGAAACGATCAGCAAGTGGCCCAACAACTGCAAGAGCAAAATACTCGATTAAAAACAGATTCAACACATAGGTTGCCAAGTTAATATTCATCCCCAGGACAGTTTAAATGAAACTGTTGCACATCAAATACATAAGGATTCACATATTTATATTAATGTGTACATTATTAGACAAATCAATTTGTCTAAATTACTACCAAAAACTAGTAAATCACTGAAACATTTGCATATTTTTTTTCTAATCTGCAGTCCATGCATTTTTATTTACATTGTAAACAATCACATAGTAAAAATATTTAACGACTTATTTACTAAATTATATCACTTTTGGTTATTTATAGTAACACATTTAGTTCAAAATATTTGTAAATGCCTCCCTCTGGTGGTCAACGATATAAATTATTCTAAATTTAATTTTAATCTATTGAATCGTACTTACTGCAGCGTCGCCTTCCTCGGCTTGCGACAGCTGAACAATTGGCTTCTTAGGGACGACCAGGATGTGAGTGGGAGCTTGTGGAGCAATGTCATTGAAGGCAATACACTGAAATTAAAAGAGAGAAGGAACAGAAAGAAAAACAAAAATCAATAAAGTGTAGAACTCTCAGGACGACATTATTTTAGAAAATTTGATGTTTACCACAAATATGGCTACAGAACATTATACTATTGAGATGTCATGATATAATGACATCCTTACTCATGTAAACGTTCGTATGGATGTCATAATAACTTGCTGGCTCAGATCTACCTGAACCACTTCAGATGTAGCTTAACAGGTTTTTGTTCACATCTACAGTTATTTTAGGACGGCACACGCCCTAGCACACAGCATCTTTTCTGCATTATGGTGTGCTACATAATACAATAATTTATAACAAATTATTGTATTATAGGTCTGCAGGCTGCGTGCAGATCTCAAATACTGGATTGAAAGTACAGCCAACTGGAACCTCATCAATTTGCAGCAAATACAAAACGAAAGTAAAAATTCAGAAACGCACAATTCTCTGTTCTCAGAGCAATTAAATTTATCACTGGCCCTCCTCTTTGTCTCTAAAATATTACACTTTAGCACACTTTCAGGACTTGGAAATCCAACCACCACACTTTGTCTTAGCTTGCGTTCTGCAAAGCTAGCTCAGACTGAACCAAAAAGTGCTGCAGTGAAAGTGAACTGCAGCGGGCTTGAGCTGCAATAGAAATCCTTCATAAATGAACATTTCAGTTGCATACCTGATCGTCTTCATAAATCAGGTTGACGGGAATTTCTTTGCGGATGATTTTTCCAAATATTGTGTCTCCACCCGGCTGGGCAACCTGCGCTTTCGCCGTTTCATCCGCCATGTTGGCGCAGATCAACTATAGGGGGTGTGGTGTGGAGCAGATTGCTACTTTTAGCTAGCGAAGAACACGCTGAACACTGATTGGCTACAACACAGTGTCATCCGAAAACCTTCGCTGATTGGTCAACGTCGTACATACCGGAAATAGGTCGAAAAATTCAACATGGGGACTCGTTTGAAGGTGAGTGTTGAGCAATATTTATATTTAAGAAAATACTTTTAGCGAAATAGTATTTTATTTAAGTCTATTAGACTAAGTCACACTGAAGTTAATTATTCATTTTTATTTTTTTTTAGGAAATATTAAGTCACCTAAAAGCGTCAGTTACAACTGTCTGAATTCACAGCTGCTAAATGTGTGTTAAGTTAACGGTTTAATGTGTATAAATGCAGGTTCTAAGCGTGTTTAAAAAGCTGCACAGAACAAGAATGGATGTATTCAGAGAGGATGAAAGAGCTTTGACAGGTGAGCTCACACAGCAGGATAACATATCTCTCTGCTGAAGAATATTAGTATATTACTATTGGATTTTTATTATCGGATGTTTTCATTCGTTTGTTTTCTGTTTTCTTTTTAAAGCTGCAAGGTTACAGATCAACGAGGAGTTCAAGAAAAACAGAAATGAAACGTCAGAGGAAAACATCGAAAAGGTCCATTGAATCACTTTGACTTTGACAAACGGAAAAGTAAAAGTAATATAAAATTATTACTGTTATAATAATGTTTTTTATTTCCTATATTGATAAAACAAAAACATAGAATAAAGACTACTGGTGCATTTAGTGCATTTTAATGACTACATTAAATGACGGGCCAGCTCTATCCTAAATAACTCCAATAGCTAATCTATTACTCATCCAAGATGTCACAAAAATACAACATGTAACTGTCTTCAAGCCTAACTTAAAATAAGAAAGAGACTGATCAATAATGACATAAATGGGAGAGTTTCAAGGCCAGAAGCACATCTCATAAAGAACACAAAGATCCGTGTCCATTTTCCAAATAAACATCTTGATAATTTAAGACTTTTGGGAAAATATACTGTGGACTGACGAGACAAAAATGAAACTTTCTGGGAGATTTACAATCCCTTGCATCTTGTACACAATTGACTCAGCATTTCAGGAAAATAAATTAAATATATGAGGTCTTTTTGCTGGTTCAGGGACTGGGTGACTTGCCGTAGTTGTTAGAACCATAAATTCAGTTCATGGCACCAAGTTCAAACACACGGGTTACATCGGACAATATTCCAAAACACATCCAACTGAATTTCCAATTTGTTGCTACCAAAGGTGGCACAGTCAGTAATTAGGTTTAGGCTGTACCGTAATTTTTTTCACATATGGCCAGCTTCGTTGGTGTAAGTAGCCTTTTCTTTTAATGAATGAAGTCCTTGTTTGAAAATTGCACTTTACATTTACTTAGGTTACCATTTATATTACATTTTTGTTTGAACTGACACATTTAAACATGTAGAGTTCCTTAGTCCGTCATACATATATATCTGGTTTTTTTTTTTTTGTTTGTTTGTTTTTGCAAATTACAGATGATTAAAATGGGCTCTGATGTGGAAGCTGTTCTTCGTGAGACAGTGCTGCAAGTGGAACACGTTGCAGAAAACAAGCTCCGTATGTTTCTTCTCCTTGCACCTCATGCTTGCTGTACAACTTATTGTTGATATGATCCCCTGTTGATTCACTACACCTCTTTTCCTTCCACAGTGCTTCGACCTAGAGAGGGTCTACTGTTGGAAAATGTACCCTATTGTGATGAACCAAGGAAAAAATCATGACCATCCTTCCTTATTAATTTTGAGCATCAGTCAAGGGACATTTATTCATCACTCCATCTGCCGTTTAATGTAAATCACAAAACAATGCTTGAAGTTGTGATGACTTCCTCCTGAGCCATTGCATTATGGCTAAAAAAGGGTGCTGTAAACTTGATGCCATTATTTCGTGTACAGTATTTTATTAGTTGTAAAATGTGTTCTGCTTTTGGTTGCTTGTAATAAAGGCAAGTTGATCCAAAATAATATTGCTGATACTGCAGGATTTCAGTTAATGCTTGGACCATGATTGCCTTTTTACTTTTCTAAAAAATAAAAATAAAAAGTTTTGAAAGCTTCAAAAATATGAAATTTCTACTGAAAAATCACAGTAGGAAGATGTTTTAGATATTGAAAGATGATTAGAGTTGCAGCACTATGCAAAGAATAATGTTTGGAACAAGTGCTGACATATAGAACAAAACTACTGAATACAGATTCAAATATTAAACAGACAGTTTCAATCAGAAGTCTAAAACTTGTGTTTTTAGTAAAAGCTGTCTGCACTTGACAAAACAACATGTGTGGAGGTCTTATCTCCAATAACTAAATTCTGCACTGTTTAAAACATACAAATGCTTTGTGTTGGTTTTGCATTGTTAAGAAACTAATGGATTTGCGTCTCAGGCATAACAATGGCAGCAATGTATCACAAACAATTGATATATTGTGTATTTATTGTGGTTAACATATATTTGGCTTATTATGGCAGCAGTTAAGAGAGACATAAAGGAATAGACTGATAAGTATCAAATACAGGAACGTACAGCAATTATGATTTCATGTTAACATTTTTCCCTCCTTTTTGTTGATTGCTTTTGTGTTACAAATACTCTTACACATATAGTGCAACTTAAAGTCAACATGAAACAGATAACCTTGATTTTCTGTTCAGTCGTTTCATTTTGTGTTTATAAACTTCCTTAATCTCGCATAATCTTTAATTGACCTAAACATCCTCACCACTATGTAATATTAGTAATTAAATTGTTTTAAAATGTAATTTATTATTGATAATACAGGAATGAATAAAGCATCCTGACATATCCACCATATTGCACTGTTATGCCATTTTAAATGTAGAACACTGTAATCTACCATCTCCAATACTCCACTGGTTAGAGCACATTATGAAAGAAATGTACATGGAAGGGATCAATTTGATATTGGTGATTGTTTAAAAGAAACACACAGACCATCACGAATTAAATTTTTAGCTAAAACTAGCTTCATATTCTGCAGCGTGTGGATGTTTTTAGAATGCTGAAGCCCGTCTTTCATGCTCCAGAACGCTAGGTGGCAGTATGCACCTATAGATGGCACCCAAATCCGCCATTAACGCCGAGAAAAAGGCCTACGTCGACGTTGCTGTGGCAACGCTTGTTGTCGTTTGTGTCCGTTAGCTAACTCTTCGGTTCAATGGCAAAAATGAGGTGATAATCGCAAAAAAGGAATTTATTTCTGCCACGAAGCTCTCTTAGAAAAAAGAGACTATTTCTCCGAAACGTCCTGAATTTGTTCTCTCTCATTTTTCAGTTCAGACACGATTTGGGAGCTGGCAGCGGCGGAGGTCCGGAGTCAGGAGAGCGGAGCTGGAGAGGGGGACGGAGGAGAGACGGTCTGTGAAAGGAGTGTGTTTCTGATGGGGAGCAAGACTGGGGTTGGTACAGCCTCATGACATTATTTTCATATGTTGAAAGACAAGCTCCAAACCTTAAAATAATCCAAGGTTATAGCTTATGAAGTCACTTCGTCTTTTTCAGGGTAAAACGTCAATTCTCCTCAGATGTCTGGAGAGGTGAGTAGTTATAGTGTCAATTGTCAACTCATAATTCATGTTATGGTAGCCACTAGGCGCAAACAATACGCTGACCTCAGGGAAGTTGTACATTTCATCACGAGAAAATCGTAGCCATGAATTAAGCAAATCATTTACACAATTTTTTCCCTTTTTTTTAAAAAAAATCCCTTTTCACCAGGCAGGCTCCGCAGAAAAGTCTTTCTCTGTCTTTTTTTAATATACATATTTATAAATAATATCTGGAGCATCTCTTGCTGCAACTACAGCTTCTTTGCAAAGTGTCTCAAGCTCAGTCAAGTTGGATTGATGGCACCATTGTCTCCACCAGAACTACCATAAGATTCCTGGATGCTTTCCCAATCCATCATTTCCTCCTGATCTGTCTGCTCTTTCCTTGCTCTTTGTGATGCTGTTTGTTCACTAATGTTCTCCAACAAACCTCTGAGGCTTTATTTATTCTGAACAAGTTAAATTGCACAATTTACAATTTACCCTCAAATTCTTTTCTTTTTCTCCACAAGAGATGAGCCACCAAAGCCAACTCTAGCACTGGAGTATACGTTTGGCAGGCGGGCCAAGGGACACAACACAGTAAGGCGACCCCACATGATCTTTGATGATCTCAGACCTCTCCATGAGATTTCTAATAGGCTAAAGAAGCACAAATATTGTTTTTAAGATTGGCATCTTAAAAAGTCTTCCTTATATTCTTTAAGTAATGGCATGTTTAAAGCAGTTCAAATGTATTTAGTTGATCTTGTAATCCAGCACAATAAGCACTGATCAGGGTTTCATGGCAACAAGTGATTGGAGCACGAACAAGGAAGCTGATGTAAAACTGAGCTAGAATCTAACTTAATTTAAAATTTTTTAAAGGTGAATTTGAAACTATTTTTTATTTTTCATTTTAAATGTATTTATGATACAAACTAAAGGGAATTTTTAGTGAGAAGGCTAAAAAATGTTTCCTCTTGAACTTTTGTTATGTATAAACCTGTTTTTTTTTTCTCTCAATGGGGGTGGTTTAGCATTAGCATGATGTTCTTTCAGTCGTAGTTAGTTCACTTGTAATGTAGAAATCATGTAAGTCTTTATAGATAGCCAGTTACTTGCCTGCTGTGAAAGTGGACCTCCTCTTTCCTCCTTCAGCCCAAAGATATAGCCCACCTGTGGGAACTGGGAGGGGGAACCTCTCTCTCAGACCTCGTCCAGATCCCCATCACTCCAAACAGTATAAGGTCGGTCACTTATTGCCTCATCATTGTACTTAAAGCTTCTTGGTAGTAAAGAGGCACTGTGTCCCTGAATGCACGGTTTTTCTCAGGTCTCTTTCTGTTGTGCTCGTTCTGGACCTGTCCAAACCCAACGCTCTGTGGGGAACCATGGAGAAACTTCTGACTGCAGTTCAAGCTCATGTGGAAAAAGTCTTTTCTGAGGCACAGAAGTCCAAACCTGGAGGCAAACGGCAGAAGGCTGCTCACCCAGCAGCTCGCGTCTTACCAAAAGATTACCCAGTACGGGCGGAGATCATTGTGGTTTTCCATTTTCATTTACTTTATGTTTGTATATTTTATTTTCATATGTACCTCTGAAGGTTTAACTTCATCTTTCAACAGGACAGGGAGCTGATCAGTCCTTTTCCTGTTCCACTGCTCATCATCGGCAGCAAATATGACCTCTTTCAGGTAAAGCACACAATTAAAACTGCTCTACATTGCCTGGACGGTACATCTATTGTTTACTGCTTTCAGTTAAAGTGAGGTGTGTGCATACAGTGGAAATTTCATCTCTTGATAAATTACACGCAGTCTGGTCTATTTTGTGTGACAGATTTAAAGTGAAAGTCTTTTGATTTATGTTGCAGGACTTTGACTCTGAGAAGAAGAAAGTTATTAGAAAAACCCTCCGTTTCCTTGCCCACTATTACGCAGCCTCTCTGATTGTAAGTGAACCCCAGCAGGCTATATACATCCAAATGCAGTTTAATTTCCATCTGCTGTTAAACTGCTTTCATTTCTGTTTTTTTTTTCTGTCTGTTCTTTATATTAGTTCACTAGCATTAAATCAGAGAGCCTCATGTCTAAAACCAAGAGCTTCTTCTCACATCTGGCGTTTGGTCTGGACAGAGGGTGAGGAGCAAATGACCAATTAATGCAAAGAGATTTCATTAAGAGGAATTTTGTATGAAATTGTAGGATATGAAGAACTTAGATGTGAAGCGTTTAAGTAACTTTCTAATCATTATAAACTCAGAAGTTCTGAAATGATCAACATCTACTGCAGCAGTTCATATCCTTTTATGAAAGCTCTCATTTAGTTTTTGTTCAAACTCTTTTTTTTAGTTGTATATGTTAGATTTGTAATTATCTGTCATCTGTTAAATGAATGAAAACAGAGAACAATCATAATAGCAACATGTCTTGAGTTCATTTGGGGTTTTTTTTTCTGTCTTTTTTTTTTCTTTATTTACAATCAGGAAAACCGTGTCCTGTGACTCAGGTAAACCTCTCATCATCCCAGTTGGCTCTGACTCTTTCAGCCAAATAGGTGAGCAACAGCACCACCTACCGTCCAAATGACGCAACACATTTAAGATAAACCGGGACAGCAGCGCGCGAACAGCTCTGTGCCACAACAACAAACACTACATGATGAAACATCCGCAGATGAACTTTTTCAGATTTGCCACATAAGAACCACAAACAGAACTGAGCTACTAAATTAAATAATATTTCAGTAATATTCTAATTTATTGGTATGCACCTGTACTTTTTAAAGGAACTGTATAGTTTGTTTGGATGCAGAGGATTGTGAGATATTGTGCTTAAAATAATGTTTCCTGATATTCAGGGGCGCCTCCTTCAACTGACATCGACATAACGTCTCTACACGCAAAAAACCCAAAGGATCTGTGGAAGAAAGTGTACGAGCGAGTCTTTCCCAGTGAGGTAGAGGCACGTTTCTCTGTTTCAGCTCACATACAAGAACATAAATGCTCTCAGTACATGGGAACAATCTTGTTTTCCCAGAGCCACATTGAGCAGAGAGAGCTGAAGGATCCAGCCAAAGACCCACAGTACAGTGAGCCTCAAATTGATGCAATGCGAGCTCAAAAGGATCAGGTAACACACTTTTAACGCTTACACACTTGGTTCTTCAGAGTCAAATGGTTGTTGCTACTGCAGCAAAACACTGAATAAGACTGATTTTAGACAGGCAACTGTAGGTAGCGGGCAATGTTTGGGTCAGTCTCTGTGACCCTGAACTTTGTAATCCATATCAAGGAAAGCAGGTATAGACGATAAGTAACAAAAGAATTTATATAAATAAATTAGAAGACAGGTATGACTTGATGTTAGTTATTAAGGCTATATTTAGAGAAGAAATTATATTTATATCTATCAGACGAAGTCTCAGAAACATAAACTTTTCCCAGCATTTAATTTTTAATAAACTTGACTTTTCTGCTTGTTTGTTTTTAATTCTCCTCGTTTTACGAGGTTAAGACTTTTAAGCACGATTTCTTCATTTTGTGGCACATTCTACTTTAAATAAAATATAAGACGTTAATGCTGAGTTGGAGAATTTATCTTAACTAAAATATCCAGGGTTTGAACATTAATTATTACATCATTACGAATGGAAGTTTAATTCAAGACCATCAACAATGGGAAGTAAAGCAAAAGATTCAAGTTCAAACATATTTATGAGGCATCAATTATAGAAAAAAAGCAGCAAAACAAAAAATGATCCCAAAAATATATATACCACAATTACTAAGACACAACCCTGTATTTTAAGAAAGAAACTAATTTGTTAAAGAAAAACATGCACATGCATTTTAAATTATACAGTGAGGCGTATTTACTCAGTGACTTCACAGAATCTTTACTCGCTTTGTAGTATAAAAAATAATCTGGAACTGTTTTAATATTTATTTACGATAGCACCAACAAACATCCAGATGTTAGATTTTTGATATTGTACTTCAGAGGTTCTCTCTTTCTCTTGTAGGTGTTTTTTTCCCCCCACTAAGTTAACATGAATAGGACTCAGATTTATTGTCTTTTCGACACATCGCACCATCCGCCAGTGCTCTAAAGTAACCTTGTGCCCTGCAGTAGCCTGGCCTTTCGGTGACGTTTTCATTAACATAACCGTAATAATATCCTATAGCTGTAAAAGCTGATACTATCTATCTTCTTGTCAACATGCCATGGTTCCACTGTGGCACTTCAACTGCAGTAACCTGCATGAATCACACTCTGCTATCTCCGACTGACTCTTACCTGATAACAGCTCATTATTTTCTGGAACTGAAGCAGTCAGGATGTGGCTGAGCTGAGTTGCTGGAGCAAAAAAAAATACACAAGACTTATTTTGCAAAAGCATTAAAACAGATTCAAAAGATTTAAAATATGAAAAAAAAGAAAATAGAAGTAAAATTAAGTCATATTAATGCCATCAGTTTGATTTTTTTTTTTATCTTTGCGTTGTTTGCATTTTTTTTAAGTGAATCACATGTTGCTGGATTGAACAATATGTGTTTATTTTTCATTTTTAGTCAGAAAATGAGAGAAAAATGCATATTTTTAAAATGACCTCACACCATATTTTTTTCTGAAAACAAACAATTATGTCTGTATTTTTGTTTTGTCTGAATCTGTCTTTCAGGAGTTGGAGCAGTACAAAAGAAATGCAGCGAAGTCATGGAAAGAACTGCAGCTGGAGACATAAGAGATACATTTGTTACAAACATACAACACTTTATTGTGTACATATAATAAACATTTTTTGCTGTATTTATTTAACTTTTTTTTTTACAGGCTCTTTTCTTTCTTTGCAATGTACGCATTATTGGTTAAACAACCAAAAGAATTGTTCAAGCTGCTGCTATTAAAATGTGTTTTTCTAAAAATAATTTACAACTTTCTATTTTTTTCACAACATTCTTTTCAGTAAGTGGAAAAAGCTATTGATCATATTTTCCTGACAGTATTAGATAATTATTATAACTTAAAATTTACAGTGATATTCAACCAGTGTTGTCTTTTCTGTGTCCAATGTTGGGGTTATTAGTGTGCTTGTTTCAAAACTCATTATTGGTAATACACAATTTCAAGAAATATATAAGTCTAGCTTAAAAAAATCTAAAGTGCTGGCAGAAATACTAAGACAATGTGCAAGTTTTATGTGAAGACTAACAAGAACATTTAAAATGAGCAAATGCTGAATTCACGTGTCTTTATTGTTTCATGTTTTTCAACTTTAAAGTAAGATCATTTAAACTTATCAGCCATCTTAGTCATGATCTATCGGAAAGTTCTTGTACTTTGTAGAACACATTTTTACATTATAGCAGACTGCATAGTTACAGTAAACTACAAAATACAACAACCGAACCAGAGAAGAACTGACCGACATGCCAGAATTAAGGCACGTTAATGGGAACGTTTTGTTTTTAGTGGCGGATGAGTTTATCCCTGATCCTGAAGCTGATCATTCCCATCACAACCAAAGCAGGGAGGAAGGAGTAGAGGAGGACAAAGTCTAGTGTGTACCGCGACAAAGCACCGGGGTAGCCCATGTCGATGATCTGATCCCCTGAAGTGACCACACAGCCTCCTGGTAAGGATTTGGTTCCGTCTGGAATAACACGAAACAGAAACGATCAAACTCAGATCGATTTTTTTTTTCTCCCCCCAAACAAGCCGACAAGAACCTTGATGTTACCCTGCGCTCAACTCAAGAGTCCTTGAACATTGAACTGATTATCAGTTGCAACATCAAATATCAAAGTTGCAAAGGATCAGCAAAAAAAAACAAAACATATACATGTAAAATGTTTGTATGCTTTCAGTTAGGAAAGGGAAGCACATTATCTGTCTAGGAAACATTAGGAAACACAAATAATGTGTTTTTAAATCAAATCTGTCAATAAAAAGACCCCCAAAAAGAAACTTACTGCAGTTGAACTCCAGATTGAGGAACTCGGTGACAATGAGAAGCTCACAGCTGTATTTCTGGAAGGTGAGGTAACTGAGCCACTGAAATACCATCGGCATCTGCTCTGTGCTTCTGTGGACGTGAAGAGTCAACCATGTTTAAAACTTACAAATCAATTATCCGTTTCTGAAAAGGATTTGGCTAAAGATGTATTAAAAAATGAGGTTCCGCTGTGGTTCGTCTAACCTGAGGAAACCGGATCCCACCAGGATTCCTGCAATGTTAAGTAAAGCCATCCCAGTATTGACCATGTTGGGGTCCTGGACCACTCCCAGCAGCACCACGGTCAGCAACTCCCCTGAGGAACAGGTTTCAAAACATACAGGAAAACAAGTCGCTTAAAATGGTAAAAGTACAATTTTAAACATCTATGCACTGTTAATAAAACCCCAAGATTACTAATACACCTGTCAAAACATAATGTTTTTTCTCTCTCATCTGAACCAAGCTGTACTTCAGTTGTTTATTTCTGATAATTCATATAATAGTTTGCAGCTACTACAAGCCCAAAATGTTGTTTCTTTGACTATTAGAATAAAAACAGTAAGTAAATCTATACATAAATGTGTTGCTTTAGCATGTACAGTCACGTAGAAGACTGCTGAAGTGACAATTGCCCAGTAGTAATTGGTAATTTCTGAAGAAGCAAGGTGTTCACAGATTGCTGAATTAAGGCACGTTAATGGAAAATGTAGTGGAAGGAAAACATGTGAAAAACAAGTACCAAGTTTATGTAAACGTCTGCATTAGACCAAAGCAAAAATATATATTTAAAATATCTACCTTTTTACTTTTAATTAATAATAATTATTTTTATTTTAGCAAATAATAATAATAGTAATATTATTATTATTATAATTTTGCCAATCCTAAATGATCTGAAACAGAAAAAGTTTTCTCTAATTTAATGTCAAAAAGTAAGAAAAAAAACAGGCTACATTACAAATACCGAGTTTCAACTGTATACTATGAATTTCACATGTTTATGTTATATACATAATAACCTTCATTTTACATACGTCTTAAGTGTATAAGAATTGTCTTGGGACATTGTTTGCACAAAGGTGTAACTCCAAAAAAAAAAAAAACATTCTCCTCACATTTCGAGTAGAATTAACAAAATACACAAACTGTTCAGTGATATTAATATCAATTGAGAGGCATTCGTATTTCTATCTTTTACAGAGAAGACAGCAGGTCTAAAAACATGTTCTAGAGCAAATATCTACGCAAGACAAAATGTCTAATTATAAGCATCATCTTATCAGCTCACCCGTTATATGGGGAACAAGAACTACAGCAGTAAAACACATAAAGCGCCACGTGTCCGGGTGCATCCCCACCGTCCTGAGAAGGGGAAAAACAGACAGGATCAAGAGTTCACTTTGTTGCTGCTTGTTTTACGCAACACTCATTGAGCGCTCGATGAGGATTCATTTGCAGCTACCCACCAATAAATAAAGGAGCTGAAGATGACGACACTCAGGACGCTGAAGGGCAAGATGTGGACGATGTAGGCCAAGAACATTTGCCATTTACTGTACAGGCCGTCCTGGCTCTCCTGATCACTGATGGCTCGCAGCGAAGGGACTGTTAGGGGGGAAAAACAACAACAAAGTGACAACTTTATGACCGAGTTCGGTCAGATACTCTGATACTGACCCTCCAAAAAGTCTCGGAAACAAAAATGGGGGAAGAGCGGGGACATTTGAGTAAGAACAAGATTCCTAAAGAAAAAAACAAAACATTTATAGCCTCTCTTTGCCTACTTTTATTGTTGGTCATTTGCTCCATTATTAATAACTAATTGTCTGACGGTGCAAAACTCCCCTTAATAAATCGAACCGATTCTGAATTCTCTTCCAAGAACTCAGTCCACCTAACTCGGGAAAAGCCATTACTTTACAACATGCAGTTCAGTGTAATATCTTATCAGCAAATTTCAAGGTCAGTCTGATAAAGCAGTCACTACCTCTGGCTGCGACTCCTGCTCAATTCATCGTTTTATCATACCTCTTATCCTCTTTATCTGATATCTACTGCCCTAAAGCTTATGTTTTAGACACAGACGATAAGCAGCAGATACTTGGACCAATCAAATAGAGCTTTTTAGATAACTCTGTATAAGTGATGTGAAATTTAAGATTAATTGTACACAAACAAGAAGTTGTTTAACTAGAATGTTTTGTACCTTTTTTTTTTTGTTTGTTTTATTGAGGAAGTCTTGAACACATTAACCCCAGAAAGACTCGCGTACTTCAGCTAAAACATAATCTAGACTAGACCATACTGACATTGTAGGTTTGTAGGTTAAAGTTCACTGTGGTTCGCTGAACCACAGTGAACTTTGTTGGAAGAAAAGGTTCATTTCCCTTTAAGCTAAGCATGAATAGCTAAACACAATAAGCCAAACAACTGAGATAAATCACCGAGAAAGGATCCACCTTTTCAGTCTGTCATGCCATCTGGTTCACGCCTGACTTTGAACCGCAGCTGGGAATGACCTCTGAGGTCACCCTGTGGCACGAAAACGCAGCGGACGCTTCTACCGCTGGAAACTGCACAGGTCTAAGTTATCTGTCCAGAACGTCCCACAGTCGCTCAATCAGTCTGTACTCTGGGGGGGGAATCTGAAGGATAAATCAGCACTTTGACGTTTCTGACATGCTCTCTGCACCGCTTTTGAACAGTTTGTGCAGCAACAGAAGCTGCACTGCTGTGAATGCTGCTGTCAGCACGAAGCGCCAAAGTAATATCCTCAAGCAAGCCGCCACACAACACTTTGTACATCTACCTTCCACCTCGTCTCGCAGCACCAGATTTAGCTCTGCAGCCATCTTGTTTGCAAGTGTTGTAACTTGATGTACAAATGGGATGATGGCAAGTTTCTGTCTTCTGGTGGATCTGTCACTGGTCAGCATGGAGTCTGATTTAGGCCTTGTTTGGTTTGGGCAGCACATTAAAGACATCACTCAGCTACATTGGGCACTGTGCCCAACAGCTGGATCAAACAATGACCTGTTTACTTTTCATATGACAGTCCAACATAAAGTAGTACTCAAAAAATTGGAGGACAATAACATAATACCCATAATAGCGCAGCACAACTAAAATACTTTTCATTTTACCATTATGTACCACTCTATGTTGGTCTGTCAAAAAAAATCCCATTGAAATCCATCAAAGCTTGTTGCACCATGACAAAAACTGAAAAATAAGCTTTGTAAAGCAGCGTAATAAGTAAAATTGTGGGCTTGCTGACAACGCTTAATAAACCCCGAGTGTTAGAACGTGCAAATATGGTGGACGGTGAACTCACAGAGAGAAACAGCATTGAGCATGCCAGTGTAAGGCGAAGCGGCCACGCACTGATAGATCATTCCTATCCGGTCCTGCACTGCACCCTTGGTCACATCCATGGCTAGATGGATGACGAAGAAGGCCACGAAGAAACCGTAGATCAGGTTCTGGGACAGACGCATGATCACACCGATCCTGTCTCTGGAGAGGTTTCGGACCGTTCGCCTAAACATAAACACACACA
>NW_006799979.1:2723178-2779449 GCF_000485575.1 Poecilia formosa | reverse complement strand
TTATCGCTGTAAAAGGTTCAAGCTGCAATGAAGACGACAGACCTGACCAGAACTCCAAGCTTGGCAACGCAGTTGGGCGACTCTTTGTTTTTAAAGGGGATGGCGGGTTTGTCTGAGATCTGCAGGCTCTGCTCCATTTTGTCCAGCATGTTCTGGTAGATGGCCGACCTCTGGTAGGACGATGTGATCTCGTGCATCCGACTGAAAGTGGCGGCCTCCCTCTCACTGCTGCGCGTGTCCACGGAGGTGAAGTCGACTGTTTGGCATCATATAAGTTTTTATAACGTCTGCTGCTGTACGTGTGCGGTGTTCTGTCACTGTGCTGTATTGCTCTGTGTTATTGATACCGTAGATATCAAAAGGGTTGCAGTACTCTGGGCACTCATATCCACACTGGCTGAAGAAATCCACCATTTCCTCCGGCTGACCACAAAACACCAGCTCTCCCCGACTCATGATGGCAATCCTGCTGAACACCTGACGGGTCAACACGCACGAGAACAGATTACCTTCACAGCTAACGTTCATGCAAAAGTATTTCAATATCTTGATTTTTATTTATTCATTTTTGTTTTTACTTCTTGACGTCAGTGTGCTTTATTGGATTTTATGCGATAGGTCAACAGGAACTTTGTTTTGTCTAAACCTCATGGGAGCAAACATTTGGATGCCCTCTTTGTCTTCATCAGAGTTATTTCTAAATTAGACAAAGGATTTCTGATTTTCAATTTGCTTTTCATCCCAAAACTCACCCTGAAGAGCTCTGAGCGTGGCTGATGGATGGTTACTATGACGATGCGGTTCCTCCTAGCCAGCTCTGCCAGCAGCACCACGATCTGATTGGCCGTCATGCTGTCCAGGCCAGTGGTTGGCTCGTCCAGTAAGATGACCCCTGCAGGAACACCATCCCAGTGACCTTGTCACTGTCACGCACTGAAACACTGGGCACAAGTTAAACAGTGGACAGCAACTCCTCCTCACCCAGGCAGAAAACTTTCAACAGCACTTCTTATAAAGTGGCACTTGCAGGCCTCAACTTAACTTGGGAAGATAAGTGAGTTCACTCTTTTTTTTTTTTTAGTTAATTACTCTAATTAGAACAATTAAAAGATTGCCTCTTTGCATTATGAAAGCAGGGTGGAATTAGTAGATGCTTTAATTGTGAGATTAATTCATTTCCTGGTTGATTGGAGAGGCAGCGAATGGGAACTTCTCATTACTCCGACTGTGACTCTCTGGGAATGTGTGTGTGTGTTCATGGCCAGTTAATCCTGAATGAGGACTAAGACCCTCAGTCCTCCCTGGAGCACTACAGACCTGATAAAGCGCACCTAGGAGGAGCACACACACACGCACACACGCATACAGAGGTGGGCCTGTGCTCATTCCCTTCATGGTGTGATAACCCGGTCCTTTAATACTCTTCTCAATCACCCCATCCCTTTTTCTGTCCTCTCCTTATCTCAGCACCATTTAGATTCTTTTGTTTTATTCAAGGGGGATTTTGAAACTCTTGGGGTGAGATACGGGTCATATTCATTGAACTCCTGTCATTTCACACTAAAGTTTTGCGCTCCGTCTTGTTTGCATTTTGTAGTTTATGCATTTAGTGCGACTGAAAAACGTAAAAGAAATGCCTGAAATTTTCAAATCTTGTCCTGCTTGCTCTTGTAATTTCCAGATGAATTGTGTCTGTATATTTCATTTAAGATTTGTTTTTTTCTTTTACTGACTAAGCTTTTCTTTTTTTAGTTCAGTTAGAATGACTATTTACTGAATGCAGGAATAATGAAAGAAAGAATCTTTATTAAATAACTTATTCTAAAGTCGTTTTTAGCCTAAGGTTACTATACTTTTAAACAATTTGGAAAACCCCAGGTAATTATGTCATGGCTATATAAACTTCCAATAGGTTAATTTACAAAGCCTAAGTTAACTAAAGGTCATAACCACAGTCTATGTGTTTTAAGGCAGTGGCTCACTGCTGGTTTATCATCATGGAAAATAAAATAAATGTCCCAAATATTGATAAGAGAATTGAGAGCCTTCAAAACTCATACAGGGAGGACAAAGCCATTACTCTCAAAGCAACATTAAAAGTCAGATTAGCTCAGAAACAAAGCTAGCAAGTTAAGCTGACTTCTGTATTAATTTTGTTGCTGTACTAGTTGCTAGTAATTGAAATAGTAACTATTTCAGTTACTGTTTCAATGTAACTTAAATAGTAATACATTTTTAAAATCTCTCTTAGCAGTCCGGTAACACATTTTCTCTACCAACAGCAACTAAAATGTGTAGTTCATTGGTAATCACAACCTCAGGATAAAGAAGCTAAACTTGCTAAGAAGCTCGGCTTTAGCATTAGCACTGATGCTAAAGTAGCTAAAGTTGGATGCAAGCTTACATTCTTGCTACAAAAGAGTGTTTTCTCTTTTATAGCTCTTAGGACTGTTTTTAAATTTTAGTAAGTTAATGTTTTATCAATAATAATGTCCAGATAAACATATCAACTGCTTATTTAGCACAGCTAACAGATAACTGACAAAAATCTTTAATTATCAAAATGTGGTGGAGAATATATTACTGAAACAAACTGGTTAGCCTTGTTGTTATTGAATCATTGTTGAACATTACATTAAAAAAAACAAATGTGTATGGCTTTTTATATCCCCCCCAAGGCCTAGACATTTTTTTAGTGAATCATTTTAATGGATCTGAGATTCACAATTTGAAGAATAATGTCCATCTTATGTTTTATGTCATAGTCACGATTTAAACTGGCTGCAGACCTCGGAAAACTTTTTCATGGATAAAATGTCTGTAGCTGAAACTTACTTGGATCCTGGAGTAACTGGCTGGCGATGGAGACCCGCCGTCTCTCACCGCCAGAGATCCCAGGGAAAATTCGACCTCCAATAACACTGTGCGCCACGTGACTGAGACTCAGCTCGGCCATCACTGCCAACACCTACAGGCAGACCACAGGTCAAGGTCGGCGAGCAGTAATTACCACCGAGATAGACTGATTATCAATGTAAGATATAATTTCGTTTATTAAAGGGGAACTACGTTTTGCTTTTCTCTGGATAAAAATAAAAAAGAAATGCCAGAATATTAGAGTTGATCTCTAACAGGAGCGTACAATCATTAGCGAAACTTCTCTGTTTAGCTTTCCTCACAAATTGTGTGAACGTTTTGCTCAAAGCAGAGAAGCCCGTAACAGTGGACAGAATGCAGAAAATCCCCCCAAACCTTTTTCTTGATGGCTTCCACTGAGTGTTTCTGCAGGGCCAGCTGGGCAGTGTAAGTCAGGGTTTCCTCCACTGTCAAATAACTCAGCAAGTTATCACTCTGAAAAACAGACCAGAAAGAAAAAGAAAAAACAATTCAATGCTAATTTTAACTTCTGGAAACTTTCAGTGGAAAACATCTAGAGAATACAAAATAAATCAATGTGCATCAACTATATGTCAAATTTGCTCTACATTTTCACATCACGTGCACTTGGATGAACATTTCATGGCTTTTCATGGTTTGATTTTGATCTGATTTATTCATTTCAAATTGTTTTTCTAAACAAGAAAACAAGCAATCAGTAGGACAGAGAAAACATGTGCATATATAACGAGAACAAAATAATTTGTTTACCACCACATTTCTGTTTGAAAAAGGAGCAGGAAGACATGAACACTTATTTAATCCTACCCCTTATCTCAATTTAATGAAATATATTACTTAACGTCTCAATAATAATCAAAATTTTGAAGTTAAAACCGTGTTATAATATTCATGTCCCTGTTCAGGTCCCGAAGAAGGACATGTTTATGGAACAGAATAAACATTTAAAAGTCAACAGATCTGTTCATGATCATTCACATATATTTAAATATTCAAGTTTTCCTATGCAAAGAGCCTTGTTACACACACACACCTACACACACACACACACACACACACACACACACACACACACACACACACACACACACACACACACACACACTTCAAGCAGCCGGACCTGCTTCAATTAACACATGGTGCGCCACCCGGTCCCAGTCCTCCTTATTGTCTCCTCCGAATGACTTTAATATCAGGAGCTCATATCACCTCCTCATCTGCGGCTTAACGGAGGAAGTTAATGACGAAGCTTAGAGAGCAGAAAGCTTTGCTATCAGCGAAGGGAGGGAGACGATTTTTGAAACGAAGCAAAGCCCGTTTTTAAAACTACTGTTTTTAATTCAAGCTTTGGACACACATGAGCACCTCTCATTGAGAGATTAGGTGTGTGAGGAGGCTATCAAGGGTCTTAAGTTAATTTCATAAAGAGGGCAGGGCGGCATGTTTGGAGATTTTGCCAAAGTGCGAGTGTCTTTTGTGTTTGTGATCTAAAAGTGGTGGGGCGGTGCAGAATCCTCCTTGGTAAAGTTGCGTAAAAAGTCCCCGAATAAACTCAGCTCTTACTCAGGTAACATGCGGAACCTTTTATTTGATTACATTTCTGAAAATACTTGAGGAAAATCACTAATGCTACAAATATTGGTTCTCCTGGTGATTCTTATTTTACCTTTTAAAGTTATTCAGAGTGTCTGTGAACCACTTTGTTAGTAATTCAACATTTCCTATTTCTAATAAGTCTGTGACACAGAGGTCAATATATACGCACCACTGTTCAAGATCAGAAAAACATGAAAACATGCCCTTCATTTAAAGTAAGTGTGAGCCAAATACAAAATCAGTTAATGGAAAAAAAGATATGTATTATTGGTATTTTAGTGTAATCCGGACAGATTTGACATGTCGTAGTTTATTCTAGTGAACTAACAACAGAGAGAAAATGTTTATGTTTGAGGTTTCCTCTTCCCCAGGCTCGTTTTGAAAAAAAAAAATGCAGGTTCCAGTTTAAATTCAGTCATCAGAAATGGCATGATCTGATTTTTTTGTTGTTTTTACCTGCAAGACATAGGAGAAACAGTCCTGATATTCTTCTCTCTTCAGCTTTCTGCCGTTGATGAAGACCTCACCCAGCAGGGTGCCGGAGCTCCCGATCCGGCCAGCAATGGCATCCAGCAGTGTTGTTTTCCCCGAGCCTTCACGATGCAGAATTAAAACACAATCAAGGACAATCACTACACACACAAATTGACTCATTTGATGCACGACTCGAGCTTATTGGCACAACCAGAGCTGGAGGAATGAACTGCACCCTGTTCAATCCCTCATTTCTGTTCCTGATGTTCAGAAACAGAAAAGGGAACAAGACCGTTTCTCTGTGTTTTAGCGAAGAGATTCCAACTTCCAATTAACCTTATGTCGTAGGAGTTTCATAAATCTCAAGCTAATGCACTGATTAGTTTGACATTTTCTCATTTTAACACATCTCTGTTTAGTTTCAACTACTTTTGGTAGTTTAGCTTTCCTGGAAAACAGGGAAAAACGCATGAAGCCCTCATGACGAGCTGCACGGCAATAAAAGAAGAAGAAGAAGAAGAAACAAAGTATCAGTTTGGGGGTGAAAATGAAAGACAAATGTAGCTTTTTTCCTTCCTCCAAGTGGTCATGTTGTCTTTTCATATTATTAAAAATTGAGATGAAACAGAGCAGCACTTCCCTTACATGACAGCGGAATATAAAAATGACATAATTGCAAGATTACGTTGGAAACTGACTTTGAGTTTGTCTATTTTTTTCCAGATCTGATGGGGTGGGATGGGGGGTAGGAGGGCAGCTATGACTGAACACTTTGCTCTTTCGACCTGCGTTACGAACCTGAATTACCCAGAATGCCCATGATCTGCCCGCTGTCTACGTGGAAAGAGACGTCGTTGAGGATCTGACGGGTCCATCTCTTCCTGCAGGAGGGCAAGTCCCACCACTGTCCAACACGCTCACTAAAGTAAACACATAGAGACATGCATGAGCCACAGGCTAACACTACAATTTGTCTGCTGTTTATAAAATTTGGGAAAATTATTCTTGTGATTTTAATCTGAAAGAACCTGCACATATTCTGTTTTTTTTTAGTCCAAACGCAAAAACCGTCTGCATGCAGCGTTTACCTGACAGTGTAGGAAATGTTTCTGACACCGAGACAACAGGACGGCTCCGACCTCCCCTCTCCGCCGCCTTCCCTCCACACATCCCTCTTCGCCTCGGACACGAACTTGAACGACCCTTCGGCTTCCGTCTCATTTCGTGGCTCTGCCGCCTCCAGGGAATAAAATCGGTTCATGTCTCCGATCCAACTCCGGCTCCGAGACGACAACCGGACATCGATCTGTTAAAAGCCCTGACTGTGTTTCTGTGCAGCTGTGTCAGTGGTGTCCCTCGGAACCATAAAAAAAAAAAAAACGGTTAATGCCTGTTATCTCTGAGAACTTTGATCTGGAGTTGTGCAAAAAAAGGGGGAGGAAAAAAACAAAAAAAAAACTCAGAGAGGTTAAGTCCATCCACAGACTCCAAGTCACTCCACAGATCTCACAGCATGAGGCTACTAACACGAAAGCAATAAGTTGCGGGACGAAGCGGCCGAAGCACTGACACGACATGAACTTGGATGAGTTGAGAAAGAAGGAGCTTTCAGAGGAGATCTTCAGCTGGACTGGAGTTTAACAGGAAAAAAAAAAAAAAGCTAAGCTTGCTTCATCATGGACACAGAAACCGACCTGAGACACATAGACAGCTTTTCACAGGTCAGTCAGGACAGCAAAATCCAATCTTTCTCTTAAAATTCAATTTAATCCCAAATTTGATGTTGATTTACTTCCCAATCCTGTTCGGTTTGGTTTCCTTCTAACTATTGATCAAAAGTGTTTTAAGTAAGAGCACCTTTAGCTTTATTTTGTTTGAATTATTAATCAACAATCTACTTGAATCCTCTGGGCCTGGAAGCTCTGGTTATCTGCTCAAACGTCACATATTGTTCAGATCTTTGCAGTTCTCTATTTACTATTCAACACTTGATTATAAACGGCTTAAATATTGGTAGGTTGACTTCTGGCCCACAGGAGGCCTTTAGCAACTATTTGCACAAAGACACAAACAGATGCATGCGGAAAGCACACAGAATATGTGTACTCAAGCTGAAACGCACAACAGGCTGAGTCTAGAAGGCTGTAAGATTTTAATTAAACAACAGGAACCGATCTTTGCACGTATAAGTTGAGAAACATTGAGAAGATGAAATAGAAATCTATTTAGACGATTGAAATTTTGCAAAAATAAACAAGGAAAACTAGGGAAAGTGAAATTTAAAGAGTCGTGTCTGCTTCTTTACACACTAGTGGCATAGATTTAAAAAATGTATATTTATATTTACATATGTGTGCGAATCTGTTGGTTAACGTGAGTTGCCTGCTTTGTGACAGCACACGGACACAGAGTTGTTCTCGTCTGAAGAGGACAGCAGTCTCTACTTCACCTACAGCGGAGAGTGCAATGAGCTGGAAGTCACCAACTTGCACTACGAGGTTTGCTTCTTAAACCGTTTTCACCTTTTCATTGATGCATGTCATCTGGGCTCTTGAATATGTCTAAATCCTTGCTTTGTTTTGTTGTTGTTGTTGTTTTTTGTCCAGGTGGACACATCGGCTCAGATTCCCTGGTATGAGAAATTGTCCGAGTTCAAGTTGCCGTGGGAGGTGAAAGGGAACAAGCAGACGGCCATCAACAACCTGAGCCTGCGAGTCCGCAGCGGTCAGATGCTGGCGGTCATCGGCAGCTCAGGTGAGGCAGCGACACGCTGGGATTTGAAATCATTTTTCTAACTGCAGCACAGACTGCAAGGCCTTTTTGTTGTTTATTCTGCCTTTCTACCAGAGCTGCAACCCTGAGGCACCATGTAGTGTATGTAGCAGGTTATTAATTAGAAACACAAGCTGCTTAAATTACACTTTGTAGTTTCTTTCTCTTTCTGATTTAATGATCTTGTTTGAACTAAATTTTCTTCACCTGGGGTTATCCTGTTCTGCGTTTCAAAAGTTGGTGAATAAACAAAAAAATAAAAATCATAAAAAAAGTCATCAGTCCATGTAATTTTTAATGTGATTTATTGGTATTTTTCTATGCTTAAAAAAACAACTAAATTTAATTTGTTTTAATTTCTATTAGTCAGTCACATTAGAAAAAAAAAATTGTACTTAACTGTGCTGTGCATATCTCAGGTTTTGTACCCGTCAGTGTGTTTTATTGAGATTTTAATGATAGACCAACACAAAGTACTTCATAATTATGAAATGGTGTAAAAATAAGACATGTTTTTTTTCTTTTTTTGAAGTGGAGTTAAATATGGGGCAATCCTGGAAATGGAAGGAATGGGGCAGAGTTTTTGTTTCCCAGTTAAAGTTCAGATATAAATCCAGTTGAGAATCTTAAATCTGATGTTCACAAACACTTTCTGTGCAATCTGACTGAGCCTGAGCTACTTTGCAAAGAGCAGAGAAAATGTCAGGTTTTAGATTTTAATTGGGGAAAAAAAAGAAGAAAATATTGTATCTAGAATGTTGATCGGCCTCTGGACGTGCTTATCAAGTAGGAAGAAACCCCAAAATAATTTACAGGATTAATTGTAGCAAAGGTGGTTCTAAGAAGTATCGAGTCACGGTAGCTGACTGCAAATCCATGCCACACTTTTCAGATTTTCAATTGTAAAATAATAATAAAAAAAAAAATAGAAAGACACACAGCTCCTTTTTCTTTCACTTCACAGTTATGAGCTACTGTCTGTTGGCCGGTCACACAAAATCCAAATAAAACACATTAAAGTTTGTCGTGAGATGGGGGGAAAAAACAAAAAAAAAAACTCATTATGTAAGAAATGCAGTCAAAGATACTTTGGCAACAACTTTTTTTTCTAGCTTAACCCCAGTTGAAGGTTTTGAGTAGCATATTTCCTTTCTGCACTCTAACTGCGGCGTGTTTCACACACTTCCTCCCCTCCAAGGCTGTGGGAAGACCTCCCTGCTGGACATCATAACTTGCCGGGACGAGGGCGGCAGAATGACCTCCGGTCACGTCCTGATTAACGGGAAGCCCAACACGCCGCAGCTGGTGAAGAAGAGCATCGCTCACGTTCGCCAGGACGACCGGCTCCTCCCTCACCTCACCGTGCGGGAGACCCTCTGCTTCGTGGCCAAGCTGAGACTCCCCTCCCACTTCTCTCAGGCCCAGAGGGACCAGAGGGTGAGCCGGGCCGCTTCACGTCTTCACCTGAAGTACGTGACAGGGAAGGCGGGCCGTGTCTAATGAGGAAACTGTGACTCCTGCTGCGGCAGGTGGATGATGTCATTGCAGAGCTGCGGCTGCGGCAGTGTGCGCACACCAGGGTGGGGAACGACTACGTGAGGGGGGTTTCTGGAGGAGAGAGGAGGAGAGTCAGTATTGCTGTTCAGCTTCTCTGGAACCCTGGTGAGAGAAACCAAACCTTAAACATCTTATTAAACGCTCTGGTTTTCTGTTTAACCTTTATTTAAAGCACAAAAATGTCTCTTTTTTTTCTTTCTTTCTTCTTCTTATTAAATTTTGCTGCAGTAGACATTGTTTCAGCCGGCATTTATTTTTCTGTGTGTTTACAGAGGGTTTACAGGCTGTGACTTTTACTTCACAGTGGAAACACTTTCCAAGGATTCAAACTGATGTTAATAGACCAGAGTTTATCTTTTTTTTCTCTCTCTCAAAATAAAATTTTAGTTTCAAGAGCTACATTCAATATTTCAGGCATAAGTTACTTCAGCAGTAAGAGTTTTTTTTCCCAGTTAAACACAGTCTATGCATATTAAATATGATGATAAATTCAGCCAACTGGCGAAAGTGCTGCTGTGTTTTGACTTCATATGTTTTTACTCTGTTTCACTTTTTTTTTTTTTTTTTTTTTTTTTTTTTACTGTTTTTGCCTTCAAGCCTTCAAACACTTTCAGCAGATCAGCTTGTTGAAAGTGTTTCACTTTGAAAAAGTCCGTTTATTAAAACTAAATGAAGTTAGTGTAAATTATTGAGATGTAAATCACTTTTGTTAAATTTGTAATTATTTACTGACGAAGTGTGAAGATTTGTTGTTGTTGTTAGGGCTGCAGGTGGTGGGTAGTGTAGACTTAAAGGTTACTGAGGGTTCCCCTTTAGGGTCAAGGGTCAGGGTAGAGGCGAGGCTAAGACCTTGTTGTCATACTCAAATAAATGTATCTTGTATCTGCACTAACGGTCACTGCAGAGGGATGTGATCTTAAAAGTTTTCTTTGGAAGCTTAAAAAAAAAAAAGAAACATCCATTCATGAAAAAAAAATATTTTAACGCCCCCAAAGCTTTTAGCCCTGAGCTACTGCCTCTTTAAGACCCTTCCTGAAACCCAGGAAAAAAAGGGACACAAACCAACAGAGTGGTGCCACGTTTTACAGACACTGATTGCATTTCTTTTTTCGTTCAGGTATTTTAATCCTGGATGAGCCCACCTCGGGTCTGGACAGCTTCACGGCCCACAACCTGGTCATAACCCTGTCCCGCCTCGCCAAGGGGAACCGCCTGATCCTGCTGTCGGTCCACCAGCCTCGGTCAGACATCTTCCAGCTCTTTGACCTCGTCGTCCTGCTTTCTTCTGGCTCGGCCGTCTACTTCGGCGCAGCGCGTGACATGGTTCCTTACTTCACTGCTCTTGGGCACCCCTGCCCACGGTACTGCAACCCCTCCGACTTCTATGGTCAGTCTGAGCGTCAAAACTTCACTCGTTGGCCTTTTTTTCTTTTTTCTTTTTAGCATAACTTATAATCAGAAATGTAGTGGGAATATTTCCAATGGGTCTGTTTTTGTCCAGTTGATCTGATCAGTATCGACCGGCGCAGTCCTGAGCGTGAGGCCGAGTGTTTGGAGCGGTCCAGACTTTTGTCCGAGCAGTTCAAGGAAAAGGTTCAAGACAGCGACGACCACATGTGGAAACCAGCTGAAACCAGCGCTGCGTACATAGAGAGGTAGGCACGCTTTTATCTGGGAAACGTAGGGCTGTAGCTTAACGGAACAAACTCTGGGTCATTCTGCATTTATTATTTTCTATTTGTCCTCCCCTGCGTTTCGGGTCAGAACCCGCTTTGTGGTAGCAGTTCTCTTTGGCAGGGCCGGTCCTAGCTTGATTGGTGCCCTGGGCCTGCGTGCTCCACCACGACATCATGTAGATCACCATGCATCGCCATGGATACACTCAAAATTTATTTTAATATTTACATTTCAAAACATGTGAGAGAAAGAAGAATGATACTTTAAACACACATAGCAAGGCACAAACATGCCGTATGCAATGCAGTTAAAAAGTACACAATACAAATACAAAACAATAAATACGGTAGAAAATAAATACAAGTAAAATAAATTGCGTCGTCAGTCAAACGTTTACATCATTATTTGTACTACAGTTGCATTTTGATCAAGGCAAATTTCACTGCTCGACTGTCAAATTAATCTATATTGTACTTTTAAAGAAGACAGTTTACACTGCTGTACTTCAACACATATTCATTTGCACAACCGTTATAAAAAAAGTCCCGTGCTTTGTACAATAATTACTTCTCAATAAGGTACAGATTTAACTGCAAAACTGTGTATTAGTGTGGCAGCTGATGCCGCCCTGCAGGAGAAGCCGCCCTGGGCGTCTGCCCACTTCGCCCCTACCAGAAACCGCTGCTGCTCCCCGGACGTGTTTTAAGGCTTTAAAAGATGGATGTCTTTCCAACATAACCTTGGTGTCCTCTGCAGCGCTCAGCAGCCGAGCAGACACAGAGAAGAAGTGGTTAATATTTCCATAGATCGTAACAAGCTGCCCGGTGAGCTGCAGCAGTTTACCACCCTCATCAGGTGAGGCGACGCGTCCCAGAATCCCCGGGAGGAGGAGGGGAGGGGGAAAGGGGAACAACCAGACACTAACCGCCGCTCTACCCTCAGGCGCCACATGTACAACGACTTCAGAGACCTGGTGTCCCTGTTGGTCCGAGGCTTCGAGGCTCTGCTCATGTCCCTGCTGGTCGGATGTTTGTACTACGGGGCTGGAGAGGAGCGGCTGAACATTCAGGACACGGTGGCCCTCCTCTACATGATCGGGGCCCTCACGCCGTTCGCTGTGGTGCTGGACGTCATAGCTAAATGTAAGCAAGCATGTGGATCCCTCACTTAAAACGTAAAGTCACATTTCACCTTTCAAATGATGCGCTAAAAGCGACAGGAAGCTGGGTGGTCTTGGGTTTAAACGGTTTCATTTTAGTGTTTTAAAGCACAAAATGTTACAAGAAAAACTTTCAGTTTAATAAAGACAGAGGGAATGTTTATTGCTTTTACTTTCAGCAGCATTCCTTAATTTTTCTTCACAATCTACCCAGAAATCTTACTAATAGATCTTTGCCTTGAAGATTGTTGAAAACAACTTAAAATTAAAATTAATACATTTTTTAAGACTCATCACTTTTATGAAAACTTATCCTAGACCGCCTTTATTTCTCAAATTATTACTTTACAATTTTTGAATTGAAAGGAATAGAAGAGCTAGGAAGGCAGTTTAAAACTTAATTAATTTTAGAAAAATTTGGTGGAAATCTTCTCCCTTTTAGCTCCTGGTGTAATTTAACCATGGTTAAAAAAAATCAAACAAAAAAACAAAACAATCTGCTTCCACTTTTGTTCACACTTACATAGAAACATCTAACATCTCAACCAGACCCGCCATCTCATCTCACTAATCGGCCAGAACAAGAAAGAAAACTGAAGAATAGTAAACAAAACAAAAAACATAAACAAAACACACAACTGATAATAAATATATTTTAAAAAAAATCACATTTGCTTATGTCTTTGGGAGAAGACATAAGCAGACATAGTGTTTATTTGAATACATCATGAGTGGGATTAATTCATATCTTAATCTAGTTTAAAACGAAGAAAAAAAAAACAAAACTTGAAACTCTGACCTGTAGCCTGACTGAGTGACGTTCCCTGCAGGTCACACAGAGCGGGCCATGCTGTACCACGAGCTGGAGGACGGCATGTACTCTGTTACCTCGTACTTCTTTGCCAAGGTAAACCTCACGCAGCCGTGAAGAGATGCCCCCTCTCTCCTGCAGGGGTCACTGTTGCTCCACGAGCGCTTCATCCCGTTGCAGTGCTGGAATGTGAAACGAGAGCTACTGTACCCGAGCCAGGATCAACACTTCCATGTGTCCATGTGTATATATACATATTATCCCCTACCTTTCAGAGTATTGTATGTATTTACTGAACAGACTGTCTGCTGTCCTCCAGGTGCTGGGGGAGCTGCCAGAGCACTGTGTGTTTACCCTGGTCTACGGTTTGCCCATCTACTGGTTAGCGGGTCTTAACCAGGCTCCGGACCGTTTCCTGCTCTTCTTTCTGCTGGTGTGGCTGATGGTCTACGGCAGCCGAGCCATGGCTCTGTTTGTGGCCGCCGCGTTGCCCACCCTGCAGACGTCCGCCTTCATGGGCAACGCCTTGTTCACCGTCTTCTACCTGACCGGAGGCTTCGTCATCAGCCTGGAGAACATGTGGCTGGGTGAGGAGGAGGCGGCAGAATCGTCGTCGTGTCGGGATGTTTACGTGATGAAATGTGTGCGATGATGTTTGTTTCTCCTCTCCAGTGGCCTCGTGGCTCTCGTACGCCTCGTTCATGCGTTGGGGCTTCGATGGGATGCTGCAGGTGCAGTTCAGGGGCAATAAGTACCCGGTCACCATAGGAAACTTCACCTTCAACATTGATGGGATACATGTGAGTGGGAACGCCGCCGCATTCAAACTGTGCGCTTAAGATGACGATGCAAAGAAAATTATGGACAACCCCCACCGTCCTTTTCGTGGAGACCGTCTTGGGAAAACAATGTCTTCAGTCAGAGGCTGCTTCAAATTGACTGTAACACAGACCTCTACAGGACATATTTCCTGCCAACAACCGTCGCTGCCTACAATAACTCTCTGACAAATTTGAATTAACACAAGTTACAACAACGTTTTATTTCCCTTTGGGATCAATAAAGTATTTTTGAATTTGAATTTACAGCTTTGGAGCAAAACTGCTGACTCAGACTCATAGGGCTGGCTGAAACGGACCGAAACAGTTCTTATTGTCACAAAAGTGACAATAATAACTGTTTATTACTTTTCTTTTAAGTAACTGTATGGCAGTGATGGCATGACGCATCATTCAACGCCCCACAAACAAACGCTGCTCTTGAAAAACACTCCCATCGTAAAACGATTCTTCAGGATTCCAGTCGCATAAAGGAGTGATCCAAGTCACTAAACTGTTCACAGTAACTGCATTTAATCATATTTACAAATTAATTAATATTTATCTATACTTTTATTGAGCAGAGTAGAAAACTCTTAAAGTCAAAAATTCAGATTTGTCATAACGATAAATCTAAATTGTCACGATAAGTGATAAACGATACGATAAGTGCCCACCGCTGCATTTACAATCAAAGCCTCTTAGCAGACAGACGACGATGAGCTTTGAAAGTTCAGAATAAGTGGATGAAGTCGTGTGTTTGTCCTGCAGGTGGTGGAGGCCATGAAACTGAACCAGTACCCCCTGTTCTCCTGCTACCTGGTGCTGGTGGCCGTGTGCTTCGGCTTCATGGTGCTCTATTACGTCTGCCTGAAATTCATCAAGCAGAAGTCCAGCCAGGACTGGTGAAAACAGAGACGTCACACTTTTTTTTTCCCCCACTTACTCCACATAGGATTTTTTTTTTTGTGAAAGTAGACAGATGTTCGACTGGTTCGACACAGAACATTCAGGGTTATGCTGTTATTGTTTCATGTCTGGGTGCTAACGTTGAGAGGAAAAAGTTTTGCTTTGAAATTTTCAGAACAGTGTTTGAAATCTTGGATTTGGATAATCCTGTATGGTTATTTGAGCAGCTTCTGTTTCTGCTTCCTGCTGTGAGATAAACGAGTTGTTTCTGTACCACTGTGTGCTGCTGGATGGCAGCAGAGTACCGCAACGACGTCCAGATTTACTTTTGCTTTTCCTCCCCTTGTGGAGTGCTACCTTGGCAGATATCCCATCTGCAGCTTTTGCTTGTTTCATTTTCTAAAACAGCTTTGTTTGTTTTGGTTTTGTTTTTTTTGTTTATGGGAGCTTTTTAAGCTTACTGTAACAATGCGTGTCGATATGTAGGGCAATAACAGCTTGGCCAGCGCAGATTTCCTCAAGTCACCCTAAAAACTTGTAAGTTTTGTGTAGTTATGTAATATGTACGCTTTTGCACTGGTGCAAAGGCTAAAAAGTTGAATGTTAAACCAACAACTGCAGTTTGAGTCCAAATTAAGAATTAAATCAAATTGCTCAACTGAAGTGTGTGTGTGTGTATATTTGTGTGGGGAAACATCTGCAGCATCTATCCTCTTAAAAGATGTCCTGGATGACATTAGGTAACGATTTTTTTTTTTACATTTGCTCTTAATGACATCAAGCAGCCCAAGATCTTCTCTGGAAACAGCAGGTTGTGTTATCTAACGCCTGCCCTTTGATAGCACCAACAACTTAAATGACGTGAAACTAAAATATGTGAGGGCGGAGCAAAGAGTGCCGAGAAGAGAGAAGACGGGTCAGAGAGTGCGAGGCGGCTTCAGGCAGTCCGGCAAAGAGAGGTGAAGAAAGGTCATCGAAAGCAGGAAGTTTTCCAAAATTTTAGAAGCTCTGAGAATTATAAAAACAACACACAAGGTAATTTGTTTATGAATTTGTCAGGAATTTCCTGATGCAGACAGTCCTGTAGCCTCTTGCAGCAGACAGCGTCCCAAAGAGGCACCAACTTTTTGTTAGCTTGAGCTAAAACGGATCAGCCAGAGGAACACTTCAAAAAATATTCAGTTAAATAAAGAACTGAGAATCAACAGGGACTTTAATTCGTGTTTCTGGTGTCGGTCAAAAGCTGAGGTGTTACTGGGTGACGTGTCGAAATCAGCTAAAAAGTTGAACGAAATCAGTGACAAGTTGGACAAAGATGGAAGCACGCTGTCCAAACATGTCAGCTGTGTGTTTATAGACAAAAAAAAAATGTGTCTAATAAAAGAACGTAAAAGACTCTAAGCTCTTGAGTATGGAAAAAGTACTAACATCCATGAATAATTAATTTTTGGGTTAATCTGACCAATCTATATTCTCCCAGCATTTTCAAAATCTTGTTTAACGGTTTAGGAAACTTAAAAGTAACGTCAACATGAGTTTCCTTCAGCAGTGGAGTCTTGCGTGGTGAGTGAGAACACAGCTGGGTTGAGTCCAGATCTTCATGAAGATTTCCAAAAGTTCTTTTCTCTTGGATTAATAATTCTCTTCACTCTCTCAATACATTTAATTTTTTCTCCAGTTAGTCCATTTAATTTTTTTTATATACTTTATGGAGAGAAACAGTTAAATTTCTTTGTATGTGTGGAATGGACGGGGTGTCGCAGTCGTGCTGAGAATTTTGTTAATTGCAGCTATTGAAATATATTTACTCAAATATTCTTAGATACAAATCTATATATTTATATCAGATCATATTTTAAAAAGGTTTTGCAAGTTTTGTGACCTCAACTTCAGTTCGTAGGTTAAATACACAGAAATGTGTAAAAATCTTCAGTGTTTTCCACTGAGCCAGACCAAAAAACAAAAGTTATAAAAGTAAAAAAATCCATTCCAAAACAGACTCAATTCACCCCTCATCATTTATTAGCATAAATACTTCTGTACATTCAACATTTTAATTAACCTTAAAGTCATGACAGCAGACAGAGGCTAAAACAGTTGCAACACATTTTTCCACAGTTTTTTTTTTCCAACAACTTATAAAAAAGAAAAACAAGAAAAAAAAAAGACAACTAAATGGTGGGATTGGTTCCGCGGTACGGGAAGACGGCGGTGACGCTATTCCTTGGCGGAGGCTTCCTTTCTCAATTTCTCTGCGTAAAACTTGAAGGTCTCCTGGAAAAGGTAAAAAGAGAAATAAAGTCAGACGAGTGAATAATCACAAAAAATAAGCAGAGTGTTTTTGTTTCGATTTTTTTTTTTGCATCTTTGATAAAGTAGGCGGTGTGGCCCTCCTGGGTCGGACTGAACAGCCTCCAGCCTCCAACCAGGTTGTCTCGTTTCATCTTTAAATCCCCATTAATACACAAATCAGGGATTTGTAGCTCGCTCCCCAAACGCACACTTCCGTTCTTTTGCCTCTTGTTCCTGGATAATTAATCAGTGTTTTGATCCAAACAGAGTGTTGTGTTTTTTTATTTTTTTACAGCAGTCGGGGGAACGAAGGTGAGCGTTTTTCTGCAGATTATGGCTGCTCCCAACAACGGCGCCTTCGCTCGCTAATGCGGTAATTAATGCTGATAAACGGCTGCGCTGGACGTAAACAGAGAGAGTGATCTTGGCAGAGTTTCAGAAACTTATAGCAAATCATTGTTTGCTTTTGGTCGGGTTTTTTCCACAACAGAAGACAAGTTACTCAAACCTTGATACGGAGAAGTTATAGAGGAGGGTTTCTTTTGTTTTTTTACCTATTTGTAGAAACTTCTAAAGAGTATAAATATTCACCTTTCCCTCTCCTTGCCACTCTCCCCGTCTCCTGTGCTTATACAGTCAGGCCTCTCTTAGCTAAGCTGACACTCTGAATTATGCAGCAGCTCCTCCACCTTCATCTCTTTCTCCTTCTATCTTGGTCCTGCAGGTGAGTGATGGGGAGGTAAGAGTCGGCGGCTCTTGGGTCCACACATCAAATGCTGCTGAAACGTCTATTTCTGTGGCGCGGCGACCGCCAGCTGCAGGTCTGCTTCTTCACAGGAGCGGGCCCCGGCTCGAAGCTATTCGAGGCGCGTTTCCGAAAATGTTCACGAGAATCAGCGGTTAAACAGAAGTAAAAGTGAGCTGCAAAGCTTTTCTTGCTCTCTATTTTATCCCCTAAACTCCACATCTGCAGGTTATTTCCCCCTGCCCTCATAAATGAAATCAGAGGCAATTCATGCAAACAGTTTGATCTTTTTTCTTTTGTTTGAATCAAACATGTCCCATGTTTTGCTGTTCTGGTTTGGATCAGCTCCTTGTTCACTCACGGGGGGCTCGGGGAAGGGCGCGGTCTCTCCCTCCTCGCGGTAGAGCACAGCCAGCCGTTTGAGGAACAGATCGTCGGGGACGACGCCCTCACTCTGCATCTGTTCGTACAGAGCCTTGGCCGACCGCAGGTCTTTATCCAGAGCTGCCAAATGAAAGAGAGAGAGAGTGAGGCGGAGGGAGAAACAGACAGATGAGAAGGAAGTTGGCTAATAGAAGTAAAACATGGCAAAAGATGTAAGCAAATAGAAACGATTTAGTTTTTCTTTCACCCAGAGATGACAACCCTTAACATTACATTCATTTATGCATTTGAATGGCCTAGTCAAAGTCCAGGCCTCAACTAAGCATATGTGGCAAGACATAATTTTTGCAAGAAAGCAAAACTTTTAGTTTAAACATAAATTGGAACGGATTCCGCAGAAGACGAGCAACGAATGGTGGCTCTATGAAATACAGACTCAAGGAGATGAGCAGAAATTAATGCCGCTGCTTTTACATTTTTTGTTGGTCAAAATTAAAATTAAAATCGTATTTTCTTTATTTGTAATGTGGCAAAATGCGAAAAGGCTCAAGCGGCAGAACTACCTGTGGACGCCTCACATGAGTTTGCTACACATCACCGATTCCTCCAAGATGTGGAAGATGCTATGGGGAACTTTCCTCCAAAATGAGGAATATAAAAACATCTAAAAATATACATATTATATATGTAAATTTGTAAAGTTATGGGAAATGACAGAGGAAAAGGAAATATGTGGAGTAAGAGGTTAGCACATGTTTAATTTAGCATGGTAAGCTAACCATAGGGCTAACTGATTAGCTGCGTTTTAAACACTGAACTTGTGCCTGACCCCGTTCACCTGGTCTTACCGTGACACTTCATCAGGTACGAGTACACAAACTTCTTCTCTGCAAAGTCCGGAACCAGGCTCAGCAGGTTCTTGATCTTACTGGCCTGCAAACGGAAAGATTGCATTTACAAAATGAGCCATGACTCGTTCACGCCACTTTTTCTGCTTCCAACAGTAAAAAAATAATAAAAATAAAAAATAGAATACATCAACCAAAATGTGCTTTTCCAAGTTACATTACTGTATTTTCATTCTATATCTTGAATTTTACTTGTACCTGGAAGAACTGGATGTGAAAATCTTACTTTAAATAGCAATTATAAGATTTATGCCTAAGATTTTGCTCAGAATGACAGATGTGATTCTGAGATGTTTAAGGTCCATTTGGACCATTTCATCAGTTTAGCATCTCTTAAGTATCCTTGGAAAAAGAAAAGCATTTTAGGAGAATTTCTTTGCTTTTTAAGGCTGAAGATAGTGTGAAGAGTATGAACACTCAAAATCATATTATAATGGAATATTATGGAATCTGGGATTTGGGAATGAAGGGGATTTATTGAACAAAATGCACAGTTCCTGCACAATTATTACTTTTCCAGGCTCAGTTTTTTTTAACAACATTGTTGACACCTGAACAGTGTTACATAGTATCCATATTTTCACTCATATGGATAATATGTGAGTGATACTCACTCATTGTTCTACCAACAAACAACAAAACGCTAAATTTAGCTTTTGATTTTTAGAGAACGGTCAAAGGTCATTTCAACTCTGTAGCATGTATGAACTTCTAAAAAAATAAAGAATATTCTCTGAAACCTAGTTTTTTTTTAAAGCTTTGATATCCATGCTGTTTTATATATAAAAAAATCCCAAAATGAGCAAACAAAAGTAAAACACAAATACTTGAAAGCTAACATCCATGAGGAACGCCATCATCAGACTGTACCTGTCCTGGACTCTGGGCCGCGTAGGACACGTAGGACAGCAACATCTCCTTCTGTTCGGCCAGAACGTTGAAGCGCTGCGACGAGACGAGACAGGAAGTGAGACGTGAGTTTGATCCGTTTCCACTCACTGAGGTCAAGACGACTCTCCAGCCTGTGATCCTCACTTTGGTTCAGAGCGTAAACTCTGATGCTCTCCTGCATATTCAGACCAGCACTGATGGTAACGCTCAGGTTAAAGGATGACGGCTCTGATAACTCCTCGTTTCTTTGTGAATGTACATGTTCTCGTCGGAAAGCGTCATTATCACCACTTAGTTCCATTTAAAGCCATTTCTAACGACTCTGTAAATGGAAATATGGGCTCAGACGGGCTGTTCATCCCAGGATTGTCTCCTGCTCAGCTTTAAAACTTGAAAATAAAAAGCTTATGAGCAGAGAAAGTGATTTAGAGTACTTCTTAGAATCTATGTAAGTAATCAGAGTTTGTTTTATTTTTGTTTTTTACATGCAGAAGTTCCAAGCTGGAAGCTTTGTAGTGCATTTCTCCTATACGGCAACAAAGTCTATTATCAAACATGTATAGCACTTAAAGGTGATCTATTATGTTTCCTTGAACGGACTACGCAAAACATATTCATTACATTTTTGCACTAAATTATTCTTAGTTAATGAGATTTCAGTCAGATCAGTTCTGCCTATTTTGAGTTTTAGGGTCTCCTTTCACTTTAAATCCAAATAAGCTGCTGCTGGCTCCTCCCCCTAACTCAGCGTTTACACGCGCACATGAAAATGGCTGCAAACAGAGGCGGCATTATATATACAGCCATGCATAATTGAAAAGCAGAAGTGGAGCCTCCTGCACAACCAACAAGATTCCAGTAAGTGGTTTCTGGATTGTAAGTCAACAACAAAACTCTTGTCTTTTCCAGCAGCCATTGTGCATACAGTGGTAAAACAAGCTGACCAAACATGCTGGAGCTCCACTAGGGTTGCTAGGTAACAGCATGCGAGTTTTGAAACTGCTCATTTTCCAGACACCAAACATGTACATTTTTTTAAGCACTTGTGTTGTTTTTAGAATCAGTAGAGAACCAAATGAAAGTATTAAAATGCACAACAGCTCCCCTTTAGCTCTGCACAGCCTCACATATTACATACTGATAACAGTCTGAAGCTAGAAACGTGCCTCACAAGGGAGGACAACAGAGAGTTGTATGTTTGAGTCCTTCTGTCTTTAATGTGTGAGGAGGAGATGCATTAACATCGCCAGCTGAACATCAGAGAGGTCTGATTACAAGCCAGTCGTAAACTAACGAGCTTCACTCCTCCGATTCGTGCAGAATTAAAAGCGAGTGGCCTGCAAGGCTTTTAGCAGCGCAGCACACACACACATGCACACACCCAGCAACAGTCTTCAGGAGTCACTAAAGTGGCAGGACAGCTTTGGTACAATTAGGCAATTAGACCAAGACTGCATCTGAACACATTGCTTCAGTTTCCCCCTCTCCTCCCTCCAGTCATTTTCTCTCTCCCTTGTCACGTCTCTCTCTCTGTCTCTCAGCAGCGACTCTTTAACAGAGCGGACCCCGCTCCGCTCACATGTTGCCTAAAAGCCCGGTGTATCCTGGGAATCCTCCCTTCCTCCTGCTAAACGACCCATTCCAGCACATGCAGGCGCGCGAGCCGCCGCAGACGGGTTCGTTAAGCGCCGCGTCGACGCTTAATGACCGACTCCATCCCCCGCCGACCTCACCTCCTTCTCTCCTGATAGCCTCGGCGTCATTACGGGCCGCTCGCCTACTTAAAAGCTTTTCGGAGTTTTGCTCCTGCTTCACTTGAGATGGGATGGAGGAATTGAGCGGCTACCCTCCAGTGACCCGGGAGAAGCGGCTCGGAGAATAAGGGAGGAAAGGGGCGGAGGGGGGGCAGGAAGGCAAAATGCGGCGCACCGGCTTATTTCGGGTCTCGACGGCAAAGTTTAAACTCAAACTTTGCCTGCAGACACGAGCGGGAGGACGTGTTCTACATCAGTCTTTACAGGGCGGTTTGTCCCGGAAACACAAAGTTCATGTTTTAATCAGTAACTTAAATGCGAACTGAAATGTTAACATCCGTCACTTAATATTTACAACAAAAACTCATCAAAAGCTACTGCTAACTCACCGGTAGCTCACACTAAAAAGGGCCAGGTGCAAATTTGTCTCGTTTTACCCAGGAAATAACTCATTTAATTGGAAATACTGACTTATAGAGATGAAAATATATGTGTTAAATAAGCAATATTTCTGCCCTACAGTTTAAGCTATTAGTTGACAATCAAGTCAAGGATGACCAACCTCAGGTCGGCCTAGTTTGTTTTAAGGAAGGTACCAGGAAAATGCCAGGATGTGTTTACAGGTATTACAAATATTAAAGTACTAAGATGATCAAAGGGGAAAAGTAAACTTTAAAAGTTGTAAAAAATAACATAAAAAAACGTATGCGACTTTCTTTTCACAACAGACGTGTCTGATTTCTGTGTTTTCCTCTTTAATTTTCTTTATGTTGTGAAAATGAGAAGTTATTGACCCACTTTTCCAAATGCTGAACAGTCTGACACTAGATTAACTGTTTGACTCCAGATTACAATAAAATGCTGGAAGAAAATGCTGTGAATTTACTCTGTAGGACAGCAGTAAACAATATTTGTTGGGTTTGTTGTTTATTTCTGGGGTAAACAGAGGAAATAAACACTAGTCTACATGACAACCGCTCCTTTCCCTCCAACCTTTCATCCACTTAGGTGCTATATATTCATATGTCTTTATGTCGCCAACTACAGCGAGAAGTCGCTGAGCTGCTAATGTGGTAAATAAGTAAAACGGACCAATTTAAGACCACAGGTCTCAGTGGGAGGAAAGTGGGCAAAGCTTTTCCTCACAGAAATGTGAATCAGGATAAATAACTCAGTGATCGTCTCTTTCCTCCTCTTTGATGTCATAATTTAAATGTATCCATAAGCAGGGTGGTCAAATGGAGTGCAAGTGCTGCAGATTACCAAAAAAAAAAGAAAAAGCTAACCGATTCAAACAGGAAACGGACATTATCTACGCTGACCATCTGAAACCAGGAATTAAAGCGACACCAGATGATTTTTCCTCGTCTTTGAGGAGGTTTTTGGGTAAATATTTCACATTCAGATTAATTCACAAGCAGCCTGTGGTTTTTCCCTCTTTGAAGATGTCTTCTTTTTTCCCAAAGCGGCCCTATCGCCACTTAACACAAACACAAAATGGAGATTAATGAACACGCAATAAGAAACGCAATCTGAGCAGAAAGCTTGTTATGTTTAAACTGTGGACGGGACATTCAGTACGGAGCAGCAGAGGAGCAGCTCTGATTTCTATGAAAGCTAAATAATGTCCTGTTATTATCTCAGTTACAGCTCTATCTGAGCACGTCACACACACTGTAGATTAGCTCAACCTCTGACAAGTGAGAAAAAGAAATCTGAAAATTCAAATTCAGACGTCATTCAGCAAAAAAAACAAAAAAACAAACAGATTTAAATTATGCTGAAACGCGCTCAAATGTCTTGGCTCTGTTTTACACGGCGAAACTCACAGCCAGAAGGAATTTGGCATCTTCCACTCTGTTCATATCCAGCAGCTGCAGGAAGAGATCCGAAACTGGTCTGTAGCAGGCGAAGTGGTTGGCCAGCCGCTCTGCCATCGCGCTCACTGCAGCAGCACAGAAACACGCAGCCTGTGGTTTTATTTCAACGTAGAGCTGTTTGGAAAGGAACTGCTCACGCTTCCGTTACCGCGGCTCCTTACGTCTGTCCAGAGCTTGGTCGTTCCCAGACTCCATCACCTTCCTGAAGACGAAGGACATGCTGGGTTTGGAGCTGTCTGGACTCGTGTAGATTCCTTCGAGCAACTCGACGGCCGACTCCACATCGCCTCTGCAGAGAAATAAGAAGGTCAATTCACTCTCATTTTACAACAACAGGCTGTTTGGGTTGGATAAAGAGGACAGTTTTAATCTTCAGTTCCTCAGTCTAAGATGTGTGTTGAAACAAAAACCATAAATCTGTTGAGCTTAAGAGCTTCCCTCCCCATTAAATTAAATTAATTGATCAGCATAAAGTGAAATATCAAAAAAAAATTAAAATCTGAAAATTGCGATAGGAATTCATTCGATCAGCACCAACAGTTTATTTGCAGGTGAAATACTGAGAAAACTCATTTTTTCCTGTTTAATAAATGCATCAGAAATTAAAAACTCAAGATTTAAATGCATTGATGAACAACAGTGACATTTGATGAACCTGGTCGCGTTCAGATAAACAGATAAAGGTCATGTCCGTACGCTTTCATGCATAAATTGGGTTAATCTTGTAATCCCTTCAATTTAGACGAGATTTAGGCTGAATCCCATTTCCTACATTTAGACCTACTCCAATCCCCGGAGACTTCATTTAGGTAGTGTTTAAAGTTGTCAAAGAAATGGGACGCTCCTTCAAAGCAGCTGACAGACATGAGTAGCTCACATCAAAGATACCGATATCAACGTCAGCATGAATCAGACATACTTTCATTACTTCTTCTATCATTGCTAAAAAGACAGAGTTCGGTCTTTCACAAGCATTTGTAGAAGCTTTCTGATTGGCCAGCTGCTGGATTTCACACCTGAAGTCATCGAGGTGATTGGCACACCTGAATCAAATGGTCAGGATGGGTAAGTGAATCCATTTGGGAATAAAGAGTTCATTTTCATAAACATCAGACATAAAATACATCAAACATAATATCACCACGTTTTTCCTGTTTAAGATAATATATGTTTTGTATACAAACTGTATACATTTTGCTTTGGGTAACTGGAGTAGATGTGGCTGTTAAGGAGAAATGTTTTAAAAACCGTAGATTATGGACATATTTTGGCCATTTGTTGTCTATGTTTTTACTAATTTATTTTTTACTCCATTTGTTTATATTTCAAAATGAACATGTTCCCTATAACATAAACAACTAAGCATCAACTATTTCACACCAACCAGTTTGTGTTTTAGCTTTTAGGAAGAACATCAGTGGACTAGTTGAGAGACGCTAAATGTTTTTCTATAAACAAAATGTTTAATATGACTGGATATTTAAAAAAAATCAACAAGGACAATAAAGGTTCTCCATCTTGCTTATTTTAGACTTAAAACATGAACGTATACTTCCTGCTGTGCCCTTTTCATCCTCCCTTTGGGACTAATTCCTCAGACATTCCTGTGATTTTTATTGCTCAGTTTTTTTATTTTTATGCTGAGGTTGCCACAACCAAAGCAAAACAAATCTAATCCGACTCAATCTGGCAACCTGAGCTCAAACACTTTACGCTGCCCGTGCTCTGCCTGCCCCTCGCCAGCCGTGATGAATATTTCACCAACGGTGTGTGCGGGTGTGTGTATGGGAATATATCTGCGCTGATTGTTGTGACTGGGACCGTCTGAATAATTCAGCGAGGGCCCCCCCCCCCTCTAAATGTGGCACCAGGCTTCCCGGACCGGCCCGGTTCTCCGCTGCGGCTCTTAACCAGTCAGCTCCACTCAGATGCGGCGGCGGAGTGCGTGTCATAGGCGCTCAGAGCCGCCGCTCGCAGGGGTCAGGGTTCAAGCTGACAGGCCGGCGCTGCGATGTCCAACCGGGCGTAACATAGCTGCGCCTTTTTGCACTTCCTGTCGTCCCTCCAAGTTGGCACGGGCGGCCGGGGGATTGAGGGGGGGTGGGGAGCGCGCGGGCTAATGCGGCATGTGGCGCGATAAAACTTTGATGTGCAGCGCGTTTTATTATTTTGTTCTCTTTTGTTTGAGACGCAGCAGAGGAGGACGGGCCCATGAATAAACCTATTATGCTTGTGTTTCCTTTTTGTCCTCGACGCCTCGCTCTCCCTGCAAGCTTTTACTGCAAGAGTGTGTCATCCTCAATCCTCTCACACTGCCGCTGCGCTATTAAATTATTATGTTTGTTTAAACAAAGGAAGGACCGAGTTGAAATTGTATTCGCTCGGTTCGTCTCGCAGTCATTCAGAGTTTACATTTGCTCATCGTCCCATTAATTTTGGGGGTGGAGATTGTCCAAAGTGGAATTGAAAATGCAAACCAACAAGAACTGGGCGCTTAAGATTGAATGTAATGAAGATTTTATCCGATTCAAGAAGGGTCAAAATTATATATACTGGCTCAGACGTGAAGATGCAGCCCTGCTGATGTGTGGTTAAAAGTCTGTTAGCGTCTTGTAGCCATCAACGAGCTTCCTGAGTAAATCCAGCAGGATATTTGATCAATCCTCTAGGCAGAAATGGCAGAGTTTGTTACGTTTTGTTGTAGATCTGACTTCTAAACTTTTATTTACACAACAAAAAGACCTTTTCACATTTTACAAACTACAATCCACTCAAGAAGATAAACAAATATGACTTTTAAACATATTTTATAAATGTTCAAATCTAGAAGCTTAAAACTGGCCTACATTATGAAACCTAAACTATATCGATGTGCTGTCGGCGATCGCGTCCAATTATGTCCACATTTTAAATATCTGACTCAATGGACTGATGAAGGCAGCTGAGAACAATCCAGAAGGATTATCGTAACCCAAAACGCCATGAAGGCCCTGATATCAGAGTCTGCAGTGAAATTGTTCAACAAAAATACGGAGGAGCGTGAGAGAGAACCGGCCAAGAAAGGAGGGAGACACTCTGAGAGAAACTCACAGCTGTTCACAGGCCTGGAGAAAAGTTTCGTCATCTAACAAAGAAGATTGAGCCCCAAAGTCTTATTAGAAGACAAATCATACAAGTTGTACAACCAAGAAAAAAAAGGATTTTCTGACAATTAAAAGTTCCAAATTACTGCCATTCACCCTAATGGTGTCGGAAATCCATCCTTATGCTTGGTACGTTTCTGGACTAAATACGCTGGAGTTAGTCCTACGGGACGAGCCGCCACCAAAGACGTTGGTTAAAACGTAAAAATAAAAAAAATTGGGCGAAACGAGAAATGACTCCGAAGCCTTACTTAGCGATGTGCGCCAGAGCTGTGTTGTTGACGAACAGCATTTTGGACAGGTTGACGTTGGTGCCGAGGGTCTTGACTACCGATTCCACTTCCTGAATTTCCGCCACGTTGCCTTGGTTACCGAGGGCCTGAACCAACCTGGTGATGGCCAGGTGTGAGGGCACTTGATTCAGCTGAAGCAAGGACTTCAGCTTCTCCAGAGCCTCTGCAAACGACCACAGAAAGGTAGAGAAAACATGATACATGTGTGTGTGTGTGTGTGTGTAACATTTCTGCCCCTGGCACTAATGTTACCTCTGGTCTGGCCTCTTTTGCTGTATGAGATGATGAGCAAGTTGTTGGCGATCTCACTCAGCTTGAAGCCCGGCAGACGAGACTGAGCCCTGAAGACAAAACGTAGATTTGTTTCTTAAATTAACGAGTTTGATGGATTTTTTCACACTCAGACATGTCCATTAGAAATAAGTACAGGGCTCCTGCACATTTATTCACATAAAAATATCTTCTCTGGCTAAGCTTTCCAGCAATCACGTTCCTTTATGTTCATAAAAAAAACAAAACGTAAATGATTAAAGTTCACTGTCATTGGAAAGCAGATGTTTCTATAGTGGACAAGGTTTAAATCTGAAAATGACAAGAAAACATAGAATGAAAGATATAAGAAAGAATAGAAAGGAGAGATAAAAAAGTGAGTGTGGAAGGAAGGGAGAAAGGATACAAGGAAGTAAAGAATGGAGGACACTTTAAATTAAGCTAAGAAAAAGGAAGGAAGGACAACAAATAGAAGATGGTGATGAGTTAATTAGGAAGAACCAGTGAAAGTGGATCTAAATGTCAGAAGGAACCTCCTCCCTTTTATTAGGTATGACGGAGGATCTGTGATGCTGCGGGCTTGCCTCTCTCCCACAAGCTTTAGGAATCTTGTTAGAATGAAAATCTTCATGAACGCTTCAAAGTACTAAAATATGTTTAAATAAAATCTCTGCTAGCAACTTAAAAAGAGTTGCTTTAAGTGCTATTCTGTTAGCAACCGGAGACGTTATTCCTTTTGCTGAATAAATGCGCTCGCAGGTCAGAGTGCTCAAATTGTTTCAGTGTGAGGTTCTGTTACTACAATGAAAGGTAAGCTATTATCTTCAGCACAGCTGCCAATAAGTGTGATAAATGCTGCGGGAAAGGAACAACGGTTATTGATTGCGACTGGATTGGGTGTTTGTTGGTTCAGCAGGTAATCTCTGTGCAGAAATCGTTCATGTTCGGATTACCTGCAGACAATTCCTGCGTCAGTATCTCACATCGCTACACAGTCTGTTTTTTTTCCCCAGGTGTTTCGTTTGGCAAATCGAATCAAAAACACAAAGCCCTGCAAGTAATTTTTCTTCCCGTGTTTTAGCGTGCAGAAAATCCGCCACTTCGCCATGAGATCATCTTTACAAGTGACGTAAATTAAAACAAAGGCAAGTCCGCGACGCGTTTCCGTGTATGCAGCGTGCCGGGAGTCGCCAGAGTGGCCTCGGGTTTTCATTTCTGAGTCATGTAATCCCGCAAAGGGCGAGTTGTACCTATGAAAATGAAAAGGACTCATCTTTGTTTTCCCCCTTTGATATTAGATCGTGTACACATGGTAGATTTTCATCCATGTTTGACTGACTCTACAAGGCAGTCCATTATTTCCAGCTCTAAAAGCTGACAGTGCAGTGTTGGTCCATTAGGGTCAAATCCTTGTAATCTGCGATGAGTGAACTATATACGTGTCGTCTTAGGCTTTAGATTGTGGTCGGTATGAGGCATCACATTTAGAGGAAAAATGGGACAGAGGGGATAAACACATGATCTCAAGACAATAGGGACAAATCTGATTGGTGGAAAGTCTGAACCTCTGATACGGCGCCTGCTGTGACCCCAATATAACACACACATCGATCACTTGAATGATGTCGTCATAAATGCGAACATCCTTAAGATCTTCCCATTTTACTTTTTTTTTTACGTGTAAAAATTTTTTAAATTTTTACATGTAAAAAAATTTACTGCACAGAGCATTATAAAGCAGAGAATAATTGCTAAGAGAAAGGAAAATGTATGGTTTTCAGGTTTTCCATGCATTTTCACTCAGCCACCTTCACTCTGATACCCCTTAATAAAATTTTATGCTACCTACTTCTTTCAGAAGGCACCAAAATTTGTGAAAAGAGTCGGCTTGTGTGTAATTTTAATCTCAGCCACAATGAGGTGATTCAGATTAAAAAAATATTCCTGTGTTTAGAATGGCTCAGTCAAAGTCCAGACCTAAAAACGATGTTCAGGTGCACCTCACAGCGATTTCCTAAACTACAGTGAGCAAAGTACCAACTCAATACTGCTAAATTCAGATTAAACTAAATATAAAAATACTTTATTTATCCCAGAGGGGATAAGTGTCTGTAGCAGTCAGGGTTACAATGAATCTGAAGAGGCCTCTGACTGAAGACTGTTGTGGTATGACAGTCAAACTCATCAAATGCCTCTGCATTTGATGAGTTTCTTTTGAATTTAAATAATATTAGATTACATGAAGATTTAATCAGCAGACAAAACTGCTGATTTCATAAAATATTTACAGACAGCTGTAATCTGGAAGGTTTTATCTTTAGAGTCTAGATGGATGCATGAAAACTTCTGCTGGGTCGGATTTGGCCTGTGGGCCTCGAGTTTGATCCACATTTAATAAAATGAATTTTAGCCATCTGTAACAAAATGTAGGGGGAAAAAAAGGTCAACTGAGGCCTGTGGGAGCTTCTTCCTCTCCGTCCGTTTCCAAGGAGAGGCGTCTCTTCCTTTCTTTTCTTTTTTTTGTCAGCCACTAAAACCTCAATCAAACTTGCCTCCTGCTTCTTCTTTTTTTAAAATTTATTTATCATTATAGCCCCACAACCAGATTAATCCTCGCGCTCAATTGAGCATCAGGCTGGCAATCCTTATCGCCACGGTGACACCAGGCCAAGCAGCATCCGGCAGCTGCTGCGGCGGGGTCAAGCCGAAGATTGGAGCGGTAACAGGGTCGCTGACTGATTGCCGGGGGGGCCGACGAGCCGAGCGGACCGGAGAGGGGGCAGAATTATTCTTATCGAGCGGGAGAAGAAAAAAAAATCTCTTGAGGGTGTCCGTGGCTCACCTTCCTCCAACACACACACACACACACCCTCTGCCTTCACTCTCACCTTCTCCTGCCTTTTAGCCAATGAATTCCTCTCTTGCTTCTTCCTCTATCTCTCAATCCCTTAATCTCACCATAAGGACCCAACTGCTCAATTCTACACAGATTACCCTAAAACACACACACACACACACACACACACAATCTGAATTAAAGCCTGTAGCGTCTTCATTATCCTCACACATGATTAAATCTAGCCCTCATTCACTGCTTTCCCATTTAGCCTCCGTTTTCTTTTTTTTATATACACATTTCCATCTTTCCCTCGACTCTCCTCTCAGCTCATTTCACTTCTCATTAAGAGCGCAGATAAACTCTGCTTTTATCCAGGCGGGGATGCCATAAACCAATTCAAGCAGAGGTTGGAGATGGGTTATCACTCATGTTTCCTCGCGCTCGTAGAAACGCGGCTCGAAAATTGATATGATTATATTTGTAATAAAAGAGACCGAACCGCGTAGAGAGCTGAGAAAACAGAGCGGGGAAGAGGCTGATAGTGTAATGGATGTTTTTACATGTTTTTTCTTTTTTTCTTCTTCTCTTTTCCTCTTTCTGTACCAATTTAGCCACCGCGGCTCCCCTCTCGGTGTGTGTCATTACGTGACTATCTCCTTTGCTTCTGTGTTTTCTTCTGCGGAAAGAAAGCGCTGAAAAGGGGAGAACAAGAGATAAAGGAAACGCAGGGAGATTACACCCCAAAAAACGCCCAAACAGGAGATCTGCTCTGCTCTAAGCTCAGATCTTTTTGTCCATTTGTCTTCGGCCACGGAGCCCCGATATGACCCCGCCTCTCTGCCCACCAACGGCGCAACACATGATACATCTCTAATTGGAAGAAGATTGACGTTCCAGGACAGAGCTTCTCAGAAAACCCTCCCCAGAAAATAATCTGGACATCCGAGTGTTTCTGTATCCTGCGGCTTAGAGCGAACTATTGTTCGTTTCCAGCAGTGTTGAGTGTGTTAACAGGCAATCCGCGTATAATCCTCGTGTCTGCTGAGGAGCAGCGGTTTGAACGTCATGTGTCCTCAGCGGCCGCAGGCGGAGGATGAGCGGGACGGGAGCAGAGAATTAAATACGCTGCGTGTTCGGTTTGGTGTTATTCTGTTTTCAGAGCCACAACACGGAGATGAGCCATCTGTCCTTAAAGAGAGGGGAATGTTTACCCAAATAGTGGCGAAAAATATTTTTTTCCTGATCACAGATTTTCCGAAGGCCTTTCAAACTTTGGTTGCTTCAGCTTGGTTTCGGCAGGTTTTCAGCAAGTCAAAGTTGAGACTATTTAAGACTTTTAATGAAGTTTAAGAGAGAAAAATCTATAAATAAGGGGTATGATTATGAGATACTGCTCTTATGCAACTAAGCACGGCAAAAATAGTTACATTTCTGGGGTCTCTTTGCAGCCGCTTTGTCATACGTCTCTCCATAGCCTTCACCTGAAGAAGTTGCACGATGAAGTAACAATCTTTTGCCCTCTTCCAGCCAAGCTCATGTGAAATTTTGCGCTCATAATGCGACAAAAGAAAATTGAAAAATGTTAAACTTTTGCCGCTGTGGCATCCTGTTGGGTTGGGTTGGGTCAGACACTCTGTCTCGTTTCTCCCTGTCTGGCGAGCCAATCACCAATGACAGATGTAGAAACACTAGCTAGCTAGCAAGAGTATATTAGCAGCTAGTTACCGGTAGCCTCATCTGCCTCAGGTCACGTAATAAAGATGTCTACCTGACTCAAACCTTTGCCTAATAAAAAGTCCTGAGAAAATAAAAAAACAACATATAGGAGAATGTATGAAATGACAAAATATAAAACCTGTTATGTACATTTAGTTTAATGAAGAGATTTTAGGACCTCAATTTTAGAAACATGTATTTAAGACTTTCTAAGAGTGCGCAGACACCCTGTTAGGTGTCGAGGACTAAAGCCTCAGTGCCTGTTCTCTACCAACTGAGCCTCAACGCCCAGCACCTCTTCGCTCAGAGCGTCACTTAAGGAATCAAGAGGACTGAGAAGACCAGTTGATAGACAAGAAAGAAAAGAGGGAGAGTTTGGAAATTATTCAGCAACAAAATACCAGCTGCGGTTTTGCTAACTCTGTGCAGGCCTCGTTTTCTACTGCAGGACATCACCAGTGGTTCTTTGGTCTGATCATGAAGTCCTCACCATCTGCGTTTGTGTTTCTCTCACTACACCTGAAATGAGCAACGGGATCAGTGGCCGGGACACCTACAGCTGCTTGACCACCATGGCGTCCTCAATGTGTCCCTGAGCCAGCAGAGCTCGGATCACGTGGTCGTATGAAAGACTGCCGAGGGCCACGCCCCTTTCATTCACCTCCTTCACAACATCCAATGCTTCTGCAATAGAAAATAAAAAGAAAACACATTCAGTAAAGGGAGAATTTCAAAATATTCTTTAAGAACCACCCACCTTCTTAAATGTAGCTGTTTAGTTCTGTCTAAATAGAAATCTGTAAATTTGTCCACTAATCAAGAACCATGTCAGAAATTAAAGTTTCTGACATTTTGCTACTAAATTGTGACTTGTGCGCAAGAAAAAACTTTGAGAAGGAGCCAAGTGGGAGTTTTGAGAAAAACTTATTACCTAGTAATTAAATATCTGGTTTGTTTTACCCATTTTAAATGTGACATCTCGTGTTTTCCATGTCATGCAAACTACATCACTCGGACCTCCTGCTGCTTACCTTTGGCTTTGCCCTTCTTACAGAGCGTCAGCAGGCGGCTCTGGTAACCATCGGCTTCCAGAAGGGGCGACTGTGACTCGACCTGCTGTGTGGGGGAGGCGGCTTGTTCGTACCACGTCTGCAAAGGAAACACACGGGATCAAAGAGCTAAAACAGAGTGTGAAGTTTCCGTCAAAACACAGCCACGTCGAGCGGCCGTGTGATGGTGTGTACATAGCAGCGCGGCAGCGCCGGCCGGGGTCCCGTGATGCTCGCTCACCCGTGCCGCTGCGAGGGGAGGGGGTTAAGCTGTATTGGCTGGGGGCAAATTAGGTCTGGCACCCCAAGGGCAAGAGAAGAACGTGTGCGTTAGAGAGTTTGTGTGTCGGAGCGGGAAGTGTCAACCAAAGAGCCCCGGGGGTCACAAAGTTCATCGCTTCAGGCAACAGCAATCACTTCCCGTCTCATCACACTTTGCTGCTGGAGCATGCAAAGTGAAGATAGGGAAAAAAAAAACACAAATCTGAGGAGGAATGAAGCAGAAGCAGCAGCAGATTTTAAAGCAACAGTCCAGCTTCTTTTAACTCCAAATTAAAATTCAGATTCTCTCTTAATTTCAGTCCAGCTGAGCATCAAGCTGCAGCCATATGGCGGCATTTAGCTGCGGGCTAAATTAGTCGGGCATTACAGATTTACAGACAGATCAATCTGTAATTCCTCTCACCAGCCAGCTCGTCTGATTGACTACACATCAGATCAGAGCTTCAATCCTGTTTGCTCTGCATGTAATGAACAGAAGCTTAAAGTGGAGCAAAGTGGGAGGCGGTTTGGAGAGCAGCTGATAAGAGTTGGAGGGTTTTTTGATTTTTTTTTGGCAGCTTCAACAATTAGAGGCCAGGTCCTCCCTGGATAATCTATTCACTTAGCTTTATTAAAAAATAAAAGACTAACTTGTCGTATCATCAGTTTGAAAATATTAGGATGACTGGACCACGGTGTTATGAACAGATGAGTTTTAGTTCTTGGTAATCACACAGTCTGCAAACTTACTAAATATTGCAGACAATTAGATTTTCCATCTTAATGCAGCTACTTTTAACATTTTTGCTTATTCAGGGTTTCACCAACTCAAATTTAAAACTTTTTAAGACCATTATGAAGGAAAAATTACAGATATCTCCACAACTTTGGTGATAAATTTAGATTTACCAATGACAGACTCAAAAAGTTAACCGGCCAGCAGGGATATGTTAGGACCGCCTCAAGTCTGAGTGGGACTGAAACATTTACAGAAAAATCCCGCGAGAAAAAAACCCCCAAAACAATATAATATATGAGATTAAATAGTTCTGTCAAGACAAAAGTTTAAGACCTGTTATTTACATAAAGCACAACTTCTTAAAATTAATTTTAAGTCTGTTATTTTGATTAATTTAAATTGAGTTGTGTGCCACTGCAGTAAATATTTCCTTCAAGGATATACATTTCAACATCAATACAAGAGTGATAAATAATTAAGAGCTCTCCTTTTTTAATGAGTAGATTTTAATTTTAATGGTTTGTATCTTAAACACCAAGGAGTTCTTGGGTGAAACAATTATTTTGGGGATCAGACAGATGGATGGTGCAGAACGGATGCAGGATTCATAGCAGATTTCTAAAGTGGTCAGAATATAAATACGGATACGCAAAGACCATGTATTGGATGGATGGATGGACAGATGCAAGACTCTAATAATCCTTGTTTTCCCACTCATGTACTGCTTGTCTAACAGTGAAAGTAAGTTATCTGTGTCTAACGAGACATTTAAGAGCCATTTGAGCCTGGAGTTTTACCTCAGGCACCTCGAACGGCACCTCCTGGTGGTTACTCTTCAGGATGTCCGCCAGCAAGCGGAGGGTCCTCTCCCTGGGAATCACGTTCTCTTCCTGCATCTTGGTCCATGTGGCTTCTGCCTTCTGCCAGTCGTTGGTTTCCTCTGAAAACAGCCAGAACCCAATCAGTGGAAGGTTTATTTATCGGTTAAGAGCGTGACACGGCGACCTGCGAGGCCGAGCGGTCAGCCCGCCTCCCGTTCTTTCCCCGCAGGCCAATTTGCGACAAAGCGCTTCATGCTGGGAGAAGGCAATCAGAGCTCTAATCTGATCAACTGACTCACCCTCAACTACGCTGTAATTTATCAAACACGCCAACTACGACGCGTGTGTGTGTGGAGAGGAGTGGGGGCAACGGGACAATGACAATCAGCTTTAGCACTCCAATCGCAATTGTTATCAGCTCGGCTCGGGGCTGCGGCAATCACACCGCGCCTCGACCGATCCCACTCAGTCACACGCTGAGGAGAGAGCCTGGCACGCCGGAGAGCACGGCAGATACGGGAGGTCAAAGGAGCGGGGCACGCCGAGGAGCGGCTGGGGCAAACCCATCAAAAACACAAACAGAGACGAACAGAAACGGGACAAACGAAGGACGAAGACTCACTGCAGAGCCTCAGCATGTAACTGTACATCTCGTCCCTGTCGCACTCAAACAGCTTGGATGTCATTTCCACCATCTGCTCCAAGGCCTCCATCTACAAGAAACACATGAACCCAATCAGCACGAGAAACTTTCCCCCGTACTTTATGTAATGCTGCGTATGCATTTGTTACCTGATTAGAAGCGATGCATTTCTCCGCATACCACTGCAGGCGTCCAGGCTTCGCCCTCAAACCAGGGGTCTAACAAAACAAACGAGACGATATTCAACATGCACGTATTGGTTGGATGTTGAAAAATACCAGCAGTTCAGCTTTTTATAAATTACTTTTTACCAACTAGGTTGAAGCTTAAATGTGTAAATCTCTCTTCATAAGCAGGAAGTTTTTCAATTCTTCAAAAGCGACAAAAACAAAACAAAGAAGCGTAATCATGATTCAGACAGAATCAAAACAAAGGTTGGAAAAGCTTAGAGATGCTTTAGGAGTATTTTCAGGGTAGAATGAATAGAGTTTAATATTTTCACTTGTTTTGAAAATGTGTTTACAAAAATAGCTTTTTGCTGTGCCTGGATTATGAGCCGACAGGCCACTGGACAGCTTCCACTCGTACCATCAAGGAGCAAGACACGCAGATTAAAATGACGCCAAAACAATATGATTTATGCCAATATTGTGCCCCCGTACATGTAGCTCATTTTATTTGGTTATTTTTCTGGTTTTATTGGGTCGCACTTAGCATTTGGTATTTTACTCAAAATTGTATTTTGGTTAGTTAATGATGTTCTGTTTCGTATAGGTTCTCCACACATTTTTTTTAATTATTTATATTTATTCTTAATTTTATCTCTTTAAACCTTTCATCAGTAAAGATACAGTTCCAGAATACATAAGTAAAAAAAAAAACAGACTTAGGAACGGCAGGAAACTCATAAAAAATAAATATTTATTTGAACTAGGGCTGGGCGATTGATTGATTTTATCGATTAATTGAATTTGTGGTTTTTGAAGATTTCATTTCTGGAGGATCAGGATTTTCTTTTTTAAACCGATGCACTCGTCGTGTTTCCATACTTCAGTGTGACATCAGAATGCACCAGGCCGCCATCTTGACTGACAAGCATCTTTGATGGAATTTAAAGGACTGACTTTTTTTTTTTTTTTAACCAAAAGTCACAATGTCATTAGAATATAGTCGTAGTAATTTGAGAATAAAGTCTTCATGTTAGGAGAATGAATAAGTAACTTTATGAGAACTCCAACATGAAAAATAACAAAAAATTCATTATTCAAGTTTTTTCTCATTAAAACGACTTTTTTTCTCCTAATGTTAAGACATTCGTGTTGTCTTTATTCTGCTAATTATATGACAATATTCTCATAATTAAAAATTCTTGCAGACTGGCCCTAATAGTCCGTTGTCCAACTAACAGAGAGGGATTGAAATTAAAAAAAAAAAAAAAACACTTTCGGAAATATTTTCTGTCACTTGCAATTTCTCTTTTTTATTGTAAAAATGGATTAAAATTGGATTTCATGTGGAAAAAAAGAAATCTTATTTTTAAGCAATATAATTTTAATCTTTTGTTTCAAGAAGGACTGACAGCACAAAGTACGGCTTCAATAACTTTTAAAAACAAGAATTGGATTCAAAAGATGAAATCTATCGTTGCTTCACTCTGAGGGTTGGGAGTCATGGACACCAGGTTTAGAAGTGACACAAAACCAACACGCAATTTCAGTAATGGCATTATATAGTTTTAAGTGAATTCCTAGTATCAGATGGAAAATTTAAAATGATGCCACGGCATAAAACAGACAAAAGCTGAAGTTAAACATGCAAAAAAAACAACAAAAAAAAAACAACAAAAGGGGATTAAAACGCTGTCCCCGGCATCTGTTGTCCTCCATTTTCCAGAGATTTGTTTTTACTTTTCAAACACCAATGATACGCAGATAAGCGGAGCATTTTTTGCTGTCAATAAGGTCTGACATAGATTGATCTGCAGGCTCATGTAGCAGCGATTTAGCCCGATACGTCTAGAGCCGACATGATTATTATCGTGGAATAAGAGCGATCAGGATTTCATCTGTCCCCTGCGGGGCTTTGATACAATCTGAATAAGACTGGGATTGAGAAATTTCACTCTCCCTCTCTCTTCTTTTCGATAATCTGGGAGCAGAAAACACAGAACGATCAGGCCGGGACGTTAATCTGACAGCGGATCAACGACCCTCAATCCCCGCTGGCCTCTTTGATGGGCACCCGTCACGCTTTAAGAGGGAGGGAAACGCAAAGGAAAGATGAGCTTCATCTCTTTCTGCGAGCAGCCCTCTCTGCCGTCATCCCTTCCAGATTTCTACCTCCTCTTCCAAATCTCTTGTCCTCCGGTTCCCCTCCATCCCTCTAGCCGTCCCAGTCAACGGCATTATGTTCTTACCCAAGCAGCCAAAGGGACAAATTAAAATGTGTAGCACTCACTCATTCTCTCTCTCTTTCAGTCTGTCTAATCTTCTTAGAGACTAAGGCTCAGCGCAAGCGCTCCATCTTTTTTTTTGCCTGAGATTCATTTTACTTGGAAGAGTCTTGAGGGCTCAAAGCAGCAGGAGAACACACGCGCACGCGCACGCACACATAAATGTTTGGTATTCTGAATCAGTCAGTGGAAATCTCCCTAATCTGGTCCTGGAAACCTCAGAAGTAAGAAACCGCCGCGTCGACATATGCAGATGCCGATCAGAAGAATCCAAAGCGGGAGAAGAAAACAACGCCGCTATCAAAGAAAGGGGAAAAAAAAAAAGAAAAAAGAAAAAAATGTCAAGCAATTCAGATTACCAGGACGACCAAATGTAAACGCACTCGGCTGCATCTTTAATAGTTTTCTTCAACTCTCGTAGTATTGGAACTTCTCTCCAAAATAAAACAACAAAAAAAAAGGCCAAAGATGACCTCGTCTTACCTCCACTTAACAAACCCTCGCCATCTCAGTTCCTAATGTCCCCATTGCACTAATCACCACTTATCCCACACACACAATCCAAGCCCTCTCCCTAACATAAAAACACATAATAGCTCACCACTCTTTAGCAATACTACCTAACCTTGACCATCACACACATGCACACACTTCCTGCAGCAATAATAGGACCTGGCCACCTGACAGTCCCCTCCCTACCCAACCGTGACCATTTAGCACAAAATTGGCCACCTTTCTCTATCATTACACTTAATTAGCTGTGATTAATCAGCTGCCAATTATACCAAACAGAGCCTAAAGAGAGACACCACACTGGACAGCCACTTGACGCTCTCAAAGGGATAAAAAAAAAAAAAAAAAAAAAGTATTTGTGCGTCTGAGTGCGTAAGTGTTAATATTTGAGCGATGAGAGATATGATTCTGTTGTAGTCGCCAGAGTGTCGCCTTCATCGCAATGTAAGCGTAGCAGACGGATGAAAGTGAACTTTTAATTAAGACTTTGTTCTGCAATCGAAGCAACGCTAGCTGAAACGGCGACTGTGAAATTCTCCTTCCCTTCCCTCCTCCTTTTTTTTAAGCTCAATAAAACAAAAACGCTTTCATGAAAACTGTTTTTCACCACAACAGATGAGTTAATGCATTCATCACTGGCAAAATTAAGGGGAAAAACAAAACATAATTAGGCGAACATTAGTGGGGTTTTTAACTGAGAAATCATCTTATCGGATCAGAATCAGACGATGCTCGGCTCAAACTCAGAAATCAGTTTTTATTTTTTTTTATCTTTAAACCTTTATCAGTTACGAAGCACGTAAGATTTGGAAATGTTTTCAGTCTTTTGGAAATCTAAGCATGCTAGTAAAGCTAACAACCCAAATCCATTTATTTAGGATCATAAGTTTATAATATGAACTCAGCGTTCAGTTTTATGGACTGCTGTCGCTCATCCAATGGTCGACCGGAAAAAATGGACGGTTCCCTCTGTGTTGGTTTTTTAAATATGTTAATGTCTTATTTACAATGTTGGGATGAAACGGGAAACGGAGCTTTGTCTGCAGTAATGCAGGTGCTGCTGCCATTGTGAAAAATTAAAAAAGCTCTCAACTTAGAGGCCCATCTACATTCTGACCCATTGTCATAAAATACTGTATGGACCATGGATGAGATTACCCTCTTGGACCCGTTACCCAGGCGACACAATCTCAGACAAGCGGAAGATGCTGCCTGGATGTCACTCACTGGGTGTGGCATCACTCCTACTCTTAACTTGAACAACTATTGACTGCTTTTTTTTTTTTTAAGGTTTCTTTGGCTCTACTGGGTTTTATTTGAAAGTGCTATGGCAGGAAAAGAGAGAGAAGACATGCGGAAAAGGTCACCAGGTCGGGAATCGAACCTGCGACGGCCGCATTGACAACTAATGCCTCTATATGTGGGGGGTGCTTAGCCCCTGCGCCATCACAGCACCTCCCCTCCCCCCCAGTGTCTTTCTTCTACGCTCTAAACTTGCCATCTACAGGTCAAAGCATCAAAAAAAAAAAAAAAAAAAGATGTGAAATCTCCCACACATTTCTGATGCATTGTTTTATAATTAATTAAATATAATTTTGTTCAACTGCATAGATGCTTGTGGAGACTAACCTGCTTTCGCTTTCACTCTCCAAGCTGCTCTGCTTCTTGTTTGCTGAGCTACTAAGCAGAAAACTTAATACATTTTCCCACCATTGCCCGGGCAAGTGACCATGTTCGAATCAAAGTTACACTCAATGCTTAGTAAAGCAAAAAAAAGAAAACAAACTCTCCACTTCTTGTCTCTGTAAAAACATGGCGCGCACTACAAAGAAGCCACCAGGCCTCTAATTGTTAAAGTACTAAACTAAAGTAGTAGGCTGTTTTTTTTTTTTTGACAATTCTAGAATTTTCTGCATTTTCCCTGTCAGTTTTGTAACATGGTTTTTCCTTTTCTTTTACATATTTACCCAGATTTAGAAGCTGATACAATCAAATTGAATACTTTTTCAAACTTTTCTAACTCCCACATATTGTCTACATAAGTTATTGACGACCAACTAAAAAGTCCCACAAATTCATGCCCCCACCATTACTTTAAAACGGCTAAAAATATACGTTTTATGGTTTTAACATATGAACAGAACACTTTTCACCCAGCTCTACACTCTTTTCTATTAAACACCCTTGAAATTGATGAATATTTTAAATGAGAAAATTGCTAGTCAGTTATGCTAATCATGCTTTTTCATATCTATGGTTGATGTTTTGGTTGAAAAACATCAACCAAGATATTTTTCCACCAAACATGCGGTCCAGAGCGTTTAATCTCAGCAGCATTTCGAATTGCCGCCTTCCGGTCCTGGATTAGGCTACCCAGCCATCAACAATCTCCCACATCATTGGCATGATGTGGGAGCTGATATTAGACGCAGGATAGCAGCCATATAATCCAGCATGAGGGGAATGAGAGCCACGGCAACAACATGTTGATAACATCTAAGAGGGTTTGAATCCTCAAGAGGGACAAATCCGTCTTTTAGAGCGCACCACGACAAGAGATCAAGAGGTCAGATATGCCTTCCTCCGCTTTGTTCTCATCCTGATCACAGCGTTAATGGCCTTGTCTTTTTTTTTTCCCTCTCTGATGTCGGGCTCATCCCTCTTTTCATCTGTTCATCAATCTCTCTGTGTGTGGCTGCGCTCCGTGCCCTGACCTCTGGTTTTATCCATGTGAAAAATCACTTCTTATCTGCTCTCTGTGCCTCTCGCTTTTTCCTCACACTAATCTAGGGGGCTTATAGCAGGACTTGAGAGGACAAAGATATAAATACTCATGCCATAATTCAGGTCAGATGACTCGATACCAAAACAAAAGGAAGCCATCTCCATTTTGGAAGTGCTCCGTAACGGTTCTGAAGTTTTTCTTTTTCTTTTTTTTTACTCATATAGATCATCGATAGCTGATTTGAGGTCATGATGTATGACTTTCAAACTTTTACAATCTTCAGTGCAACATGTCTTGTACAATGTGGCAGGTGATATAAAGCGAGGGTAAGTGTTTATACTAAGATTTAGATTTATGGCCTGAACCCAAATTATTTCCGTGATGGTTGGGTTGGACTTATGTGGCGTGTTTAATGAGCCTGCAATATGTACACAGAGAAAGCCAAGTAAGAACGCACAACATAAAGTTGTGTTAATCTACTCATTGTAGTGTAAATAGTTTAACATGTTGAGGAAGTATAGGAAGTAAGTAGGGTGCAGTAACAAGCAACAAAATGGAGCTGGAAGACGTTAAAAACTAAAATTAGGAGAAGTTACACTGCTTTCTTAAAATAACACATTGGATTTACTTCGGACTCGGGCCTGTAATTACAATAATCAGTCGGATTGTATCGGGTTTGGACACGAGGCCTATGAGCCGATCTAAACTCTAGTTTCCACCCTGAAAACTAAAAGCTTTGTTGAGGTCCAGTCTGGCTCTGAACGTCTGTGTAGACGTGTGCTCACCTCAATGATCTTACGAGCTTCCCGGTAGCGGCCGGTCTGAATGAAGGCGAAGAACAGATCATAAAGCATCATCATCTCTCCTCGCTCCTGGCTGACAAAGTCCATCACTAAAGAAAATTTTAAAAGAGAGAGAGAGGAGGACAAGGAGGAGGAACATTAAAGAACTGGTCTTCAAATGGACAAAAAAAAAAAACCCACCTGAGTGAAGTTGTCCCCAAACACCTTCTTCTAATTAAATGAAATGTGTGTCAATTTTTGTTTGTGTCTCTGTCATTTTAACGATATTAATGTTTCCAGAGTCCATCAGACAATCAAACAAAATATGCTCTCAATCATCTGTGCCAAGTTTTTGCTGGTTTGTACAGCAAAAGTTAAATTGTGTCGTTATAATTTTTAAGATTTATAAGAAAAGAAAAACTTTCCAGAGGTCACGAGAGATTAACCTCGAAAATCAAAAACATGTGTAGCATACTGCAGTTGATAGACACCAAATTTAACTGATTTTGTAAATGCTGGAGGCTGGTTGACCCTTAATGACCTCTGGAAAGTAAAATGACAGCAGCACAAACGATCATTTTTGCTGAACAGACATAGCACAAACGTTGGACGTAAATTTTGTTTAATTTGATGAAGGTGGGTGACGTCTTCACTCAGATCAACGACTCCAATCTTCCGGCACAAAAGACCTGCGTCCGGTTTTCTTCTGGATCAAGCGCAAACATTCCCAAACGTAAACCTGAGCTCTCCTCTTGTGAACTTGCTAAAGCCTTGTGCTCAGTGCTACAGGCTATCTCTGTCCAGCAGCTTCAGGACAGGCACCCCTCACACACACACACACACACACACACACACACACGTTTTTAGTTATCCAAATGGAGCTGCACATTCAGCCAAATCCAAGGACATAAAGGTAATCCCTGCTCATTTTTTCCTCTGTCCATAAGGCAGAATAATGTGGTGCTGAAGTGTAAATCAAGCATGGACAAGTTTGCACACAAGTTTCTGACTGCATTTAATTTCCAAGTGATAACTCTGATTTTCTATTTAAAACTGAAGAACTGTTTTACATCCTTCTCTCAAACTAAAGTCTGAAATTCAACCACAAATGTTGTTAAAGGTCATAGTAGGCCAATCTGATTGACATCTGTGGTTTCAACATATTTCCGTTCATTTAAAAGGCTGAGTTTTATTTACTATAAACCCACAGAACAAGTGAAAGGCGCTCAGTTTGTTCTTATACAGTCCTCAAACTGAGGGGGGAGGACTCGGTGTTTAATGTCGTAGAGTTTGGAGTGGGAATGAACTTAGCATTAAAGAGTTAGAGTTTGGCAGCGAGTTGTAATTCTGTTCTAGGTGTTGTAAAAGTTACTTTGTTTTTAAGGGTGAGATGACCGCATTCATCACAAAAGTAAAAATGTGAAGAGGTGCTCCACCGCGCGGCCTCAACCTTTACGCACTCAGAGCCACTTGGACCCCAGCGGCACGTTGGACTTGACTTTTTCGCCTCGCCGCCGTGGAGGTATAAAGAGGCTGCTCTACATATGATTGGTTGAGTAGCTTCATCTTTGACCCTGGGCTAAATCTTTCTGACCTTCAGGGCCACTTGTGCTCTGCTGGATTCCCCAGCACCTGTTAACACACGTGTTCAATGCTACAGCTGAAAAATCACTTTGGGCGCAAACACAACAACAATGTAACAGGTTAGAGTCAGGAAACTAAAGGAAGGGGCACACACTCCAACTCCATATGGGTTTTTTATTTACCAAGGTTATACGTCAGGGTTTGTTGAGTAAAATATAGTTTAGAGTATTAAAGGAGAGAAATGCGCCTCGTTCATCAATATCCTGCATCTTTTTTAGTTAAACTCATTCAGGAGAAACTTTACCTTAGCTTAAGAAATAGGTTGTGTTGGAGCTGAAGTGAAAAGTCCAGATTTTCTCGTTTTTCTCATGTTCAATGTTTAAACTTGAGGAAGCGCTACGCTTATTTTTTGCGTGCTCCTCATAGCGGATCATGTGCTCAGTGTACCTGGAAGAGGATCATGGACATGTGGAGGAGACAAGAAGGCTCAAGGACAAATACTAAAGAAAAAATAAGATTGGGATGAGAAGAGACATGAGGAAGTACGGATAAGTCAGTGCTCCAAGTCCAGCTACATAAAACTCATTTAGAGCCAGAGACGGTGCATAACCTTTTGTGAAAATACAACTTAAAGTTTGTTTAATGAATATCTACTATAGGAAATGTGTGGCATTTCTTTTAAACAACATTTTATTTCTGCTTTTAGGTTTTAAAACAAAGAAAAACATAAAACATTTACAAAATTAGGATTGACACATTTTCTTCTCTGTGATGTTTGTGAAAAATTATTTAAACAAATAAAAAGCAATACTACTAATACTTGCGTCTTTCTATTGTGGAAATTTAAGGCAGGATTTATATTATGCAAACCCCCCGTTCCCACCTAAAAGCTGCTAAAGTTATTTTTTTTTTTATATCTAAATTTTAAGAGTTGTTGCTTCCACATTTTTTTAGTCAAATATCAAGAGCCATCGCGGAAGGTCCAAAGAGCCACTTGGGGCTCCGGAGCCGCAGGTTGTGGACCCTTTTTCTAGACACATTATGTGATTATTTGCTTACAGACTGAAACAGAGATTGTACCCAACGATGAACCAGACTTATGGAGGCCCACAGTTCTCCTTAGGCCATATTAGCTGTTTGTTTTAGATTTTTCCTTATAACAGCATTATGTCTGAGGTGTTGCATTAAAATACATCAACAGCTGTGTGTCCGTTAAATGCAGATGTTGTCTCTGAAGTTGACAAAACGATTTCATCAGCTCCCAAAATAGTCTAAAGGCAAAGGATTGTTGGTGTATATAAACAAAATGGAGAAACTTAAACGTTTTTTAAAGTCAGACATAGAGTTTAGTTTCATTGATTTTTTTTTTGTGCCATTTCCAAAACGAATGAGTCGTCTCCTACTGAACGTAGCTAAAGATCAGAAGTCGGCGTTCTACCTTTTTGCAATAAATCTGTATCTCCTTTCTTCACCAGAGCAACGGTGATGTCATGGATGCGCGGCAGCTGGTTGTAGAGTTTGTGATACTCCAGCGCCGCTTCGAGAGCTCCGGACGGGTCATTGCTGCAGGCATGAAGACAAACACACACACACGCACACACACACAGAGAGAGAGAGGGAGAGAGAGAAAGAAAAATGTGAAAATGAGTTCATCCAATCATTCATGTACAGAGCGGTGTCAGTGGAGAATAAAGAGCGTATCATGGGGCGTTAACCTCGTGCCCTCCCATTCAAGCACAATGACCCGCCTCGACAATACAGGCCCTTTGAATTCATGACAGCACAACTGCAGGGCGACGAGGCCTTTTGGCCTCAATACATCATTCCCACACAACCACGCGTGCTCTCACACACACCTGTCCTGGTGGGGCTAATGACTCTACGGACAGGCTTTTAGAGGTGAAGCAATACAGCCGATAAAAGGACTCCGCTGACCTTTACCCTCTCCGCACAGCCTCCAACTTTCCCTTCTTTTCTTTGTCCACCCAAAACCTCCTCAACCTTCCCTCATCCCTTACTTCCCTTTTTCTCCCAACCTTCACACTTCCTTTCTGACTTCTCTTTCTCGCCATCGTCTTTCTGATTTCACGCTGTCAGCTCTCAGCACCGACTCTGACCTGAGCCCCCCCATCGCCCCCCCTACAACCCCTCGCTCAAGCAATTTAGCTCAAATATGGCAACAACATTAGAGACCCCCACTCTGCCTTTCACACCTCGCGCCCTTCTTCTCATGACATCCTCTCTCGTAGCTGGTCTTCCTCGCAGCAAACAAAAGCGGCGCGCCGAGGGGAGGACTCACTCCTGATGGAGGGATAACGAGAGAAGAAGAGAGGAAGTGCGCGAGAGACCACTTCAATCCCCTCTATTGTGACAGCGCTGCCATCAATCTGCTGATTGGGTAATTACCATGTCAATCACGCAGAGGTCAAAGCAGATAGGGCACTCGTAGAGAGAGAGGGGAGGCAGAGGGGAGGACTGACTGAGCAGAAACACAAGAGTGAGCGTTGGGCTGAGAGCAAACAGGTGTAATTTCTGAAGTGTTTTCTTCTCTAATCAATCAGAGAAGCGGAGATGCAAAAACACGCCCTGAAACGACCAACAACACCGGAGGGGGGCAAGCAGGAAACATTTGACCTTGGCACTGGCTTCTGTGTGGCGGGAGTGGATGGAGGTGGTGAGGCGGGCGGGGGCGATGATTGGGACGGAAAGGCAAACAGGAGCGCTAATTGAAATGAAGAGGCACAACATTATTCAGCTGCGCCAGTCAAGAGGCTGTTTAACCGCACAACAGTCTGATTGAACGGCGCAGAAGAGGGACAAAGAGACTTTGGGGAAACGAGAGGAGGAGCGGGCGAGAGGGACGAGAGTCAAACATGCTATAAGGTTCGTTCTGTGAGGATCTAATGAGGTCGTTTCATACCTGCACATACTCGACTGTACACAAATATGAAAGATGTGTTAAATATCTAAAAATAAACCCATCTTTTATTGCTTTAAACCATAAGTACCCATATAAATCCTTAATAACCAAGTATTTCTTTAGAGCTTTAGAGTTTCTCCTAATTATCCATATGAACCGACAGATTCCCATTTCTTTCACCACTGGGTGTTTTAACTACTTCTCATTATACAACAGAAGTAGGCGGTGGCAGAAACAAAATATCCAACGCTCAGTTTTAGGGAACTGAAATGCTGTTCATGTTGGCGACACCATGTCTTCATAAGTACCATTTGAGGACAAAAACAAGTCTTTTTCTGTCCTATTATAAGCATAAACGGGTGAAGTTTGATAAAATCAACCAGGACTTTAACTGGAACCGTGGCTTTGGTCAGACGAGAACAACATTGAGTGTTTCAGCAATAAATAAATACTCTTTGTAGGTTTTGCATGAAGCAAAAGAGGAATGCATGTTAAAGTACTGATGCTCACTGTTGGGTACGGTGGAGGCTCTTTAATGCTGTGGGTCTGTTTCTCTTCCACCAGCCACAGGAACCCCGTTAGTCCTAATTCAAACTTTCCAGTTCCCTCAACTGATCACTTGACTGTGACGCCATTAGAAGTTAATTTCATGTCTTGTTCCAAATCCATGTATTTTATAGCCCAGAACATAAATGGAGCAGGACCAAAGAAAAGAAATGCACACTACACGTCTTCAGGTGTTTATCTTGGAAGTATTGGGATCATTTGCACACCTGATCTCTCAGATAACATAAGGACACCAAACCTGATGGACTGATAGGAAAATCACTCTTTTCTATTTCAGTTCTTCTCTTCTGAGTAAACTGCATGCAAACCTGAACATCATTGCCTCTATAAATCAGTATCTCTGAGTGAAATACTGTAATTCAACTGAAAAAACATGGCTGCCCTTCAGGAAGGCCAAAGAAACTCAAGTTCACGGACGTGCACAGGAAGATTAAGAACTTCAGAGAGCACGGTCGCATTGACTCTTTGAAATAGCTCACAATCTAAAAAATAAATAAACCTGGTGGCCTTAGCCAGTAAAATTAAAATGAATCACAAGTGGGTTTTTCAACAAGATAATCCAGAATATATGTTGAAATCAAAACAGAAATCACAGGAATGGTCAAGTTTATCTACAAGTCTACATAATATCACAGAAGGTAAGTCCTTTTCTGCTGGCAAAACCAGTTTGTATAATTCTAATACTGCCGATTTTGTTAAAATGTTTATGTATGCGAGTTTCTTTTCTCAAACCAAGTAAATATTCACAAATGAAAGGTCAGTCTACGCTGCTGAAATAAGACGAATTTAAGCATTTTTACACAAGAGTGCCAACAGGCATGTCCAATCGATCCGTCCCATCTTTTATACATTAAACACTTTCTCATAATCCCTTCCTCCTAATGAGGGATTTTAAAAATCTCTAGCAAAAAAAAAAAGAAAAAAAAAAAGGGGGGGCCTGGCGTTGCAATTACACCCCATCTCTCCGCCCGCTGATCCACCCCCTAAAAAGAGCTAAAGATGTTGAAAGATGGATAATTTCCCTCTAGGTACAATTTAACTGTCACTTTGCGTTGCCATTTAGTGTGGCACACAGCCCTGTTAATGTCCCCAACTTTGCATGTCAGACACTTTCCAGCCAATTAAGCCCTGAAAAAAAATAACGAGCGCTTTGCTCAGTGGAAACCTGAAGGATGAGACAAGGAGGCTCATTTTGACTTATTTCACCGCCCTCCCCTCCCCTCTCCTCTTTTTCTTTGCCTCCGTCCCGTTCCTTTGTTTACGGGAGATGGGCAGGCCTGTTATCAAGCCACTGTCCTCCAGAACGAGGTGTCTGTGTCTCGAGACGCAAATGAGAGTGCGATCATGACACGACTAGCCTGCAGTTAAATGTGGGCTAGAATGGCACTTACTTATTACTGACATTATTCCCGTCCTTAACAGGTGATTTTGTGTAAAAAGGGTGAAAGCTGTGGTCGCACAAAGGCAGGTGAACATTTTTCAAAGTTGATGTGGCAACATGGTATTTAGCGGTCCAGTCAATTCCACATCCAGCCGACAAACAGGAACATTAGGTGTCAGCCTAACATGAAAGTTATTTCATTTTAACCAACCATAACCTGTTATTTCAGAGCATTTCTGATCTCTATCTTTATACAGGCAGGGAGCCAGCTTCCAGAAATCCCCAAACATGAGATGGATTTATGCTTAAATCTAAAAATATGACTAGCTCTGTTGTAAGTGACACAGATACCAGCATATAGGCAATCATGTTTAGGTATGGGCTTTGATTCAAAAGTACAGCAAGTATAAAATAAAGAGTAGAAAGACAAACATTTTGCTTTTTACTCAGTTTTTTTAAAGTAGCACAGTTTAGGACTATTAAAAAAAATCTCTCTGCACTTTGAATTAAACTCTAAATTTCAACAATGCCTCGCACTCGCAACAAACACCTGTGCTTGGATGCAAGGTGTTGAAAAGTATCTGTAGCAGGAAGCAAATGATAATGTAAAGAAAATACACAAATGGCTTGCCATATCCATGCTACTGGATTCGACATTTGGATTTTCCATTTCTATCACTCTTTGTCCTCTGAACCTTGTTGATTTTACACAAGCGAGTAGGTTGTCAATTATTACAAACCATTTTTGCATGTACTTGGTGTGGAGTGTCTTAGTGACTAAATTAACTTCATTCTCTCATGGCAGAAAAAGCAAATAAAATATTGTGAATAAAAGTTGACATTACATGTTATTCTCCATCCGTTTCATGCAAATAATGTCTTTACAGGCACAGTGTAATGTGAGAGCAATGTAATGTAATGTTAGGTCTTCGTCATGTTGATTTCCACAATAACACCACTGCAAAATCTTTAAAAAATAATAATAATAAATACTTAGTAAACCAATTGTGCAAAGTGAAACTGGATGACTTCATTCAAGTTTATTTTTTTAATCATTGTGAAACCAATGAAGTTGCAATGTCAATTTAAATTTGCTCAGTTTTTTGTGATTGCTTTTTTTCTTACTAATAAAGAAACTAATGCTTTTTCACTCCTAAGGAACAACATTTTCTGAAATTTTTCCTACGTGTGTTAGTGAGAAAAGCTGACTAACTTTACGCAAAAACAGAAAGCAAATATTCTGCACTTCATAACCAGCTTAAATAATAAATATTGTAATCTATATCTTTCGTATCACAAGGTAAATTACTGAAGAGCAAAACATGTCTTTCAACGTGTTCTGCATTGTTCATCCATTGTTCATCCATCCATTCTTTATCCGAGTCTCTGTTATTTGTATAAAAAGAAAGAAAAAAAATAAATCACTTGCCTCCATTTAGACACTCTGTTTCCATTTGTTCTTTTAGGCCTAAGCTTTGGAAGTAAATTAGGCTTTTTCTGTGAGCCGCTCATCTCTTTTCAGCTCTGCGCCCGCCTCCTCGTGCTCCATCATCCCACTACTGCCTTATCATATGCGTCCTGCCAGCTCTTCACTTTGTTGGACTCATTAGCATTTACTGTCGCTAATCACTTCCTCAAGGATGGCAATCGGAGCTAGCTGCCAACTAGCGCGGTGGCAGGTTAGCACACACAATACTGCGCGGACGGGCGTGAAGGCTAACGGGGCGGCGCGTGTGATGGGCTGTCAAGGGCTAATCTGGCGGAGAAGTGTTCATTAAGTCATTAGCGCTGACGCAGCGATGAGATGGGTGCAGGCGGGAATGATGCCTGCTTTGTCCTCTTTTATCACTTTTCTCCATCCCCTCCTCCCACCACCAGCGTCTGTTTGTCCGCTGACTGACGGAATGAAGAGGTGGGGACGAGAACGTGAAGATAAAAAGGGAAGAGAGCAACACTACGGATTCAACCGGGCTGTAAAAGTCAAGTGTTGTGCTGCTTGAACCTGCCCTGAAGACTGACTGAACCGCTTACTGTTTTCTTTTTTACAATCCTGAAAATTTCACACTTAAAACTGAGCTTTAGAAAGAGGACACATATAGTAGTCTGAAAGTATTCTCTCTGAAATTGAAATTATTAGTGACGTGGACTTAGATGCAACAGAGTTGAAGATGATAAAGTGTATGAAACTGGCTAGCCGTAACATTTTCACAAATTATAGTGCAGTCCTGTAACAAATAAAAATGAAAAAAAACAACAAAAAAAACAAATAAACTAAAAGATAAAGAAGTTAATTAAATAAATATTATAAAAGTATGTTGGAATAATAAACAAAAGGTGTTTTAAGATCTACATCAGGTAAGCATGAATCCTGTAGAGACTTTCATGGTACAATGACTGATATCAGTTATTGGCAAGATGCTCCATCCATCCATCCATTCATCCATCCATCCATCCATTTTCTTTACACCCTTGTCCCTCAGTGGGGTCGGGAGGGGTGCTGGTGCCTATCTCCAGCTAACGTTCCGGGGGGGGAGGTACACCCTGGACAGGTCGCCAGTCTGTCGCAGGGCAACACAGAGACACACAACCATACACACACTCACATCTAGGGACAATTTAGAGAAACCAATTGACCTGACAGTCATGTTTTTGGACTGTGGGAGGAAACCAGAGTACCCGGAGAAAACCCATGCATGCACAGGGAGAACATGCAAACTCCATGCAGAAAGACCGGGGCTGGGAATCGAACCCAGAACCTTCTTGCTGCAAGGCAACAAGCTCTACCATCTCTACCATTGGCAAGATGTTATAGGAAATAATTGAACACTATTTTTAAGCCATTTCATTTTAAATACACACACATGCTAAAGGTAATTGTATTCTTTTGCATGTAACATTACAAAACAGCAAGTTTTCAATCACCTAAATGTACAATCTTCAGCCAGAGTTAGATGATTTTAAAAGGTTTAATGTATTAGAGTGAATTTATTTCCATTAGCTCTGGAGTTTCCCTTCTTTTGTATATTAGTAGCCTTATAACTAATTTCTTCAACTAGAAAGATAACTAAAGCGAATGTATTTCTACAAAAAAAGAAGAAAATTAAAAGCCAAAGAGAGAAGCAATAAATGAAAGTGCAGTACAATTACACTTTCAGACATAATGAAATGTAATTTACGATCTGGCTGTACTCAAAAAGTCAAATGAATATGAATTTAGGCTCTAAAGGTTGTAAAACCATGTATAAGCCTAGGATGTTTTAGTTATTTTGATGCAGTTAAGCAAAAATATAGAATGAAACGCCTCCAGATAGTGGTATGTTTAGAATATTGTTCCTTGCAGCCATTCTGTGCTCTACAGAGTCACAAATCTACCTAAGCTGATATTAGCAGGAAATATTTCCAATGCATAAAACTGGTTTGTCATGTAAGCTATAGGGAAGAGTAGGTGAATATTCCCGGCCATCTGACCAGCAGTGTGCAGCAACAGGTGAGTGGAGGCGGAGCTTGGTATTGTTAAGCGAAATTGCTGGTTGCTAACACTTTTTGGAATCCGATTAAAATAAAATAACTAAACCAATCTTTACCAACCCAACTAAAAGGATTTGATTCCACAAAGTTGTGGTGCAAGCCAAATGGCAAAGGTGTATAAATACATACATAGTTACTATGAGCTATTCCAGTTTTTTCCCTTTTCTTCTCAAAGCTAATAAAGGAAAGCTGTACAGATGTGGATTTGCCTCATGGACGAGGCCCTCCTAGAAACCTACACACCAACCAACACCTCGCTGATTATGACCGGATACAGGCAGCCATCTTGTTCTCTCGTGTTCATTAGTGTGTTTACTGCAGTATCAGCTGGAGGAAGTACAACTGGCACTTGATTTGGGAGCACCGGCTGGCGGTAAGCTGCTGTGTGTTCATGCTTGTGTTTTGGCTGCCGTTGATGACCCAGGAGTAAATTAGCCCGCTAATTTCGCGGAGGCAGTGATTATCGTCGTGAACCTGGAAGCTCTGTTTGTGCCGGAGAACGGAGTCAAAGCAACACAAACAGCAGCAGCAGGGGAGCTACCTTCTGCACGTGTGTGTGTGTGTGTGTGTGTGTGTGTGTGTGTGTGTGTATAAACATCATTTCCAAAGGTCTACCTCATGTGCAGCAACGCACATGATGATAAACTGTATGAAAGGATGTGGACAGTGTGTGTGATGTCTATAGTAAATCCACCAATTAAGTGGCCTGTGCATAATTAGCATGCTAATGAGCTGATCTAGGTAAAAGCTGCTCGCACAAAAACGTGCAAGATACACAAGCTGAATAGAGTTGAAAGGTGAGAGACTCTGAACTGAATGTTTGCTAATATTTACATTAGGAGAAAAAGCTTTGGTGGAACCGGAGGCATGGTGATTGGTGTCGAGGATTTTAAGTATTAAAACTATTCAAAATGTTTTGTGTAGATGCACCAAGCATGATGTTCCTATAGTTTGCAGGTTTCCTTCCAGGTCTCTCCTGCAGCTTACAGACATATTCTAATTTTTATTCTTTAAGGGTCATAACAAAATTGTAAAGGAACTGAACTTATATAGCGCTTTTCCAATCACTTTTAGTTTATTACATATTTTTTGCTAGAGCACATGAATTAAAATAATTGTTATAAAAAACGGTGGTATCACATTTCTATCTATACCATACTCTTAGTGAACTATGAGAAAGCATTTTTTTATTATTATTATTTTAAAGAAATCGATTGTGTTTTATATTTCTGGTGTAAATTCTGTGAACATTGTCACACCACAAACACTTCAATATCAAAGGATGGCCATAAGTGTTCAGGAGATCAAGTGTGGTGAAGGCTGTAGAGGTTGCAGCTGGCGCATCCTCACATAAACAAAAGCCTGGCTTCAAAACACAAACACACACCAACATAAATGAGCAATTTCCACATCCTCTCCCTTTCTGAATCGCTGACCCGGACTACAACCTCGGCTATGATCATAGGGAGGGATGAGTGACTCATTGAGATACACATATACGCGCACACACCTGGCAAGAGGCTTTGGCAGATGAGGAAACGGATCTGAAAACAAACATGAGCTTGTTGGCTGTTTAGCGGACTAACCCGAGCCACAAAACCACAACGAGCATCTGGTGTTTCTGAGCTTCATCTGGCAAACCCAGAGTTTGCTTTTTAGAGGTTTGTGATGATGCTTGCGTTACCTCTGCAAGTAAGACGTGACCACGGGCGAGCAGAGGTTGGCGGTGGGCTTGGCCAGTCCCAGGGAGAAGATGGTGTCCTGCAGCCGGCGGACCGTGGGGATGCCGCCCTTGGCCGCCACGGCGTTCAGCATGTGGAAGATGTAGGTGATGTGGATGTCGTTCAGCATCACGTCCTTCTCCTTCATCTCCTTCAGGATGTCCACTGCCTCTGGAGGAGGAAGAAGGAGAATTGCTTTGCTCAGCATAAAAAAAAAAAAAAAAAAAAAAAAAAAAAAAAAAAAAAAAGAGCAGTGACCTGAGAGTGGCTTACAGGTAAAGGAGAGAAGGGACAAACACAAAGAAAGGAAGTCGAGGAGAGGGTGAGACGAGGAGAGAGGTGGCAAGAGGTGGGCATAGATTGGTTTGGGTGTGTGGATGCGATAAAAGGCCGCTTTAGCTAATTCCATGTGGGGGAAACAAACCCATATTAAAACAGCATTTTGCGCCCAGCGGGGATGCAAATCCTACCCCGTATAATGCCAACTCTCTGCTAATTGCTACTTGCAGTTTTCTAAACGAGACTACAATTACCGGACCCCTACAATGGAGGCCAGCTTTTTGCCGTGGCCATGTGGAAAGCACTTGGGGGGCTAAATTATAGGTATGTGGCGAGAAGGGCCCGCTGTGGCCCCGATAGGACCTTGGTGAGCGGGGCTGAGGGGTGGATCGGTTCGGTCAAGTCTCGCTGGTAATGGAGGGCTTTTTACTGGGCCAGGCGCCCATCTGGCCGCCACAAGGGGCTAAATGGTGTAGAGGGAGTGAGTGTGTATGTGCGTTAACAGGGTAAAGTAATTAAGATGCGTTTACTGTCTATTTAGACAGCTGCTAATGGGCTGTCAGTGATACAGCCGCTCTCCACCACAGATACTAATCTATACAGCGAGACCAATAACGAGGAGGAGATGGATAGACGGAGACAAGCTGAATATATTTGAATAATCTGCTTTAAGCCTCAAATTGCAGGGTTCTTTTGGTATTGCGCTTAGAATATATTCAACTGAGGTCCTTGATTCCGTTGTTGAGGCAAAGATGGAAATAAAGCTCAAAATGGAAACCAAAGGACAATAGTGATACAAAGATCTCTTTTCCAACACCGACGTTATCGCAACTAAACCTCCAAAACGAGAGTATCCTAAAAATGTCTACAGTCAAAACACTTTGCAGTTGGTGAGCGCTTTGGCATCCTAATTTCTGGTTGGTCTCTCCGTCGTCCAACTCCCTGTGCCAGTTGTTGCGGCGGATGAGACCCAAGGCTGCCACAGATTTAATGGGGCAGGGGGAAAACATGGGAACTGAGGCTGGAGCAGGAGGAGCAACTCGAACTGAAAAATAGGAAACGCAATACGAGTGGGGATGAAACTGCCAGAGGTTCAAGGCTAGTTAGAGCTGGAATGCCGTCAGCCAAAGCTACTAAAACATGATGCCCTCTACTTTTCCACAGTAAAAGTTTGCAAAAGAATGTAAGGTAAAAGATTTCCCACATTTTTTCATCCGTCAGTGTTTCCACAAAACCGATGCAGGGTTAACTTGTCCAGCATGCATCAGGTCCATGTCTTTTTATTGCAATTTGTACAGTTTGATCTGGAGAAGATCATCTGGCAAAGAGGCCAGAGTTTAGGACCGGCTCACCTTCCTTTAGTATGTTCAGGTCTGTATTTAGATTTCTAATACACAACAAACACATCGGAAATACTTTACCTTTAAAATACAATTTTTTCCCAAATAGACACCATTTACAATGATTAGAAGAGTTCAGTTGCAAAGCAGATGTGATCTATGCGTTACCCTCTGGAGAAAATAAGAAAAAAAAGACAGAAGAAGCTTAGCAGCAGAAATTCAACTAAGCATCTCAAAGCTGCCTATTGCTGAACAAGATGGAGTCGTGGAAATGAGTAAAAACCAGCTGAGGTAGAGTACATACCAATTTATCTGGAAGAGATATTTTACAGTCGACTACATTGTCAAAAATCTATTTTATATCAACACTTGTACCTGTTTAAAATAAGTAAGAACAGATTCATTCTCAGGTGTGAGGATATTCCTGGACAACATACTAGATAAACTAAGCCAGTTAAAGAGACAGGTGTCTTATCACTGAGCCAAATCAAAAAGAACGACGTAGACATAAACATCTGAGGTGGAAATTGCAGGGATAAATGAAAGCACAGAGCAAACATTTCACAGAAAATGACACACCTTGTTAGTTATAATTACCATCTAAAAGACCATAGGAACATGCTGATCTCAGATGTTGCCATCTACATAAGCAACATCTACGTCACAGGCTCACCTGCTATCACTTCTGCAGTGTTCATCTCAGATGATGCATATTCTTTCTGTCTGACCGTTTCTCCCCCCTGAGCTTCTCCCCCTCCATCTACCCACGGCTCTCTCCATCACAACATGACAGACCCGTTAATCACAGAGACCAATGGCTTGGAGCTGATCTGCCCAAATGGAGCAACACAACCCAAACTTCCCTCCGTCCACCATCAAAACCTCCCCCATGCCGTTCTCCCTCCATCTCCCCTTTCATCCGTACGCCGAGCTAGTATGTATATCCATCAGCTCAACCGAGCATCTCGACCAGCACACCGAGCCAGACCCCGCGCGTGGAAACACACACATATATACGTGCACGCACGCAGGCATCAAGAGATGGGAGGCAGACAGCCCAGGTAAACAAACATCACACAGCCCAATGGTTCATGTAATCCTGCCTGACTTGACTGCTGCTGATGTCTCTTTAGAGAAACACACACACACACGCACCCACGCACGCACGCACGCACGCACG